>NC_133654.1:35559310-36159310 GCF_009905375.1 Apium graveolens
CCGTTGGATCATTCTGGATATAAAACGGTACGTTTATTTGTAAAAACTGATCCAAACGGTATCGGTTTTCAGGATAATTATCCAAATCAGTACAATTTGTACTGCGGTCTTGGTCTCAGCACCTGGTTACACGTATTACGAAGTGATAATTGGGATAGTTTAATAAAAAGCTCCCGTTTATCAAAAATACGGGTTTTATTGATTTCCTGAAACGAATATTTATCGAAAATGTTGCGCTGGGACCGCGCAGGACAAACCGTACGCCGGATCGAAAAAGTCGAAACATGGAAAATGCTCGGAATATTACAATTAGGTTAGGAAGGAATTCTCGAAAGAGTTTCGGGTTCCAAAAACGTAACAACGGTTGACGTTGGTTGGTTCCCGTTTTTATAAAATAGATTTTAATTACCCGGAAAAAGATTTTAGAAATTTCAGATGATTCTTATAAATCCATAACCAACATAAAAATAATTAGGAAGATATGACAATTATCTATATTTTGTTTTGGACATATAAAATTAAAATACTAAATTAATATTATTTTGAATAACCAGTACAGATAACACTTTAACAATTAACTCACAAAATAGATACTGAACACACATAATAATTATATATAGCAAAAATAATTACACGATATATCCCGGATATTACAACATCCCTCACAAGTGGCCACAGCTGCTACGGCAACAGTTGCTGTTGGACAGTCCATTCCCAAGCCAAAAGCGGAATGGACTATTGAAGACATGGAAGAAATCTGCAAGGATAAGAAACCATGAACAGTTTGTTTAATGGCTTAGATCAGATATGTTTGCAATGTCATCAATAGCCAAACTGCAAGAAGTTTGGGATACTGTACAAATCATCTGTGAAGGTATTGAGCAGGTTAGAGAGAACAAAAGATGCAGCTGCATTATTCAACAGTATGAATATTTCACTTTGAAGAAGGAGAATCATTAATGATACCTTCAACAGATTTCAGAAACTGTACATGGATTGAAGCTGTATGGTAGAGTGTACCAAGTCAAGGATTCCAACTTAAAATTTCTGAGGGTCTCTACCACAGGAATGGAAGCCTATGACTGTCCTCTCTAAGAAATTCTCAAGATTATAAGAACTTCACACTTGAAAGATTATATTGAATTTGAAGACTTATGAACGTGAAATGGAGCAGGATGAGCTGCTGAAAAGGGAAAGAGAAAAGGAGGAACAGTTGCACTTTGTAGCTGACAGTGAGGAAGATTGAAGCCAGGATGAGGAGAAGACAATGCCAAGTCTCAAATTGGCACAAGCAAATCAGAATCAGCAAGGGTAAAGAGCAAGTAGCTGAGGATAAGACAATTCTAGTCAGGATGACTCTGATGAGTTGATAAACATCTGTCTTTTCTGTCCAGGAGGTTGCAAAGATGTAGTTTAGGAAAAATACAAAATCACTAAGCCAAACCAAAAACATGGTGGACAAAATCCAAGTTCAAATGTTATAACTGTGGCATTAGTGGACACTTTGCAAGTGAGTGTAGGAAGCCAACCTCTGATAAGAAGAAATTTGAGCAAGTTGATTACAAAAAGAAGTATTTTGATTTGCTCAAACAAAAGGAAAGAGATTTTCTCACTCAAGATTATTGGGCAGCAGATGGAGTCAATGAAGATGATGATATGGAATATGTCAACCTAGCCCTGATGGCTAATTCTGATGAAAATGAAACTAGTTCATCGAGCAACCAGGTAATTACTACTAATCTCTCTCAGCTTTCTAAAAATGAATGCAATGAAGCCATAATGATATGTCCAATGAATTATATCATTTGCGTGTTTCCCTTAAATCACTAGCAAATAAAACACTAGGATCAAAGAGAATATATGTTTTTAAGTGATAGGAATGCTGTGTTAGAGGATCAGGTAATTGAGCTTGAAAGATTAAACTTAAATATTTGACTGTTGAGAGTGAACTAGAAGAAGCGTTAAGAAAGTAGAAATTCTTTCTAAACAATTAGAGAGTGAGCAAGAGGTAATCAAGGCCTGGAAAACATCTAGGGATGTTAGTGTTCAGATTGCCAATGTTCAGGGAATTGAATCATTCTGTTGAGGATGCCTGAAGAAAAACAAAAAGGAGTTAGAATTAATTGATGGATTGTCAATGGATGTGGAATCAACGGATGATGAAAGTTATTCGTTGAAGGAAGAAAAAGAGCATCCGTTGAAGGCTCATCAATTAAAACAGGCAAGTAATTTCAAAAATAAAAATCTCAATAAGAAGGATGGTTCAACTTTCAAGAACTTTGTCAAAGAAGGAGCTAGCACATCCAAAGATGCCAGTAAGGTGAATATAGGACACATGACTTTAGATCAGCAGAAAAATAGGCTTAAGTTGGTTGAGGATAAAAAGGAAACTAAAAGAAAATCTAAAAGCAATGGGAAGGTAGGGATTATTAAACATAACAATTACACACCTGATAGGTATGCTCCTAGAAAAAGCTGTGTGCATTGTAAAAGTGTTAATCATCTATCTAATAACTGCAAATCTGTTAAGAATGCTCCCATGCCTTCAAATCCCTCCATGCCTAACATGTCTATGTCACCTCTGCATGCTATGCCTGTTATGTCTCATCAGAATCCCCATGCACATTTTGCAAACATGCCATATATTAATAATCCTTATTTTACTGCATTTAGTATGCCTCAAATGCCATACAATATGCCTATGTGGAATAACATGTTTGCACAATCTATGCCTTATCAAATTCAATCAAATGTGCTAAATGATTCTGTGACTAACCCTACACTTCAACCAACTACATCTGTGACCAAGGTTGACCCAAAGTTACCTAAGTCAAAAGATGCAGGAGGAATGAAGTCTAGGAAAAAAGACTAACAAGGCTGGACCCAAGGAAACTTGGGTACCAAAATTAACTTGATTGATTTTGTTGTGTGCAGGGAAAAAGAAGGAATCTATGGTACTTGGACAGTGGTTGTTCAAGACACATGACAGGAGATTTCACCCTGCTCACAGAGTTTAAGGAGAGAGCTGGCCCTAGCATAACCTTTGGAGATGACAGCAAAGGATCACTATGGGATATGGCTTGATTTCAAAGAAAATGTCATCATTGATGAAGTTGCATTGGTTGATGGTCTCAAACACAACTTATTGAGCATCAGTCAACTATGTGACAGAGGGAATACTGTTTCCTTCAATTCTGAAGCCTGTATTGTCACAAGTAAGAAGGATAATAAAGTGGTTCTAACTGGAGTTAGAAAAGGGAATGTGAATTTAGCTGACTTCAACTCTACAGATGCAGAATCTATTACTTGTCTTTTCAGCAAAGCAAGTCCAGTTGAAAGTTGGCTATGGCACAAGAAGCTGTCCCACTTGAATTTCAAGACAATGAATGATCTAGTCAAAAAGGACTTAGTTAGAGGAATGCCTCTAGTAGAATTCACAAGGGATGGACTGTGTGATGCTTGTCAGAAAGGAAAGCAAAAGAAAGTATCATTTAGTAAGAAGCTTGAATCTACAATTGATGAACCATTACAACTGCTACACATGGATCTTTTTGGACCAGTCAATGTATTGTCAATTTCAAGGAAAAGATATTGCCTAGTGATTGTAGATGATTTCTCAAAGTTTTCATGGGTTTATTTTCTTGGATTAAAGGATGAAGCTAGTGAAATCATTATCAATCATATCAAGCAAGTCAACAATCATCATGATTTCAAAGTAAGGAATATTAGGAGTGACAATGGAACTGAGTTCAAGAATTCAACCATGAAGTTGTTCTGTGAAGAAAATGGGATCATGCATGAGTTCTCAGCTCCAAGGACTCCACAACAAAATGGTGTGGTGGAAAGGAAGAACAGATCACTAATTGAAGCTGCAAGGACAATGCTTGAAGAGTCAAAACTCCCAACTTACTTTTGGGCTGAGGCTGTTAACTGTGCATGTTACACTCAGAATATTTCTCTAATCAATCAGGCAAAAGGCATGACTCCCTATCAATTATTCAAGAGAAAAAACCAACTTTAAACTTTTTGCATGTCTTTGGGTGCAAATGCTACATCTTAAAGAATCAATCTGATCACAAAGGGAAGTTTGATGCAAAGGCTGATGAAGGAATATTTGTTGGTTATTCTGCTGGAAAATCATATAGGGTCTATAATCTAAGAACCAACATTGTCATGGAATCTGTGCATGTTGTGTTTGATGATAAAAAGATTGATGGACTAACAGATGAAGGACATCATGAAGGACTCAAATTTGACAATATTGAGATATATTGTGATGATAGTGAAGATGAGAATGATGAAGAAGGCATCTCAAGAAGAATTCAAAATCTGCCTTTGGATAATGCACAGAATGCTGCATCCGTTGAAAGTCATAATTCAGCTTCTGTTGAAAGAAGCAATGCAGCATCCGTTGAAAGACAAAGTGCATCATCCGTTGAAGTTCATAATGAAGCATCCGTTGATCACAGTCTGTCAACGGATAATCAATTCACTTCATCAGTTAATAGAGCTCCCAATTCCTTTCAAAAGATCAGCAACTCAGGGGGAGTTTCAACCAATCAACATTCTATCTCACATCATGACAATACTGAGGCAACCTCATCTAGAGCTAATCTACCACCTCAAAGGAAATGGACCAAGAATCATCCTTTTGAACTGATCATTGGTGATGCTACATCTAAAGTGCAAACTAGAAGGGCTACTCAAGATGAATGTCTATATAGTAGCTTTCTATCATAGGAGGAACCTAAGAGAGTGAAAGAAGCTCTATTGGATCCAGATTGGATTTTAGCAATGCAAGAGGAGCTAAACCAATTTGAGAGGAACAAAGTATGGAAGCTGGTACCCAAGCCAAAGAACAAGAGTTCTATTGACACAAAATGGGTATTCAGAAACAAGATGGATGAAAATGGCATTGTCATAAGGAATAAAGCCAGATTGGTTGCTAAAGGCTATTCTCAACAAGAGGGAATAGATTTTGATGAAACATTTGCTCCAGTTGCCAGACTTGAAGCCATCAGAATCTTTCTAGCCTATGCAGCCCATGCTAATTTCAAAGTCTATCAAATGGATGTCAAGAGTGCATTTCTAAATGGGGAATTGGAGGAAGAAGTTTATGTAAGCCAACCTCCAGGATTTGAAGATCCAAACTTTCCACACTATGTGTATTATTTGTTGAAAGCACTCTATGGACTAAAGCAAGCACCTAGAGCCTGGTATGAGACTTTGTCAAAATTTCTTCTAGATAATCACTTCACAAGAGGTACTGTTGACAAAACTCTTTTCTTTAGAAATGTTAATGGCTCTACAATACTTGTTCAAATTTATGTAGATGATATTATATTTGGATCTACAGATGATAAGCTTTGTAAAAAGTTTGCTAAGTTAATGCAAAGTAAATATGAAATGAGCATGATGGGAGAGCTAACTTATTTTCTTAGTTTACAAGTTAAACAAGTTAGTGGTGGAATTTTCATTAGTCAAACTAAATATATTTATGATCTTTTAAAGAAGTTTGACTTAATGGACTGTTCATCTGCAAAAACTCCCATGGCCACTGCCACCAATCTTAAATTAAACAAGGCTGAAAAGTATGTGGACATTTCAAGTTATAGAGGCATGGTTGGCTCACTTTTATATTTAACTGCTAGTAGACCCGATATAATGTTTTCTACATGTCGCTGTGCTAGATTTCAAGTTGACCCTAAAGAATCTCATTTAGTGGCTATTAAAAGAATCTTCAGATATCTCAAAAGGACTCCAAATCTAGGAATTTGGTACCCTAGAGAGTCTGGTTTTGATCTAATTGGCTACTCAGATGCAGATTATGCAGGCTGCAAAATAGACAGGAAAAGCACAACTGGCACCTGTCAAATTCTAGGGAACAAGCTTGTGTCATGGTTCAACAAGAAGCAAAATTCTGTTTCTACATCAACAGCTGAAGCTGAGTACATTGCTGCTGGTAGTTACTATGCACAGATACTATGGATGAGGAATCAACTATTTGACTATGGACTAACTGTTGATAAAATTCCTATATTCTGTGACAACACAAGTGCCATTGCAATTACTGAAAATCCAGTGCAGCACTCAAGAACCAAGCACATTGACATCAAGTACCACTTCATTTGGGAACATGTGATGAAATGTACAGTGGAACTTCATTTTGTTCCAAGTGAAAAGCAGATTGCAGACATATTCACCAAGCCACTTGATGAATCAACATTCACAAGATTAGTAAGTGAGCTAGGTATGCTTAATTATTCATAGATTTATGTCCTCTTTATAATCTGCCTTGAAGCCTGAAATGAATTTGCTGCAAGAACAAAGTTGGCTTTAAGTAAAAATTATTCTATCAATGGATATTCCCTATCCGTTGAAATCCAAAATTGTTCTATCAACGGATGTTCATTATCCGTTGAAAGACAAATACATTTCTGGTAATTTTATCCCTCAACGGATAAAATAGTGTTGATTATCAACGGATAACTATTTACCTTATCCGTTGAAGTGTCACATCAGTTACTTTAAGTGAGTCACAGCCGTTGATTCTTTTACTTAACCGTTGATACAGATATACACTGTTGTATGTATTTGTATTAAAGGCAGTTTTCAGAATTTCTACAGTTTTCTTTATTCTTAAACGGCTGTAATTTATTTAAAAGTATCATTTAATCATTTTATTTACGTTTTAATTCAAGAAAGTATAAAAGCCCATTGAATTCTTATTTTCACTTTACGCTTTCTTGCAATTTTTATTCTCCTTCTCTCCCAAAACTCTCAAGTTTTTCTCTGTAACCTCTACTCACAACAATGGCACCAGTAGTCAAAATTATGTCTCAGTCTGGATTTGTTTATGAAAAGAACAATTTCGTAGCCTTGGTTGAAAAGAATGAAGCCCATTCCGATTATCACAAGATGATGGACTTCATCAAAAACTGCAAACTAAGCTATGCAATGCTGGAAGCCCCAACCATTTACTGTGAGGTAATTGAGGAGATTTGGACAACTGCAGAGTTCAACTCCACAGATATGACTATTGCCTTCTCTCTCAAAGGTAAGGATTATTGCATTAACTGTGATGATATACAGTCTTGCTTTAAGTTGCCTGAGAATAATGCCATGACACCACACACTGATAAAAATGTATCTGCTATGTTAGATTCCATAGGCTATGCTTTTAATTCTGCTAGTTTAGGTAGTATTAGAAGGAAGGGCCTTAGGAAAGAATGGAGTTTTCTTGAAGATGCCTTTATCAAGGTTTTCTCTGGGAAGATCAGCAATTTTGATGCCATAACTTCATCTCTTGTTAATATGCTCTATATGCTAGTTTCTGATAGGTACTTTAATTTTAGCAACTATGTCATGCTAGAATTAGGTTCCAGGTTAGGTAACAAAGCTAATAGACCACATAACATCTACTATGCTAGATTCTTTATGTTATTGGCTAACCATGTTACTGAAGGGTTGGTTATATCTAATGAGAGCAATAAACTCAAATGCTGGGCATAAGAGAAAAGGGTCCTTGCAGACCTTTTGAGAATCAACCTTTACAGCCAGGTGCCATTGGTATATTTGCCAATAATGAATGCATCACAGTTAAGTGAGGTAAACACTTCTATATCTCCTACTGTTTCCAACCCCACTGTTTCTTTGCCTTCTAGTATGGCAATGGAATCTGTGTCTTTAACCCAACAGGTTCCTTCCAAAGCCACCAAAACTAAAATTTCAAAACACAAGTCAAAGAAAACCACCTCTGTTGTTTCTCAAAAGACAACAGTTGTAACAACTACCATAAACCCTGAAGGGAGTGAACAGGGTGTGAGTGGTGAGGGGAGGGGTGAACATCAAGAAACCCCCAGGATAAGGTGGGAGAGGTGAGTGGTACCCCAGCCAGCCAAGCCACGATCTCTCAAAAGACTGCGGTGGTTCAAAATGAGTCAAACACATCCCTAGTTGCATCCTCCCAAAAGGATGTAGCTATTGAAAATAGTCCCCAACCAGGGACACAGAACAAAAGAAGGAGGGACACTGAAGCCACACATTCACCAATCAAAGCCTTTTCAAGGAAGAAGAAGGCTAAAATCCTAGTTTCCACACAGGGGGCACACACAGCACAGATACATCCACATGTATCTTTGCCTTCTCAAATTCAGCTTGATGTGACTCCAGCAAATGTGGAGTCACAGCCCCATTCTCTCATAATAGAAACACATCAATCATCAAACTCTCCATCACCCCCTCTGGATGTGGATATGATATTCACATCAATTCCTGATTCTCCCTCCTTAAAACTTAGGGAGGAGCCCCACTCAAATCCTGATGATCATCATCTCTTAGATGATTTGTTGGATCATCAGCCAATTCTTTCAGATATAGTTGAAGAATCTGTGTCACCTCACTTAAAATCAATTCACACAGATTCAACAATTATGTCACTTTCAATATCTACATCTTTTCCTTCTTCAACGGATATCTCTCATCCGTTGACAAGTGGTTGTTCTTCGACGGATAAGCTTAACAGCAGTTATCCGTTGATACCACCAGTTTCCACTTCAACGGATACTCCCTATCCGTTGATGGTCTCTACACATATAACAGAAACAATTCCAACTGTAGAAGACATGGATACTGTTCAATCACTTTTAGGTTTGAGGGAAGGGAGTGATAATTTGAGTGAGAGGCTGGGTTGCTCCCAGGCAAAAGGAGAGGTTGAGAGTCAACATATGCACGCTATTTCTTCCAGCATGGCAAAAGTAAGTGAGGGGAGTGCCACCTTAGAAGGTGAGGGTGAGGGTGTGAGGGTGTGTGTGAGCCAGGGGGAGCCCCTGATGCAAGAAAATAGAGAAAATGAGAGAAAGGCAGGTACAGAAGCTATAAGGGTGGATCCAGCCATTGCTAGTGAGTCAATGATTGTGGATGATGCAGAAAAGGAAAGACAATTTCAGCAACATTATAAACCTGTAATTGATAACATTTCCTTGGATGCTGACACTTTTACTCACCCTGTTCCAGCCTATCAATTGTTGGCTGCTCAGGGCAATGTGGAGGCAGAGCAGACTTTGAACATTATACATACTTCAGAATCTCTTCTAAGAGATAAAGCTGCTGTTAATAGGCTGCCTTCTCAAGCTGGTGAGCCATCTGAAGAATTTGGAGTAAATTCTAATGATGATGACTCTAATTCTTTGGATGAGAGCATGAACTTAGGGGGAGTGTTGGGTCCCAATGTGTTTGTAGAAGGGGGGTTGAATACAAACAGTACCAAATAATCGAATTAAATGCGGAATAAAAAATGTGAAACAAAATTCAAGTTAAATAAAAATATTATTAAACTTGAAAGGTGTTACAACAACTGTATCGATTACAAGGAATTAATCTCAAATTAATTATCACAAATTTAGAATAAATTCGACATGAACTTTTTCTATTTTTGCAATAATTAGAATCAAATGCTAAACGCAATTTGAGATTAAGTTCTAGGGATTTTAATCCGCTAGATTGTTACACAAGAGCAAGATAAAGATTTCTAGTGGATTGGATTTAACTTTACAATCTAGAAATTTAATCTTGAAGTATGCAGATGAAAAGATGAAATATTTCTTCTTGTTTTTCTTTTCTGCTTTGTTCTTGACTTCTGTGTACTGGATTATTGAGAGGCTGCTTCTCTGCTTCTTTTTAATCAACAGCCGAATAGAATTGAATTGGCATGACAATCCTATAGCTGGCAAGACTTTCGGTAGGATAATGGATTGAACTAGCAAGACAATCTGAATGAACTAGCATGACAATCTGAATGAACTAGCATGACAATCAGAATGAACTAGCAAGACAATCCTTCTCCTAGTGTAACTTTCGGTGAGACTATTGAAAATGGCCTAGCATGACAATCGGTATGACAATCCTGATTGTCACGCTAGTTCATTTTCAATTGTCTTGTTGATTTAATGCAGATTTTAATCCAATATAAATTCTGAAAATTCCTAAAATTAATTCAGAATTAATTAATCAATTAATTCAATTAATAAATAAATTATTCTTCGCAGATATAATTTATTTTCTTAATTAAATTAGATGACTTAATTAATTAATAGAGAATTAATTCTAGTCTTGAGCAGCAACCATTCTTCTGCAAATCTTCTGAAAATCACTGAAAATTATGAATCAATTCCACCACTTCAACGTTGACACTCGATGTACTGTCTGGTTCATGAGTGACTAACTTCCGTGACGTTTCTTCATGTGTTGACTTTGATACTCTGATTTTCTTCAGATTAAATCCTTGTAATTAATGATACTCTGACGAGATCTCTGTCACTTGATTAAATCCACGATCTTGATTTATATCACTGAGGCATGATCAAATTCTTAAACTTCTTCCAGTGAATTAACTCCTCAAGTCTGTAGATGAACCTTGTTTCTGAATCCTTTGACAGATATTACTTTGCGAGATCTCTCTGATGGTCGATCCACTATTTACTTATTACATTCTTATTTGAGTTGAGTTGAATCCTCGAATATACAAATAGGCCTATGACATATGACTTACAATCTCCCCCTATTTGTTTGTTAGACAATAACACACAAATACCTAGAGGATAACTCAACTAACAAATAAGAAAAAGATATAAACAAAAATGCAAAGTAAATAGTAGAAAAGTTCTGGACTAGATTTAACATTTTCCAGATTCCAAGTAGATGTTCCTCTAGACTGAACATATCTTCAAGTAGTTCCATCTTCATTTGTACAACCACATTTCCTGTTGAGAAGCCCATATCTCTTGCTTCTCCCCCTATGAGAATCAACTGATTAAAGAAGATCACCTTCGTTTTACCACCTCTCCCGTACAATAGGATCCGCAGATAAAAACCAATGGTACTCCCTTAACAGCTTCTTCCCTTATCAGAAAATCACCTTGTGTTTACCACCTCTCCCGTACAATAGGATCCGTAGTTACAAACAACAATGGTGTGGAGTAGTGTACATTTTTAGGATCTTTTTCTTCCTCCCTGCTATTTCTCCCCCTTAGTTGAGGAATCCTCCAAACTATTTCTTGAGCTTTTATCTCCCCCTTAAAGAAGGAATGTATGCCGTCGTCTGAAGGAGTTCTCATATTTCACTTGGTTGGAAAAGAAATAACAAGTAGTTTCTCTTTCTTCCTCACTATGAGTGTGTGATTGTGTTTTAGTGTACCTCACATGTGTTTCAGTCTTCTCTCCACTCGTGTTTACACTCATTCTCACAAGTGTATCACTCTTCTCTCATAGCTCCATAATCCAGCTGTACCTGCAAGGAAAATCACCTTAGCCATCCTTAAGGAGGTCACAGGTGGTGCAACGGGAGTTCGCAAATCCCCATCCTTGTTAAACTCGTCAGATGAATCTGAGTCATAATTTACAAGTTGCTAGTTTCCCTTTTAGGGTTCCAGATTTGAATTCTGGGAAGGTAAACAATGATCCAAAGAATTTAGCATAAAGATCAAGGTTCCCTTCTAATGTCTGTGAAGACATTTCCTTGTGACTTATCAGGTAATATCTGAATCATTGTCAACAAGTTGCCGATCTGCACCTATGTCAGATCCACTATCCGCAGATGCATCCAGGGGATTTAAGCCTGGGGAGGTAGACACCGACCACTGACATATGGCTTTTGGATCAGTATCCTCTCCTAACACCTGTAAAGGCAATTGGTCCACTAACGAACCTTGAACAATCGAATCTGACCTTAAAATGGTCGAAACTCTTGTTTCCGTCAACTCATCCTTTGTGTGTGTAACCTCTCCTTGTGCATCAAGAATTGATTATGTTTGAAGTGGTGACACTACATCGGATACCTTGGCCGACAGGCAAAATTCAATAGACGCACCCTGTTGAGAGAATGAATCTAGTAACTGTTTTTGTGCCTTTTCAGCCATTACATCTTTTTGAGAAGATGTATGGGGGCTAGCAGTTGTCTCGGTTTAAATACTACTCATCTATGTAGGAGACAGAGCTACTGGGTCGACTACAGAACCTTCCTTATGTGGTGCACTAATGCACTATCTCCCTCACGCTCATTCATACTACATTTAGTGGTAAGAGAGTGTTGGTTGGTTCTGTTTCTGTGTTTGTCTTTACAGTCTGGGATAGACGTTGTGGGTTTTCAACCTCATGACTGTCAATGAAAGAAAGTCATTGGAGACTGAACCTGTATCACAAAATATATGGTAATAGAGAGAAAATGATTTACAATAGTGATTTCAAAAGATTTTACATGAAATAAGAAATCACTAATGTAGAAAGAAGTTTAATTTTTGTTTTTCAATATGAATGAGTTTTTGATAAAATATTGATCACTTAGGGTAAAGTCTAAGTAATTCTCATTCATGTCAAAAGCTTACAAATATCTGCAACATAATGTTAACAAGATATCATTGACCGATACTTGTCAAGTACTTTAGATACTAATTGTTATGTTGCATAAGCAATATATCACTGCACATATAAAACAATATGATTGTGCCTAGTGATAAGAGAGTTATAAATATGACGACTCTACTAGTTCATATAAAATTATAACTTCTGTTAGAGTGCCATACCATGTCCTTGACGATTGCTTGAGCAGTATACTAGTTCATACCAACCTGAAGTGAGATTGTGAAGAAGAAATTGCATAGTCCAATAGATCTGCAGCTACAAAGTCCATGAACTGTGGTGCATTGACTTCCTCTTTTGACTTACCAACCAGGAGTACACTTGTACACATCTTACTAGAGTACAATTCCAAGTGTAATGTGCAGCAGGTGTCTGATATGTCGTAATATTCTCAAGTCTCGTCACTGGTGCTATATGTTAGATACTGCTTCCTGATAATAACCTAGCACAATATACAAAATTACAATGATAACATTCCCAGCTTGCAAACAGCCATATCCCTCAGATAAACCTTTTCTGTTATCTCCAAAGGTAACCAGGGGGCCAGCTTTCTCAATCCTCATTTGATAGCAGGGCTCTATCTCCGGTCATATGTCTTGATGATCCACTGTCAATAATCCACACTACCGGTTACACCTGTTTAATGCCCTGCACTTCAAATGGATTAGACCTTCTTCGGAACCCAAACTTGGTTGGGCCCGGCATACTTGTAGAACTGTCCTTTGTCAGGCAAAACAACATTTTTAATTTTAATGGTCTCAACTTTCTCAATGACTGAACATTTGACCTTGTAAACAGCGTTAACAAATTTCTGTTTAAGCTTAGGCACAAATGTCTCCTTTCTAGCCTTAGAAGGACTAGCAGTCTTAGACCTATCATGCTTCTTGTTATTCACATGCTGACGAGGAGTAGTCTTATCATTAGACACATGCTTACCATTAAAATAAGCATACATCATATTAAAAGCACAAGACATACAATTAGAAACACCACATGCTTTATGAGAGTGATTAATAGCAGGCAATTTATGCATGGTAGACATGGCATTATTGTTATCAAACTCATGTGTATCTGAGTTAGTCTCAGTTGCTTTCACAACTTTGACTGGAACTTTCGACTCACTTGACTTGGAAACAATCTTCTCATTAGCATGATCCTCAGCACGTATTTCTTCTTGAATAACAGAAGAGGTCGCATCAAATGGTTCAGCAATTGATGCTTTATAGAGGGGTTCATCAACACCCTTAAGCACATGTGGTACTTTCCTCCCTTTAGCACAGACATGAGGAGGGGAGTTTATGCCTAATTCTCCAATAGCAGCATTGTAATCATAACCTATTCCAGATGTTTGATTAACAGCTTGCTTACTGTAGAACTCTTTAGCCTTCGAACAAGAATTGAAGTAGGCTCTAACCTTAGTCTCAAGACCGGTGATCTTGTCTTTGAGAATAGTTTCGAGTTTTCTATAACAGTCAACTCTATTCTCTAGAAAAGATACCTGTTCTTTTAATTTGTCTTGATTAATGTGCACAAGTCTTAATTCATTGACCTCTTTCTCAAGGTCTGTGATCTGTAAACTTAACAGTTCATTATCACGACGTGCACAATCTAAGTTACCTCTTAGATGATAAACCATTTCAGCATCAGAAAGTTTTACCTCTATTCTTGACGATGAAGCTTTTCCATCAATAGCCATAAGAGCAAGATTTCCTTCATCTTCATCTTCACTGTCAGTATCATCCTAGCTTCTTCCCTTTGCCAGATAAGCCCTTTCAGAGTTCTTTCTTACTTGCTTTGGCTTCCTACATTCTGTGGCAAAGTGTCCCAACTCATTGCAGTTATAGCATCTAATGGTGCTTCGATCAACCATCCCTGTTTTGTACCCACCACTGCTGGTGTTAGAGGATGAAGATCCACCTTTCTGGAATTTGTTGTAGTTGGACTTGTACTTAAGCTTGGGATTCCTCCTGAATCTGACATGGGAGAATCTCTTGACAATTTGGGCCATTGATTCATCTTCCAATTGCTCCAGCTCTTCCAAGGAATAAAAATCATCACTTGATTGATTTGTAGTAGGAGGATCATATTCTGCTACTAACTCATTTTCCTCACCCTTGGAAAACTGTACCATTCTTTCTAACTGTTGAGATTGTTGTTGTTGTTGACCTTCAGCTACAAGTGCAGTAGATGTGCTGACCATTCTATCCTTCCCGTAGACTTCCTTCTGTTGAATCTGCTCCAACTCATAGGTTTTTAACACTCCATAGAGCCTGTCCAAAGAAATCTCACTCAGATCTCTAGCTTCTCTAATGGCAGTGATTCTATGTTCAAGATGAGCTGGCAGTGTTAAAAGGAACTTTTTGTTGACCTCCCTGATTGAATAATACTTTCCATTGATGTTCAGGTTGTTGATCAACGCATTGTACCTCTCAAACACTTCAGTAATTCCTTCTCCTGGATTTGATTTGAAATGTTCATATTCAGAGGTTAGGATTTCCAACTTGTTCTCCCTAACTTCCTCTGTGCCTTCATTAATCACCTCAATAGTTTCCCACATGTGTTTGGAATTTTTACAGTTCATTACATGTCTGTTCATCAAGGGATCAAGGGAATCAATTAATATTAATTGAAGGCTGGCATCCAAGGAGGCTTCTTCCTTCTCAGCAGGAGTAAAATCTTCAGGCTCTTTTGGATAGGTTCTAGCTTCAGTAGTCACCACACCATCTATTATTACCTCCGGTTCAATAACCATCGGAGTTTTTATACCCTTCTTTAACAAGTTTGAATATTTGGGATTTGCAACTTGTAAGAATAATAGCATCTTCTTCTTCCACATGATATAATTCTCTTTATCAAATTGTGGAATTTTAACGGTTCCAACTTTATGTGAAGTCATTATGAATTTTTGAATAAATAAAAATTCAAGGAGTTGAAAAATCACAAAAGTCTAGGATCTTGATTTGTTCGTTAATCAGAAGGCTCTGATACCAATTGTTG
This sequence comes from Apium graveolens, assembly GCF_009905375.1. Lineage (NCBI taxonomy): Eukaryota > Viridiplantae > Streptophyta > Magnoliopsida > Apiales > Apiaceae > Apium > Apium graveolens. The sequence continues at coordinate 35,574,722 of NC_133654.1, forward strand.
GGTCCCAATGTGTTTGTAGAAGGGGGTTGAATACAAACAGTACCAAATAATCGAATTAAATGCGGAATAAAAAATGTGAAACAAAATTCAAGTTAAATAAAAATATTATTAAACTTGAAAGGTGTTACAACAACTGTATCGATTACAAGGAATTAATCTCAAATTAATTATCACAAATTTAGAATAAATTCGACATGAACTTTTTCTATTTTTGCAATAATTAGAATCAAATGCTAAACGCAATTTGAGATTAAGTTCTAGGGATTTTAATCCGCTAGATTGTTACACAAGAGCAAGATAAAGATTTCTAGTGGATTGGATTTAACTTTACAATCTAGAAATTTAATCTTGAAGTATGTAGATGAAAAGATGAAATATTTCTTCTTGTTTTTCTTTTCTGCTTTGTTCTTGACTTCTGTGTACTGGATTATTGAGAGGCTGCTTCTCTGCTTCTTTTTAATCAACAGCCGAATAGAATTGAATTGGCATGACAATCCTATAGCTGGCAAGACTTTCGGTAGGATAATGGATTGAACTAGCAAGACAATCTGAATGAACTAGCATGACAATCTGAATGAACTAGCATGACAATCAGAATGAACTAGCAAGACAATCCTTCTCCTAGTGTAACTTTCGGTGAGACTATTGAAAATGGCCTAGCATGACAATCGGTATGACAATCCTGATTGTCATGCTAGTTCATTTTCAATTGTCTTGTTGATTTAATGCAGATTTTAATCCAATATAAATTCTGAAAATTCCTAAAATTAATTCAGAATTAATTAATCAATTAATTCAATTAATAAATAAATTATTCTTCGCAGATATAATTTATTTTCTTAATTAAATTAGATGACTTAATTAATTAATAGAGAATTAATTCTAGTCTTGAGCAGCAACCATTCTTCTGCAAATCTTCTGAAAATCACTGAAAATTATGAATCAATTCCACCACTTCAACGTTGACACTCGATGTACTGTCTGGTTCATGAGTGACTAACTTCCGTGACGTTTCTTCATGTGTTGACTTTGATACTCTGATTTTCTTCAGATTAAATCCTTGTAATTAATGATACTCTGACGAGATCTCTGTCACTTGATTAAATCCACGATCTTGATTTATATCACTGAGGCATGATCAAATTCTTAAACTTCTTCCAGTGAATTAACTCCTCAAGTCTGTAGATGAACCTTGTTTCTGAATCCTTTGACAGATATTACTTTGCGAGATCTCTCTGATGGTCGATCCACTATTTACTTATTACATTCTTATTTGAGTTGAGTTGAATCCTCGAATATACAAATAGGCCTATGACATATGACTTACAGGGAGCAACAGGCCCAAGCTCTGTTCCTAATCTCCCTGACTGGGCATGGGCAAAGGAATCTACACAGGACAGTTTGGTGTAGCTTTGGTCAAGCAAGTAATGACTATACAGAAGGCCCTTCAGGAGACTATAGATGCTGGCACAAAGACAATTCTTCAAGCTCATCTAGACTCTCTGCATCTCTTGCAGTTGCAGCATATCAGACAGAATCTAAGTGTGGATGAACTCAAGCAGGATATTGCTGATCTGAAATCCTACAATGCTGAGAAGTTGGATTCAGTCATGCTTTATGGTACTATGCAAGATTTGTTAGTGAGATTGAGGAGAGAATCTGATACTGACAAGAGGCTGGCCAGGTTGGAAAACAGAGTTCAGATCATTGAAGACTCTATGGTCACCATTCTTCAGAATCAACAAACTCAAACAAATCTACTAATGCAGCTAGCAAAAACACAAGGCTTGACCCCTACCCTTGATGATAACAAAACGGGGGAGAATAAAAGGGAAGGGGAAGGAGAGCCATCAACAACAGTTCAAATATCTAAAGTGCTAGTTCCTGCCATCACCACTTCTCCCCTTATTCAAATCAAAGGAAAGCTTGATGGAATTGATCTAATCCAGATAGTAGCAGTTGAAGTGCAAGTCAAAGAGCAAAGGAGGAAAATTGATGAAAAGGTGCAACAAATTTTTGGTTCTACAGCTTCTAAATCACAATCTGTGAAGCATAGCACAAAGGTGGAATCAATCATTTTGGAGCTCAAGCCAGTTAGGAGAAATAAGGTTGGAGAAAATTCTTCCAAGAATATGAAACCTATGGTTCTCAAGCCCAACAACAGATCCAATAAGGACTCTACAAAGAATCCTCTAAGCCTTGCTCAGATGAAAGAAGTGGATTTTCCTCTTCCAAAGCCTGATGAAGACAAGGTTTTGGGTGGAAGTATCATAAAGCACAAAGAGACCATGGATGTGGTTGAAAGGATGAACATGGCTATTATCTTTAGAGAGGGAAAGAGCATTTGTGTGATGCAAGGACATCCCAAATTCTCAATAGCCAAGAGGGAAGAAGCCAGAAGGTTGAAGGAAGAAGCCAAAAAGCTAAAGGCTGACAAAAGAGCATAAGCAAAGCTTGAAAAATAACTAAAGTCAAGTCAAGCTGAAGAAAAGAAAGAAATTGAAGACAAGAGTGAAGATGTAGGTATGGGGGACATGTTTAATGATGATATGGGAGAAAGAAGTAAGGAAAGAGAGGAATGGCAGAAAGGGAACAGAAAGAAGGCCAATGCAAAAAGAAAGATGGTAGATGAGACTGAAGAAACCCAATCAAAATCCAAACCACTACCTTCTATTCCTGAACCCATTGTGCCTGACCCCTTCATAAACATCCATGGTGAAACAATCACTCCTAAGGAGGAACCAATTGATTGGGACACCATCAAATTGCCCACCTTCTTAACCACTTCTCCGCCCTCAAAGAAACAGAAAAGGAAAATCAAATCAACACCTCCTCTAACCTCAATCAAATTCACTCAGAAGCCTAAGCCTAAGCCACAAGCCTCTAAGGATGATTATGTTCACATTTGTGACATAAAGGAATTCTCAGACATTGAACTCTATCTGGATGAGCTGGAGGAAGTAAGGGGAATAGATGCCTACAGACAGCTACCAGAAAGACTAGTGTTCAAATACAAAGGAAGTGGGGAAAGAAATTGGCCTCTCTACAGGATTCTGAATGAAGGCTACTCTACCTTGGTTAGAGTCTACTCAGCCATAAAAAGGGATTCTGGCTTTACCAGGACTGCCAAGACTGAGATTCTCAACAAGATTGCCAACATAAGGAAGATTTGGTGGGAGCCCAATGCCTTGCCTAGAACATTACTCATTCAAGAAAGAGGAATTACAGTTCACAAATCACCACATTGGTTGATGGAGTTCAGAGACAACAAAGGAGTCAGAAGATTTTTCAGACTTGAAGATCAGCTCAAGATTTCCAGTAATGAAACTCTCAAGGATATGCAATCTAAGTTGGACATCAAAGAAGAAGATGAAGCTGAGTTCTACAGACAACTTCAACTTCAAATAGAGGAGAATGAAAGGAGGCTAGGAAAGAAAACAAGGGATCAAAGGAAAAGAAATTAATTTGCTCAGGCTAAAGGAGCACCCTTGGAAATAATGTAATTCTTCAATTCCATCTCAGTATACACATTTTTGCAGCACTTTTGAATTTCTGCTTTATTACAGTTAATATGTTTGTCAAGTGTTTTGTTATCATCAAGCTAAACCCAAATTTATGCCTACAGTTCTAGTAGACATAAATAGGGGGAGATTGTTAGGAATATGTGTATTAGTTTGATGATAAGTTAAACAAAACACTTAAGTAGAAATCTAGTGTTTGTAGCCTCAACTGATAAGACCATCTTGGCTATCCGTTGAAGGAGTAGCTTTACTTAGCAATAAGTTTGGTATTGTAGCACATTTCATTCTCTGGATTCAAGTTGTAATTTTTAGATGTTGTAGGAAATTATCAGTCATGTTGACTACTAGTGGATATGCAAATAGGAGGGCTAATTATAAATATTTCATGCCTTGTAATTTTGTATAAGTGAAGAAGTATCAACTGATATTGAAGACCTTCAACGGATAAGAAACAAAGCTTCAACGGATGTCTCTAAAGCTTCAACGGATAATATCCATCAACGGATAAGTGCTTCAACGGATAAGACTTCAACTGCTAATGCATCAACGGATAAAGCTTCAGCGGATAAAGCCTCAACGGATAAGGCATCAACGGATGAAAGCTTCAACGGATGCTTAGTTCAATAGCGTTTGATAGTGACAATTCATAAGCTGACAGAGGCACATAGGTTGACAGATACAAACTGGAATGTGGCAGCCTCTAGGAGGAATCAAGAAAATGCAGCATTTCCATTCTGGTGCAAATAAGGGAGTATTCAAAGATCAACAGCTAAACCCAAATTGCATTGGATAGAGAAATGAAGAAGAAACATGTGAAGAGCCTTTTTAATTGTATTTTACAGTTTTGTCTTCACTTGTAAACTTGGTGATATATAAACCAAGTAGCAGCTAGTAATTAGATGTGAATTTTCAAGAGCTGTATAGAAAAATCCAGAGAAAAAATTATCTAGTTTGTACTAGGAAGCAGCTGTAATTTAATTCTTTGAATCACAGATTTTCTGAAATAACACATCTCTGGTGGAACAACAAATCCACCAGAAAAGTTTTTAAGTTCTTTGTGTTCTTTACATTTGTGTTTGAATATATATCTGTCTGTATCAGCTTCAAGCGATTCACACACATTTGCTCACTAAAACACTTAGCCTTAGAAACTGCTCAAAACTTGAAAAAGTTTTGAGATTTACATTCAACCCCCCTTCTGTAAATCTCATTGTTAGTCCACTGGGAATAACATTTCTTATCAATGGCATTCTTTGGAATCAACTCTAAATTCATCATATTCTTTAGAGCACCAAAATTTAAATGACCAAGTCGTAAGTGCCACAAATCAAATGATTCAATACAATTAACAGAAGATGCAACACTCCCATTAATAAAATCACCCAAAATAGGTTCAATATTTATTAAAAACAATCCATCAGAATAGTAACCCTTGCCAAAAAAAATGTAAGTATGAGTAATAACTACTTTATTACACTTCAAAGAAAGTTCAAAGCCATTCTTAACTAAACAACTTCCACTTATTATATTTCTACAAATGGAGGGAACACGATGCACTCGAATGAGAGATAGAATCCGCCCATAAGCAAACTTCAGGTCCACGTTTCCTATTCCAAGCACTTGTGCAACACTAACATTCCCCCATCGTCACCGTCACTCCACGACTCTGTTGATAAGATACAAATAAACTAATATCATCACAAATATGCACATTAGCTCCAGTATCAATCAACCACTCATGTGACAGATAAATGGAAAGTAGTATAGGGTTGTAAGTAACATACCCGTCATCGATTCCATAGGAAACAACCTCACCAACGATCATGTTAGCTACAGGCCCACTCGTGGTTCCAAGTCCAAGCACAGTATTTGCTTGAGCTACCACTCCGGCTTTCTTAGCTTTCTTATTAGGACAGTCCTTGCTCCAATGACCAACGTGTCCACAAGACCAATATGGTTTATTTGCCTTTGGTTTTTTAGCATTGTTCTTGTCAGGTTTAGTGTTAGCCATCTTAGTGACTACCTTTCTTTCCCGTCCTACAGTCACTACATTCACTTTTGAGCTCCCATGTTCAGCAGTCCTCACATGTCCTTGTTTGGACTTGTGCTGCTCCTGCACAGAGATGTCCCATATCAAGTTAGTCCAAGTGATCTCTCCTTTCTGTCTTTTCAGGGAGAGAGAAAACTCTTCCCAAGACTTAGGGAGCTTTTCAATCACAGACATAACTCTAAACTTTTCAGGCAAGACCATTCCGGACTTACCCAAAACATGAACCAACATTTCAAACTCATGAACCTGTTCAGTCATGGATTTTCCATCCACCAATTTGAAGTCAAGAAACCTAGCCATAAAATACTTTTCAAGTCCTTGAGGATCAGTATTATGGGTTTGGTCCAGATTATCCCATAAGACCTTAGCAGTATAGGCATGTGATGAATAAACATCGAACAAGGTGTTCGCCAAGGATGCCAAAATGGCTAACCTAGCCACCCCATCCTTTTCAGTCCATAAAGCATAAGCCTTAACAGATTCAGCCTTCTCTTGATCCAACACAGGAGGATCATATTGCACCACTGGCCATAGACCCTTAACCGTTAACCAGAGCTTCATCTTTTTCTGCCAACGAGAAAAAGAAGCTCCACCATTGAATTTACCAAGCATACCCGATAAATCAATTGGCCGTGGAAAACGATAAGCGGTCCAATCAATGGTAGCAGTACCACCCGAATCATAACCAGTCTCAACAATTTTAGTAACATCAATAGTTTCATTAACCATCTTGCTAATTATAATATAACACAGATAATCTCTTCAACATTGTTGGGTATAATTAATACTACGCGGAATAATGAGGCAATTATATATATATCACAAATTAACAAGAACAGACAATTAAACCAAATAACGAAATAAAAACACGAAGGCAAACAAGAAGATAAATCAGTAACTAAATTAGCAAAAAGAGGATAGAACACTTAGCTCTAACAGAAGCTTTAACAAATCTGAAAGAACAAATAACAGCTGAGTTGCCTAGCCTTTGAGAAGTCTAGACTGTTCATGAAGAGATTATTGCCCCACTTACGCTTTGTTGAGTTGCATCAATATCGCTTCCAGGATAAAACAGCATAGAGTACTTCGTCCATAGATATGTAGCACTCAATATTGACCCGTACCTCAGTTCGCCCAGAAAACCTATGCTATAATCTGTATATTTTGGAGGAGAGAAAGAGATAAAGATAACAGCTAGGGTTTCACAATTATGTGATTGTAGTAAATCTCTTTCCAAACGTTTAGTTCTGTATATAATACAAAACCAAAATGTAACTGAAGATATTACATTAATTAACATAAATATCCTGACTTAAATAATATTTAATTGAATATTATCAAAATCAGAAACATAACAGTCAGGACAGCCCATCAGTATTTACACTCAGCAAATCCTGATATAGGCGCGTCAGGATTTACCAGCCTTAGCAAATCCTGATCTAATCAGGCATCAAGATCTAACAACCTCAACAAATCCTGATGCATCCAGGCGTCAGGATCTGACAGCCTCAGCAAATTCTGATGCAGCCAGGCATCATGATCTATCAGCTTAAGCAAATCCTGATCATTAATTACAACAAATCAGAGTTTATAATTTTGATAAGCAGTTACTGATATTCCCTGTTAATACAGATTCAATATTCATACTAAAACAATATAATAAGTCTGTAAATATTTTAATTAAACAAACAGTAAAATTCCTTGCCCAGGTCACCTCGCGTACGCGAGATGCCGAGATGTCGACATTTGCCCAAATCGCCCTTCGACCCGGCCCGGCCCGACCCGAGTCATGTCGTGGTGAGGCGAGACGGCAGCGACGCGTGTGTGTGTCCGTGCGCGAGGCACACAATAACATTATGCACACCCACATGCCTTAGTAGTTGGTATACTACTCTTGCACATGGTACTATATAAAGCACTACACCCCACTTTATTTAATCAATGTGGGACAAAACCCACAACCCATTTCAAGCTACTAACTTCACCTTAATTTCTATATGGATTACACTAAGAAAATGACTTAGATCCAAACATGAGAGTTTAAGTCCTCATTACAAGGAACAACCTCCAACAATTATTTTTAGGAAATTACATCAAAAACGTGTGTAAGACATGGCTCAAAGTTTCCATTTTCTAACACAGAAAATTACACACTTAAACAAAAAAATAGGCCCAGGGTTAGGTCATCATTAAACTTAAGGTAGCCAAATTGTTGGTAATAGGGGTGTTCACTGTTCACCAAACTGACCAAACCGAACCAACTCGACTCACTTTTTGTCCGACTAAACTGGGAAGTAAACACTCGATATTTTATTTTTTTAAAAATATTTTAAACCGACTTAAATGGGTTGAATATGGGTTTTACGTTTTTTCGACCAACCCAACCCAACCCGATCTAAACTATGAATTTTGTTAAATAATTTAAATATATATAATTATATTATATATAATTATACATTATACAATATATCATATTTTCATTAATAAATTTATGCTTATACTTTGTATTTATGCCTTTGAATTACAACACAATTTACAGTATTAAATTTATAATGTTAGTCAAAATAAAATATTAGCATTAAATTGTAGGTATAATAGTTTTACTTGAATTTTCAATGAGGGATGTTGTATGATGTTAAACTCTTTTAATAAAATTATTTAACTCGTTCAAACCGACACAAATCAACATAAACCGATGTATAATGGATAGAGTTGGGTTACAAATTTATTTTTCAAGAATTGGGATAAAAATTTCAAAATGATTTAATTGGATCGGGTTGCAAAAATGCATGTAACCCAGCCAACCCGACACATGAATACCCCTAGTCGGTAATAGACACTTTTACAATCTCACCTGCAATTCGACAGTCTCTATCAGGTGGTGAGTGACCAACTGCCTCATAGTTTAAATAAATTCTAATAGTCTACTTTACATTGTCTTTGCATAGTGTGATCGCTGATTGTTTATGTTGCGTTATAATTTTTATCAATAAAACTCACCTTGACACATAGCACGATGAAAGCCTAATAGCAAACAGAAATGTTAAAGTATTTGGAATTGTCCCAATAATTGTTCTCAAATAAAGAAGTATAAAGTCCATAATTATTATAAAGAGATGTTCTTATATGGATACGTCAACATATTAAAACTTAATAAATTTCATGCCAAGTCATTAAAAAAATGGCAGGTATGGTAGATCTAATACAACTCATTCACAAAATATCAATGTTTAAATGGAGAAACGAACCGAACCAAACCAAACCAAACTATATATATATATTATATATTATATAATATTTCCCGTATATATTGTATTAATATTATAGTGGATTGTATTACGTTATATTATATCATATTATATTACATTTTATCATTTCGATTATAATAGTTTTAAAAATTATTGTAACATATTATGTTATTTTAATATTTTTTACACAGTAGTCGAACTGGAGATGAGCTACACCAGGAGAATATTTTCTTACTACAAAAAAATATTTTTCAAAATAAATAACTTAGAATAAAATAAATTGAAGAAAACAAATAAAATTTGAACACGATAAAAGTTTGGTTTTTGATTAAAACTATCAATCAATAATACTATCAATGGCTAATCACGGAAACTCATAAAAAATATTATAAATAACTTATTCGTTGATAACCTACCAGATCAATAGCTATCATTTAGGTTAACTAGCTATTGATATTACAGAAATAACTTATACGAATTATATTATGTGTTTTGGTTATCATAAAAAATAAACTTGATTCCCAACACCTCGTTTAAGCCATCAAAATAAGAAGAATTTAACAGAAATGAATATTTATAGGACTTAGCATCTCCCAAACATAATTTGTCATCGTACTTCTTCCTTGTCATTTCCCCCCAATTGAAGTAAGATAAAGCAAGTAACTTATAAAGGGAAAGAAATTATAGAAAATGTTAACATCATTATATAGGAAATTGAAAACAAACATGTCGCTTTTTACGATCTTTTCCGGATCAAAAGTTTAGCATATGGCCTACTCTAGTTGTTGATTTTGAACCGAACTGATCCGTGATCCTTGATCCTAAAGGATTCAGTTATGGATCGTCCTGTTGAAAATCTGGTCCCGATCGATCCGAATCTAAATCTAAATAAAATTAGAGAATATGAATATATGTCGATCCAATCTGAACTCGATCTATTGAAAGGCCTAGGTGCATATAAACTTTTAAGTTACAATAACGGTGATTGACAAATGAGCCAACAACATTGACTCTAACTTCCAACATCCATACTATTCGCTCATATATAGATTCCATTGAGTCTAACCCCTTTATCAACACTGTAAAGTACGGGATCACGTATGGCTAGACCGAGTAAAAATTGAAATGTAATAATAACCATCGAATTCAAATGTAAAATAATGTTAGGTCTCAAACCAGGGACAACCCTTAACGCATCAGAATAACACACATGAAAAAAACTTATTATGTAGAACTCAAAACCGAGTTCCACCACCACAAGTTATAAACTATAACACAAGCAATCGTAAAAGTAAAATGAAGAACATCAAAAAGAAGATATCTTGTAAATAAAATTAAAGGGCCTTTTTTTCTTTTGTATATTGATACGTATATATTTTATGTATATAATATAATACACGACATGAAAAAACATAACTAATTCACTACTGTTTACATATCATAATAACCATGGGCCTAGTTTAATACTTGATTAACCCAAAAACACCTTTTGGACCTAAAATACCTGGTCCAAGTCGCCGCATCACGGGGAGCCAAATCCACACTTTGGTACAAAACCCCCCGCCCGTACCACCTTATTGACCTCCAAACCTGATCTCCACATTTCAGAACTTTAGATACTTGAGTTAGGAAGATGTTGTCCAAAATTTAGGACGATCAGAGCGTTGGAGCTCCGAGAAACGCAAAAATAAAACAGCTAATTCAACCAGAAAAATGTCTACGAATTTTTCACATTAGCACCATAAACTAGCCCAACCTTTACCTTCACAATTCTCCGCCTCGTACATCATTTGATAGACCTCAAATTATGGACGAACACTAAGAAAATTATGAACACCTTGATATGTAAACCCCAATCGGCTGCACCATTGTTACCAGAGTTGCCTACGTACTCTTGGTGTCGATTGAGAAATTTGTCGATCCCTTGCGGTGGTGCAAGATGTAAACAGATTAATCGCGGGGAAGACCTTGGAATTTGTGGTTTTTGGTTTGAGGGGAGGATTGTTGGGTGGTGTAAACCCAAGTACCACATCGATGAGAATAAAGATAATTATCTTGTATATAGAGCAACCAATTAACTCCATTAATATGAGGCCATTTGAGATATGCATAATAAAAACCCATACGGGTTTATCCAAAGCAGACAACACCATACTATTGCGGAGTTATGAATTGATCACGACCCAACAAGTGTTATCAAAGTTTTAGGTTATAACGGTCCATAACAATCTCAAGTGGGCTCTCAAAATGAACTTAGGAAGAGGCTGGTGGGTTATCCCAGTATTTTCTGAAGGGGGAGGCAAGTGGACCTTCCAGTATGGGCCTAAAGGGAGCCATAAAGCCAGAAGAAATCAAACATGGGTTATGGGGGAGCCATATCACACAATCAGGTGGCATATTCGGCAAGTGTCGAGCCCGATGTGTGAAGGGGGAAATTGTTGGAAGTTATCTTACATCATTTGTGGGAGAAACAGATGATAGTATATAAGCAGCCATATAACTCCATTATTATGAGGCCTTTTGGGATGTACCCAAAAATAAATCCGTGCGGTCCTGGTCCAAAGCAGACAATATCATACTGATGCGGATTTAAGGCTTGCTCGTGGTCCAACAAGTGGTATCAGATCCAAAGATTCGGAGTTGGACCTTGTGGGGGTAACGGGCTGCGGTATTTCTATGTTGGAGGTTCCCCTTGGTGGCAATTGGGAAATCTGTTGGTTCCCTGCGGTGGTGCAAGTGTAGTCAGATTAATTGCGGCGATTGGGAAAGCTTCTGGTCCCTTGTGGTGATGCAAGATGTAGACAAATTAATCGCGGGCAAGACCGTATAATTTGTGGTTCTTGGTTTGAGAGGGAGGATTGTTGGTTGGTGTCAGCCCAAGTACCACATCGGTGATAATACATATAATACTCTTGTATATAGAGCAACCAATTAACTCTATTAGTATGAGGCCTTTTGGGATATGTTCAATACAAATCCGTGTGGGCTCGGTCCAAAGCGGACAATATCATAATATTGTGAAGTTATGGCTTGCTCGCGACCCAACAAATAATAATTATTAGCGTTTATAAAATATGATTACTAATAATCAACAAAATGAAACCAAAGCAAAGGTAAAATCGAAAAACTAAACTACTTTTTTTTGGTATAGTTTCGAATTACAAGTGACCCCGACATTAACAAAATTTAGGTATTTGGAGTATATTAGACATTATATATAAATAAATGAATAAAATTTAGAAATGATAAGCTTCTGTATTTACTTCTTAATTTTTTTTTAAAAAAATTAAAACAAAAATCAATAACTTGAAGGGAACTCAGTCATAACAATTCACCGACTAACTATGCAAATTAATAAGCTAGCCCGCAAGGGTTGGCCCGGTTGGTTAAAGAGGGGATAACTATCCTCTTAGTTACATGTTTGAATCCCCACGGGACGAGAATTTATAATTATGCCTCCTGAGTCGGAGCCCGTCGCTTAATTGCGGTTTACCTTGGTTCACGTGATTTGCAGGCTATTGCGTGAGCCCATAGGGTTTACCCAGTGCGCACCCGAAGGATAGCGGCTGCGGGTTAACTACGATAAAAAAATAAATAAAAATTAACAAGCTAAATAATTAGCCGTTTTGTTCTCAGATCGCTTAACATATTGATCGCTTAACATATTGGGCATAAATATTCTTGAAACTGAAAATAAATTTGATGGTCACTCGAGTAATTTAGCCTACACCCACTTTCGACTTTCGATGTAATCCTGAACACGGTAGCATCACAATTAACCTTCTCATAATTAAACGTATTCGTAATCTAATGTTCAAATATTTTAGTTTGAGAGCTCAATACTTTTACCTTTAAATTTTGGTGATTTTGTCAAAATAAAAGTGAGAATTAAATTGAATTCAAAAGTAACTTGAAATCCTTCCTTAAGATTTTATGTGTAACACTTTCCGGAAACAAGTCGAACCGAGACATTTTAGATAAATCGGCTAAAAATAATTTCCCGACATTCTTTATTAACATGACTTCAGATCGAAATATCAAACCATGATATATTATACATTAGGTTGGTTTTTTCAGATATACTTAGGCTAACGGCTAAAGGCACAAAATCCGAGGATTTTCACTTTAACAAGTCAAAACTGATCAATTCATTTAAAAGCATGTCATAACTAAATGTTTATCTCTCAAATAATTTCAATATATTTATTGAATATTTTTATTTAATTTAAAGTGCCAAAAGGCATGCCCAAAGATAAAAAAATTGGGTAAATTATCTAACTCGTTACTAAAGTCGGATTAATGTATCAAGTTGGTAACTGAACTGAAAACGATTTCAATATATTATGTCAACTTTCCTCAACGTTTTAATATTAATTAATCGATAAATTAATAATTTATTAATTTATCGATATATAACTTATACAAATATATAATGACAAATATATAATTTTGATGTAAGATAGATATAGTGATCATCACATGCCTCTTGTTTGACAACTAACTAGCCGAGGGCAATAGATGTCGAAAATGTTATTGGTTATCTCGACAAAAATGAAGTAATAATATAATTGTTTGATAATGAACAACTAATTAATAGTATCATGGGAAATGAGAAAGAACATTAAGAAGAAGATTATATGATTGAGTTCAAACCGGTCTCGGATGTACTTAGAGTATATCATTAAAGTGTCAAGATAATAACAAATCAATTTCAAAAATAAGTAAGAAATCTTATCTAAAGAGTACCTCTTAGAATAAATATATAATTTTGATGTAAGATAGAATTATTAATTAATATATTATCTGGTACTTATATATTTTAATAAAAACTATTATCAATATATAATTTTAATGTAAGATAAAATTATTAATTAATATATTATCCGATACTTATATATTTTAATTTAACTTATTATCTTATAAATTTAGGAAATTATTAATTTATATTAAAGGGTTCGAGTCGGTATTAAAAAAATTACTCCCTCCGTCCCTTTCGATTGCTTACATTTTTAATAGAGTGTCCGACACGCATTTAAGGTGCATATAAAATATAGTTCTATAATTTTTTTTTATAATTTTGATTTTCTGAATAAAAATTAAAACATTCAACTTTTATTCAGAAAAAGAAAATTGTAAAAATAATCTATATAACTATACTTTTTATACACCTTGTGCCGTCTTAAATAATTAGAAGGGACCGAGAGAGTATTAATTAATCAATCTAATTATTTATAAAGTATTAATTTATCCAGGTTTAACCGTAAATGCTTGTTTATTAACGACGTCGTACAGGACGATCTAAAATTCACTCGATTGTTGAAATTCAGTAGATACAGTAGCTTAGGTGGTGAAGATAATAAGCTAGCAAGCAATTGACATCAATTGAATATACAATCTGAAATGGCAGGTAGATTAAGCCACGTCGCTTCTCGTATCATGGCAGCAAACGGCGTCGTTTCACGTTCAACCCCCTCATCTCTTCGTCTCCGATCCGGCATGGGTCTCCCCGTCGGCAAACACATCGTCCCCGATAAACCCGTAATCTCCTCTCTCTCTCTCTCTCTCTCTCTCTCTCTCTCTCTCTCTCTCTCTCTCTCTCTCTTTCTCTCTCTCTCTCCTCTCTAATAATGTATATTTTGTTTAATTAATATGATCTAATTAAAAAAATGAAATTGGGCATTTTTGAAACCCTAATTAGAAATATTTTGTTTATAGCTTTCGATGAATGATGAGCTGACTTGGGACAATGGAACTGCATTTCCTGAGCCTTGTATTGATCGAATTGCCGATACTGTTGGCAAGGTGAACTTTTGTTTATTTTCATTTTTATGTGGTTCGATATCGGGATTAAAGATTTGATTTTATTTTGGTTTTTGTGATGTTGATTTCGAGTGGTGTTGTGTTTTTAGTATGAAGCGTTGGCTTGGTTATGTGGAGGTTTGAGTTTTTTTGCATCACTTGGACTTATGGCTGTTTTGAATGATAAGGCATCGAAGATACCTTATGTAAGTCGTCGTACGGTTCTTTTAACAAGTGTGTTGTGTTTATGTCTTTACTTTTATGAATGCCAAGTACATTTGTGAATTTCGTTGATATACCGTTTTTTTTAGAGTTAAAGTTGTCTTATTTCGTAGTCTGTTTAAGTGCATTTAGGAGAGAATTTGTTTAATGTCTAAATATCATGGATGCTTAATGTAATTATAGGAACAGAAGTGATGGCGTTGTGTTCAGAAATGAATTCAGAGATTCCTGTATTTTTAAAATGAATTCAGAACTGTATGGGTTTAATTATAACATTTAAATTTGAAAATGTTAAATATCTGTAGTTCTTTCTCAGGTCACTTTTGGATAGCAACCTCACGTATTACGACAAAAAACAGGAGAAACAAGTACAAATGCAATCAGTATTTTATGGCCATTATTAGAGCCAAATATTTTTGCTTCTCTATAGTTAACAAATACTCTAGATGCACCAATAATGCAGAGCAATGTAATGCTTTTTCTGCTAGATGGTAGAATTATTTTTTCCGACGGGGGTCTGCTAGTCTTAAGGGGAACAGTTGGTCGAGACTTGGAAATTACCAAATCTACCTTTAAGAGGGCATCTTGTTAGCTATGTCTATGAATATTCTCTAGAGAGCAAGTTTTGTGTTAAATCAGATTGTAGGAAGCAAGTTTTGTTTTAAATAAGATTTCAGGGAGCATATTTGGCAGGATGCATGAGATATGATACTACTGTAATCTATACCAACATGGTTCTTGCAATGCAAAATTTGAGTCATTTGATTCCTTTAATTTTGTAGCATCCATATGATGTTGAGCCCGTTTGGGCAAGTTTAAAATTTTTGCTTATGACTTATAGTTGCTTAAAGTGAAAAGTTAAAAGTCAAAATTTTCTGTTTGGGTAATTTTATAATTTTGTAAAACTTATAAGTTATTAAAAAAAAATGAAAATAAATTATATAAGTTGTGCACACAGATGATAATATTAACTTTTGTCCAATAAAATTACCAAAAAAAGTAAGTTAGTTGAAAAAAGTACCTATTATCTACCTCTGGCTTAAAGCTATTTTTTTTAACTTTGAGTCACTGACTTATTACACAAATAAACATTTTGTTAACTTTTTATAATGTCCAAGCCCATGGACCCAACAACTTACCACAGGTCAGTCCAAAAGAGCTAGCGACTTTGGTATACATTAGTTGTAAACTTGTCCATATAAAGGACTCGGATACTCTCATTCTTATCGATGGGGGATGCTACCGAAGTCAAATCACTTTAAGCTAGGCCTAGGGCTTAAATCCCCATCCAAATAGGCTCGTTGATTGATACCAAAAAATTGGTCTAGAAGGTTGCTTGACTCAAGTGGCTGACTCTTCTCAAATTGGCTGCTTGAAAGGGTTGAAGAAATTTTAGAGAATTTGAACAGAATCCCATTCTTGTTCCCAAATTACGTCTGATGTGTTCTTATTATCCAAATCAGATGCTTGTGCCACAATTGTGCCTTCGTTGAACCTTTTTCTCTTAATGTTATAGTGTTATTCTTTTAAGGATTATTCTCCTACCGATTTTGTCAGGCTTTCAGGATAAGCAACTAATATATGTTCCGTATTAAAGTCATGTCTATCTTGATAAAAATGTTCATCACATCTCCGCTCTTGACTTTTAAACTGATAAAATGTTCATCACATCTCTACTCTTGACTTTTAAACTAATAAGTGACAAATCAGTTTTTTGGACTTGCTTGCCAAAGGTCTCACTTGTTTGGTTTGAAGCTTAGAAGTGATGTTACACTTATAAGCTTCTACAAACATTTCCCTAGTTACTAGTACTTTTTGGATGACGTACTTTGCTACGTTAATGAGCAGAATAGATTCTAGGTATGTAAACTGGTTGTTCACTAAATTTGCTCCGTATAAAATCTGTCCGGGATGACGAAGCCCCTGTTTTTTAGGAACTTGTCCCTATAATTACAATTAGTGATTGTTCATAAGAAGCCAAGCAAGTAACTTAACAGGATGAGCTTTAGGTGTAAGAGTAATAGAATATTTTACATATGCATTTATAAAATTGTGTTATTAGTCACTGCCTGTGGGATTTTCTTTGCAAAAAAGGCGTTATTGGCTTTGCCAAGACCGCGGTGAACTTAGATCTTGGGCCCTTGGCACTTGTTTCCGGGTTAGAAGCTGAGTCCCAATTTGATTAGTATCTTTCATATTTACTTGGCTGATGCAGGGCAGGTTTGGGAAAATGAAATAAGTACCTATCCATGCACAAAATCAGTCAAATTACAAATGAATTTCTAAGATTTTACACTAATCAATAATTGCATAAGATTTAAAATGATTTATATAAGATTCTAAAACTTAAAGTTTAAGTTAAATCTGAAATTAAACTAAAACCATTTCTACTTTCTAATAGTATAACTAACGTAATTCGATAATTAAACGATTATTTAATCTTTATATAATTGTAATAAATGTTAACAAGTGATGCGCCCTCTTCATTTTGTGTGGTACGGGTACCACAGATCTGCTAGTAATTGTATAGTTTGTGGAATGGTAACAGAGTGTTATGCTGATCATAGATTGGAGAAACATGCGTATATTTCTTTTTGTTTGTATATATTTATTTACTTTAATCTTTTCTTGTGTAACTAAAGACTTGCAATCATCGCTAAATTTACTTAAAGTTTCATATGTCTATATTCTATAGAGATCAAAGTCAGATTTGGATAAACTGGTTTGTACGCTTGTGTTGTTACATTCCTTTATTTTTTTTTAAATTGTTTTTATTGACCTTTTTAAGTTTTTGGAGCCAGAGGTTACGTGGCACTGTACGAAACATATGACCTTATTCTAAGTTTTTGAAACATATTCTCACTGTATATATATTTAAATCACTCAAGTATCTGTATTTGCTTTGAAGAGAAGGTAAGAAGGTTCTGGCTGCTAGAAAATGAGAAGGGTAGTAGGGTGTATGGGAAGAGGAAATGGATATTATTCACGCCTGCACAAGAAACTGGCTGTGCTTGTTTTATTTTCTGAATTGATACTTTACTGCCCTGATACTACATCATGTTTATTGATTTTAATTTCTTATGTTTTATTCAACTTTCTTGAGCTTGAATTGATGAAACTTTTTCCTTCTGTTTTAAGCAGACACCCAAGGTTTACCCATATGATAATCTTAGAGTGGAGCTTGGTGGAGAACCATAGGGCATCTTTCTACAACTGAAAGCGGCAAAAGTTCTTAAATGTGTGCGCTCTTGTTTGCATCCTAGTGTTATATTTGTTATAAAATAATGTCTCTCTCTCAAATTAACATCCAACAAATTAGCTTGATCAGAAGTGCTTTAAGCTTTGTCATGTCCTTTCACTGAATTAGCTTTGATTATAAATGCTTCCTGCAATGTTTTGTATTTTGCGAAGGTGTAAAATTTCATCTTTCTTATTATGACAATTGAGGACTGTACGATTGGATTCTCTTAATAATATGCATGCCTCACTCATGAATCAAACACTTGGTATTGATAAAAGCATTCAGATGTTACATAAGTTGAGATGAATTTATGAGTGTCTTCGAGTTGTTTATAAATTGTGAGGTCATAGGTGAGATATGGCTATAGGAAAGACTACTACTGGAGGAGTTTGTAAGAAACATAACAATGGTTCTAAAGTGGCCAAGTCATTGGTGTGATATGGCTAGAAAGACTACCTCTTTTAAAGAGTTTGTAATAAAACTTGACCATAGTTCTGCATTTTATGTTTATAAATGATGAAGCACGGATGTGATCTCCATGTTTAGGGGAAATGAACACTGAGTTTAAATGGAAAGTTACAAGTGTCTTGGTTAAATAATATAGTTAACTGTATTACCTGTTTTGTCTATTGCAATATATGTTGTCTAGTCTTTACTGTCCCCCAGCACCTTCCCTAAACAGTTGATTTGTATTGAACAATTTGTCTAATTCTGGATTTCATGAATAACAGGCAATGTTTAGCGACAAAGTGAAATTGGGTTATAGGTGTTGGTATTGAATTGTTTGGTTTTGGTGATTGTAGGCATCAATCTAAGTACTTCATGTTTTCTATTCGTTTATAAATTTATATCCAAAGATAGTTACAAGAGAATCCAGTTATGTAGACAGAGAGTGCATCTGCGGATGTAGAAAGGAAAAGTGGGGGTTTGTCAAAGATTGAATAGGCGGGGGATTTAGATAATTGACAAGTTACAATACTTAAAGAATAATGTGACTTGATAAAAGATTCTAAACCAACCTCCAAATAATGGGATGACAACAGACTCTAACACAAGTTGACACCGACTAATACATTTCTATTAACAAATGTTTAACACTCACGGGCTAGCTAGTCCAAGAATTAGTTGTTCTAATGGGCATGAATTAGTAAAATTTTGTATATATTACTTTTGTTGAATGTTCCTAATGAAGTTGGCATATGAGTGAGTAGTTATTGTCATAAAAGTTGTATGCCAGGTTAAGAGTCGGAGAGAAGCTGAGGGATGTGAGGCTAATAAGGTTAAAACCGAAGCATTAGTAAGTGGATGAACTAATATTAGATTAAAGAACACGGGTCATGGATCTCCAGTTGGTCATAAAATATTTGTATATGATTGAATCCCGGCTAGTTGGTCTCAAAATGAGTAGAAATTTTCGTTTGTGAAGTTTGTTTGAAGCAAGACGTAGAGGGAGCTGCACGAAGGGGAAACACCTCGTGTAAGAAATTACGATGTAGGTACTTCCACCGCTTCTGTAGATATTTGGTGAGGCGCCCTTCAAAGTGCAATGGAGGTGGTGACTAACTTAGGTTATGTTTGCCGTACTCTGTTGTTACCATCGTTGGGTTATTGAGAGAAATAACAGTTTCTCCTCCTGTCACAATCCCTGTTGAAAGCCCCATTAGTCACCATATAAAAGTGATACTGTGTTATTCATTATGTCTTTTCCGTTGACTGCCCAAGTTGGTTCATGTTATTTTAACAGTGCAAACTGTATATTTATCCTCCAAGCTACTATACACTTTTAAAGTGAGATTTATATTTCATCCTAGTTACAATAAACTTTTAAAGTTTGAAACATCTATCCATTACATCCTCAAAATCAGAAGTTTGAAACAACGATAAAACACTAGCAACCATTAAATCTCAAAATCCATCTGAGAGTATTCATAGACCTTATATAGTGATTTTTTTTTTATAGTTTACAAAATATCTCCTAAACTAGTTAATAAAAATTTGATGAATAATGAAAGAAAATGCTATGGATATATGTAAAGTACAATTAATTTTAAAGTAAAACATTCAAATTGCACTGGAAACATAATGAATAAACCGATGTCACTCTTGGATCTTAAGAACAAACATGCAGTTTACTCGTATTAGTATTTAAATTTTAGTGACGAGTGTCGTAAAAGCGCAGGGAGCTAATATCAGTTTTATAATACCAAAGTATACAACAAAAAACGAATAAGCCCTAAAGCTGCATCATGATTTATTCTGTAGACGTGTCCTTGAATTTTCTTTTGAACCTGCAGCCCTCAAGTTCACATGATCGATCTCTTCGTAAAACGTGCATGCTTAAACATATAAAAACATGCAAGTGCTATGTGTGAACGCACACCTGTACAGGAAAGAAAAACGAAGCTATATACACCATATCTCTCTCCCGGTTTCAGCCAACAGAAAACACACAAAGACAAACTACACTCAGCCCATGCTTTGCTGTTTTTCAGAGATACCTCAAATCTATGCAAAACATAATCAAACAGACAGATTGTACATTACCAAATTTTATGCCCTAAATTTGGTTTGTTTAAACAAACAACTCCAAACTATAGAGATTAGAAGATTCAAGAAGCCGAGATTAGTGATGATTTCATTGAAGGCACTAGCTAGTCTTGCTATTGCACGTAAAAAAATGTTTAAAACAAATAAGGGTAAACTTAGGTTCACGGATGATTTGAAACACTCACGGACTAAGCATTGAAGTTCGTAAAGTAGCAACAAATTACATCCAAAATTTTCCATTTTAATTCGCAAATTTCTTGAAGTCCTCCATGTAATAATTCAAACCTTATCATCAACTTGCTATATTAATATTCCCACAATCACCAATACTTCATCATCAAAGTGAAAGAAAACCCTTTCGGAACCCTAAAAACTAATCATGGGTTCCAAAGTTTCAGCCATGTTTTTCATATGTTTAATTTGCATGCTAATGGCGTTGCCACCAATCTATGCTTGTGGCTACTGTGCGCCACCTTACCCACCATATCACCAACCTAATCCACCACACCATGGAAAAGGAGGGAGCCCTAAAGGCTCACCGCCTACTCATAAGCCACCTTCACACAAGCCGCCCACACATAAGCCACCTGTACATAAGCCGCCTACATATAAGCCCCCTACAAATAATCCACCATCATATAAGCCACCTACGCATAAGCCGCCTTCGCATAAACCACCGTTACATAAACCACCGGTGGTCCTGCCACCAATTGTTATGCCTCCACCGATTATAGTTAATCCACCTATCGTCAATCCTCCTGTTGTTAATCCGCCTATCGTTGTGCCTCCAATCATAACGCCTCCAATAACTAATCCTCCTGTAATAATTTCACCGCCTTCCACCCAAACCTATCCACCTTACACTAGCCCTCCTCCATCTGGTGGAGGCGGTGGAGGTGGAGGCGGAGGCGGTGGTCGTGTCCCGGGTGTTAAACCACCACCAATCTCAATGCCAACTTGCCCAATAAATGCACTAAAATTAGGGCTTTGTGTGGACTTGCTTGGAGGTTTGGTGCATATAGGGTTAGGAAATCCAGTTGAGAATGTTTGTTGTCCAGTGCTTCAAGGGTTGCTTGAGCTAGAAGCAGCGGTGTGTCTATGTACTACTATAAGGCTTAAGCTACTTAACCTAAATATATTTATTCCACTTGCTCTTTCTGTACTAGTAACATGTGGGATAACTCCTCCACCTGGTTTTATATGCCCTCCTCTCCCGTGAGTTACCTTTAGTGCATGTAATTTGTGCTGCTTTCAGTTTATCTATCTTGTAAGTTTTCTTAAGCTCATCGCTAGCTAGCTCCGGGTGTTTGCACTGTCTTAATGCAAGAACTATTTTGTATCTACTCATGTTTTCATATGTTCTCTTAATTACTTGTGTTTTCATGCTTCGTTATGTTGAATAGACCAAAATAACATATCATGGAGAAAATTAAGACCTTTGTCAATGATACATTCATTTGAGAGTTTTGATGTATATTATAAAGGTTACAACAGGAAGATTAATTTCAATGTCATAACTGGAACTTATAAGGAACTAATCTGAAAATTATTGTCAGACCATATGGAATACTAGTATTTATGCCCGCTTTGCAGGGCATTTTAAATTACAGAATTTTAATAAAAAAAATTTTGCTGGCCTTGTACTTTATAAAAATAAGTTTTATAAACCTACGGCACCAATTTTATATAAATAATACAGAATTAGTCTGGCTAGTAGACGAAATCCAAAGCTAGAATTCGAAAGTAGAAAGTTCCCAAACGTTATTACAAAACTATACATTACATAAGATAAATAACATGACTTGTGTTTAGAGTCATAGAGATGGATGCATAGTTTGGCACAATTCAGATACTTATAACCTGAATTATATAGTCAAATCATTACAACTTGAAAACAAATGATCTGGCTATGAACAAAATTAGAAAATTTAATATCCTTCGAATCATTGCACTGCTAGTTTGATGCGAGGTCAAGATCCGACATAGGCTGTCCAGAGTTTGTGGAGGTTGTAGCTTGAGTGAATGTGGAGTTCGTAGCATGAGTAATAAAAAAGTCAGTTTAGAAATATTACAATTGCCACCAATGAAAATGAGTGTACATTTTTTTGGGATGATTTTACCTGGGTTGATGTTGCATTCTCTTCAACTGCAGGATGACTATTCTTTTCTTCCCAGTTGATGAATCTAGTGCATATTTGGCATGCCCAATACACATGAAAGGACCTTGAAATATTTATTTCTTTAAAGTTGAGTAAGATTGTATACTCCTTTCCAGCTATAGCCTTCAAGCATTGTGGCATCTCCATTCTTCCCTCATGCTTTATTTTATAAATATTTTTATATGAAAGTTAGTATTTAACTTAATTATGGTAAAACAACTTATGTATGCTATTCGAATTTTTTGTTAACCTCCTTGAAAAGGTTTCTAGCTCTCTTCATGATCAGTGTCCTGACTTCTCTATCTCCCAGGATTATGTGTACTTCATCAGTGTTATCCTCTGCTAGAACTGAAATGCGATATCTGCAACCAAAAATTAAGTTGACCGTTTAAACTGTTTTGTAAATTATCACTATGGCTTTCGAAGTTCGGAGTTTAATATTTGACATATGCAACTCACTTTATCTCTGGGTATGGCACCAACGTGTTGCATGCTTCACAAACGTGGACGGAGTTCTCCTATTTGATTTCTTTCCTGCATCCAGTGCAAGCAGAGTAACACCAATTTGTTGTGTCATCGACAGCTTTAATTCTCACATGTGTTAACACCTTGTTCTGTTTAGATAAAAGATGTTCGTTAATAATAGATGAAAACAGTTATCATAAAATGCATAGTTTGTTCAAGAAGCTGACCCCGATGTATTCTTTTCCAATTTTTTCCAGCTCAGCAAATTTCAGCAGTGCAATATCCTTTTTTTAGTTTTCAGTGAAAACTTTCTCAACAAACTCAGGATTTTGTAGCCTGTTTTGTAAAACATTAGAGGGAAATAGATCATAGCGTAATGTAAATTACATTGGATGAAATACTAACATTTTTCTGAGTTGAGCTACAGCATGCTGTTTGTAGTTGATGTATACTCTTGTAGCTGGAACATTACCAAGATCAACGGCCCCTAAATATGAATTTGAGGTGTTATGCATTAAAGAAAAGCCATAATATGAGAAAAAAGAAAATTTTATACCATTAAACTTTCCGACTCGGCAGCATGATATGATCAGAATGACAGGAGTCTCAACAGCTTCTTTCATAGCATTCTCAAACTTAATTCCAAATGCATCCCAGAATGTGATATTGACGTTAGATCTACCGAGAAACATTTGGTTACAATTATTCACATAAACCTACACATTTGCATTAAGAAAATTTTTTAGAGATAACCTTCTGTAATAACCCCAATTTTTGGGAAATTTTTGAAACCCTTATGAATAGTATTTTTGCTGAATGAGAAAACTTTTCATGCCACACTATGTAGGGGTTCTGATATGGATATTCTGAGATTTTATTAGTACTTTATATGGGATATAAGTGTATGTAAAGATCGTCAGAATCCAAATCCGAACACTTTGGTTTTTCCCATAAATACACTAGATACGGAGAGGATTGAGTATAAGGTAACAGGATAAAAGGATTTAAATTAAAGGATTATAATAGAGGATCATAAAAAGGAATATAATGTATTGAGAAAGGTTAAGGGAACCTAAGTAATAAGATCCCGGGTATGATCCTTCAAACGATAAACGAAAACGAAAGTTAAGCGAACCGTATAACAGATCAGCGGTCATTAGGCAAACAATTAGGAAGTTAATCAAAGGGATTAGAGAGGATGATGTCACCCAACCAATGAGAAGAGGACAAGGAGGGAAGGATGACATCACCACATGACATAGGCATGACATGGGAAGGAAGGAGGTGTGGTTGAATGAGAACCACACAAATTCAAGGGCAACAAGGTAATTGACTAAATCAAACACAAAAACAAATCAACCAAGCCAAGCAAAATCATTTTTCATCAAAATCAAAAAGAAACCAAGGCTTGTTCTTGAGAGCTCTCGACTTTTTACTATTCAAAAGGCAAGGAAATTCAAAAATCAAAGATCCAAGCTTCCTAAATTGGTGAGTTAATTTCCTAATCATCTTCATGCTTAGTTAGAGCTATATCATGAGTTTAAGCCATCAATTCCTTCTCCATCTTCTTCATTTAATCAAAGAAGAAGACTATGAATAGTGTTTTCAAGTTTTTAACTTGAAATTTTTCTTGTTTTCCTTGAAGATCCAAGCATTCCTAAGACTTCTCAAAGCTTCTTAAGGCTTCCTAGCTCCTCCCACCACTTCAAGGAAGGTATATCATCTCCAAACCCTAGATTCCTATGTATTATAAGATAATTTTGATTAGTAGGATGATATTGTAGCTTGATGTTGGTGATTTAGAGTTTGGGATTGAATTGGTATTGAAATGGAATGGTAAATGTTGTTGTTTTGATTAAAAGAACTTAAGTATGGTTAAAGTTAAGCTTAGGCATAAGTATAAATGATTAAATTGAATTGGTTGGGATTGTTATGATGTGATAAGGATGGATGTTGGTTGTATGTTGGATTTGAGGTTGAATTGGGTTGGTTTTGAATGGTTTAAAATTGGGAAATCGCGTAAACATAGCCGTCGTAACGTCCGATTTTCTTTAGACTGTTTTTGTGCATAACATTAGGACCCGATAACCCCCTGCTAGATTATGACCACTGCCATGGTTAGATAGCTCATGTTACGAGCTTCGTTTTGATATGTAGTTCGTTCGATTCCGATGCACGGTTTAGGAGAAACGACCGTTTCAAGTAACGGCGTTTCGCGAACGAAACTTTTCCCCTCGCCTTACTTTGAAACATAGGTTAAAGACCAAAAAGGGTTAATTAATGTATGAAACATTTATGGTAAGTGTGTTAGGCAGTTGGTAAGACACTTGCGAAGGAATCGCTTTAAAACTCGTAAAGGTTAAATTATTAAAAATGGCGGAGCCGAGGGTACTCGAGTGACTTAAGAGAACCAGCGAGCGCAAAACAAACGTTAGAGTCTAAGTTAGTTAAAGTATAGATTTACAAGTGACTTTGGTTTAATCCCAACTTACTTGTTGTTTATAGGTTACCAGACTCGTCCTGAGCCTTTTATCACCCCAAGTCACTCAGGCAAGTTTTCTACCCGTTATAACTGTTGTTGTGATGTATATATGTATATGCATTATCTTGCGATAGATGCATGTTGGTTAATTAGCAAATGTTGCAATATATTGAAGCATGCTGCTATGGTATATATATATGCATGCCTGTTTCGTATTCTTGCTATATATATCTGTTGATTCAGTTGATAATACCTATGCTAGAGGATAGAGGTAACTTGCATATACCCTTAGTATAGGGACCCAAAAGGTAGAAATATTTTCTAAAACCGGGAGTCGAGGATCCCGAGTAGATTTTGTATATATATGTATATGAATATATATATATATATATACACTTATATATATATATATGGTTATAGTTTTCCAAACTATTAATCGAATAAGGGTTATTCGATAACTTTATATTAATTATTGAATCCTATTTCGAATATTCATTCGAGGGCTTATGACTCAGTTTGTTTTATCATTTGAATATTACTTGAATATTCTTTTGAGGACTTATGACTCCTTTATTTTATTATTGAATATTATTTCGAATATTCATTTGGGGAGCTATGACTCCTTTATTTTATTATTGAATATTATTTCGAATATTCATTTGGGGAGGTATGACTCCTTTATTTTATTATTGAATATTATTTCGAATATTCATTTGGGGAGGTATGACTCTTTTATTTTATTATTGAATATGATTTTGAATATTCATTCGAGGGCTTATGACTCAGTTTATATTAATTAATGATTAATGATTGGATAGTCATCTGAGGATGTATTGACTCCTTTATTTCATTTAATGAATATTATTTATAATATTCATTCGAGGTATTATGACTCCGCTTGGTATTTAATAATATTCTTTATTTTATTAAAGAATAATGCTTCGATAACCAACTTACTTTTGATTATTCAAATAAAGATATTACTTTCGTATAAGTATATCTTTGATTATTTGCTATTCATTTTAAGTATAAGTTTCTCTACTTCTACCTCAATCATTCTTTATGGGAATATTATTTAAATAATAATATTCAGATATTTCTTTCATATCGGGACTGATTTATTTTAATAAATCAGTATTACTTCAAACATTCTTAAAAATATTTTCGAGTCATCAAAATGATTTTTTTAAAAAGTTAGAGCGGATCCCAAAACTCATTTTTATATTTAAGATCTTCCTTTCAAAGGGGATTTAAATACTCGCTCAAAACCTGACGGATCCGGCTCTGTGGTGTATTTTATATTCGCAACAAGGTTGCAGTTTTGGTAAATGAATTGATTACTTACCCAACGTTCGAGAAGTAAGTCCATCTATTGAGTCGGCATAAGCAACATGGGCTCAGTGGGCGTCCATGATAGTGTAAGTGGCTCAGTGGGAGTCCATCAAATGCATAAGTGGCTGAGTGGCAGTCCAACATAAGGTCCTATTACGACCAGGGTGATGACCAGTGGGGAATTCGTCCATCTAGTAGTAGAAAAGGTTACTTATTGGTATCTTTGCCTGATCAGCGAGATATCTGGTTTATGCCAAAATTCTTTTCCTTTCCAAAATTCATTGGATGTTTCAAACTCTGTTCATACTTTACATGACAGAGGTTTTCAGGAAAATGTATAAAGAAGATGTATATGGGGATATATATATATATATATATCAGAACTTAATGAAGTATATCATAACTTCATTTCCTTTAATAATATTTCAAAGATTTAATCTATTCAAATCTTGTCTTGTAGTCTCATCTATCTGATGAACTGTTGAAAGCTCATTATACTTTGAACAGTGGTAGTTCAAGTAGCTTTTTAAATGATATAAGTATAGTGAAGTATTTGGTAACTTCATCCCTTGTTTCTACTTATATCTAGTAAGTAATTATCTTACACATGATAAAAGATTGTAGTAAGTATCCATTTAGATACTTATATTATTGTTATCTCTATATATTATCTTGCGAGCTGTAAGGCTCACTCTTGCTTTATTTCTTCATCACACAACAACAGTTAGGAAAGATGGTCAGACTCCAGCAGACCCAGCGCAAGCGCGTGGGAAGCGTCCCGCGTCTTTCCGATGATGTTGTAGTTGCTATAGCTGCAGAGGTAGATCTATTGTAGATCAGACCATCTACTTTTGAGAATCAATTATGTATAATTATAACTTGTGGCAGATAATGGCAATTAACTGTAAATTTATCAAGTAATCGTTTTGGGTTGTAATAACTTTTAAATTGTGGATTCAAAGACTTGTACTTATTTTCATCTCTGAGACTATAACGGGTTGTGGTGTGTGTGTTAGTGTGGGGTCACAACATAAGGTTATTTATTATTAATTAAGTGAAGTGATATTGTGGAAAGAAAGACCGTGACGACCCGGATCCCCGACCCCGGATCTGGGGGTGTTACAGAAATGGTATCAGAGCTAAGCGTTATAAACCTCAGAGATGATGGGACGTTAAGATAATAAGTTCACTAAAATAATAAGAACTCTTGCCAAGTTCATAGTCGGGCTACCTAACGTAGTACTGACAGTTAAAACCCTTATGGGAACCCTTATAAATATCGTGATAGAAGCGTAGTTCGTTATCGTAAGATGGTAGCGGGACTCCGAACCCTGAGGTTGAGTAGCAACAACGCGATGATGTATTATTACTTATTGGAGATCAGATTATGGATCCGATAGAGCGTCCTAGTGCAGGACCAGATGATGTTCATATTGAGGATGTAGCGGTTGAGGATGTTGTCCTAAAAGGGATTATCGCTGTGAAGGATCCTGACAAGAATGAATAAAGGACCACTGAGGAATTGATGACCATGGGTAGGGCAACTCCCAGAAGTAGGATTGGTCGATCACTACCGGAGGTTCGTTCAAGTTTGTAAAGATAGTAGCCCCTTTAACGCGGCTTACTCGTAAGACTGAGAAGTTCGAATGGACAGAGAAATGCGAGAACAACTTTTAAGAACTGAAGCAAAGGTTGGTGACGACCCCTATGTTGGCGTTGCCGGATGGAAAAAGGAGATTTTGTGATTTGTAAGTGACGCTTCTCATAAGGAATTAGGGTGCTTCTTATATAGCACACCAAGATAATCGCGTCTGCATCAAGACAATTAAGGGAATATAAAATTCGATATCCCCACCCATGAGCTTGGGCTCGTGGAAATAGTTTTGCCCTAAAGATTGGAGGCACTACTTGTATTGAGAGAAGTGCGAGATTTACCCAAGCCATAAGTACTCTAGTACATTTTCCCGTAGAAAGAGCTCAACATACGCCAGAGGTGGCGGTTAGAGCTAATCAAGAATTATGATTGGGAGATTCTTTATCATTCGGGGAATGCCAATGTGGTGGCTGATGCCCTTAGTAAAAAGGAGAGACTCAAGAGGTTAATGTCTTTGGGAAAGTTGATAAGAGATTTTGAAAAAAAAAATGGAAATAGATATGAAGGTAACCGGAGCCGGTACCGAAATGCTGTTCGAGATTGCAATACAGTCCGAATTATCGGAAAAGAACATATTGTGACAGAAAAAGTGATGAATGAAGGCAGAGAGCCAACAAATAGATATGAGATTAATACCAAGAAAGATGATAAGGGAATAATGAGGTATTCCTATAGAATTTGGATTCCAAATGTTCAAGAGCTTAAAGATGAGATCTTAGATGAAAGTCATAGTTCAAGGAATAAGATTAAGGGCAAACCCTGAAAGTGATAGTCAGGGAGGACGCCATCAAGATAGAAGGAACCCATAACATAATGAAGTGGAAAATGAGGATTTTAACGTATAAGATATCCCCAAGTATGGGAGAAGGATGAAACATTTCATACTAAGGAAACAGAAAGTCGAGTAAGGAAAGGAGACCCGAGATGGTACTCTTATACGAAAATTTATGGACCTTTCTAGACAGAACTTAGACTATTATCCCCAACCACCAACTTGAGGAAACAATGCGGTAGGAAATTCTTTCATGACCTTTAAGTCGCTAAGCTCTCAGAGTTCCAAGGAACAGGTTGACCCAGCCGAGGCAAGAGCCTGGCTAAAGGAAATATAGGAATCATTTGAGATTCAAAATGATTGATGAACCACAAAAGACTGTTTTTGTCACTTACCCTCCTAAGAGAGAGATCACCCGCTGGTGAAAGACCAAGAAAGGCACGGAGCCAGAGGTTAGAATAAACTGATTAAAGTTCAATCAATTGTTTTCGAGAAAGTAATTCCCAAGGTTATGGAGATAGCGTAAAAGCATTAGAGCCAGAACAAAGGCAGACGAGTATGATGAATTAGGAATCTAAGTTGTAAAAGTTATCAAGATTCGTTCTGAGGACACGAATCCGGAATGACGGGATGTTTGAAATCAATGCTTATGTTGTGATTGGTTCGTGAAATAATGATAAGAGAAAGGAAATAAAAAGAAACTGAAGTGGAAAGGAATATAAAGGCAATAGAGTTTGAGGAATGATAAGGGAGTTGGGTATGAGGAAACCCTAAAGACTCGTAGCAATAGAAATAGAAAATTATGTAATCGTCAGGATGAGGGTGATTCACCATGAGTTAAAGTTGATGATTGAAGGAATAAGAGATACATATATTTTATCCCTTGTAAGTTGGGAGGATTTGAGGAAAACTTGAGATAGTTCGAAGGATAAATATGAGACGCGGATAGACTGAGGAGACAAGGAAGTAAGAAATTAGGAAAATTGGATGAAGGAAGTGACCTTCAAGAATGTGAAGTGTAAGACCGGTGGCTTGATACCCAGAAAGGGAGACGCCAGGTATGAAAGATATCCCAACATTGAGATGACTGTTGAGATAAATAACAAAAGTAAATAAGGAATTATTAAGAAGAAGTTCGCGTTGAACACGACCAATATCTTCCAGAACATCCTTGTTATCGTTACCATATTAGGCAAGAAAAGCGGATAACCGTTGTTATCTTTTGGAGGCCATATTGATTGACCTCATTTTGAATACAGATGTTATTGTGAAATTAGGCATATACTATCGAGGTGGAAATGATTGAATAAGACACCCTTATCAGGGTTATATGACTTGATTTATCCATGAAAGGATGCAAGTACCTTTTAAAGGTGGAATTAAGGATAAAACATCGGTAACTTAAAACGAATCCTAGGGGAATGCATAAAGGCTGGCATTTCACCCTCAATAGGGATAATATGAGTTTTGACAGTATGATTTGGAAAGGGGTTAAGGTAACAATAACCTTTTAGAATTAGTGGAGAAATTTTTCAGACGTATATAGACAATGGTTCTAGTAATAGTGAATGGTATTTTGATATGCCCTGTATCTAGGGAATACAGGAGGAACGATTCAAGGATAACCTTAGAGGTTTTACAAGGAGAAAGGTAATATTCAAATTTCTCAAAAATAGAAATGTTGATAAAGGAAATATGACGTAATTATAATGATACCAAGTGGGGCACGTGTTAAACCTCGAGAAAGTATGGATCGAACCAGTAAAGGTCGAAATTGTTCAGGGCAATTAGGACCTAAGATAAAAGATGTTCTAAGTATGATTGAGAGTCAGTCGTGACAGTGATTAACCTCTAAAGACCGAGGCAATAACTTATGGAAAAATGGTGATATTTTTTTTTACTTATCAGATTTTAAGGAAAACATCTTCACATAAGCTGTGATTGAAATGAGGTAGAAAATTTAGTTGAAGGTGGTTAAAAGACATTGATTATAAGGAACTATTACTATCAGGAAAGGCCAAAGAGGTGGCCGACACTTTAACGGTAAAAGGATAATTGTAGGCGCTTGTGCCAAAGGATACAGTGATGATGGTTAAAAGCTGAAGGTTGTATTATGGTTTGGAAGATTGAAATTCCTTCTGATGACTGTGCAATACCCAACCGTAATAGTAGTTGGTAAAGGTTTAATTCGTGTAATCGCCATGAATGGGCTATCTATCTTAGAAGGTCCTATCTTGAGAATGAGCCTGGACCATGTTTCAAAAGGACTAAACGAACCTTTGAGTTAAGTCTTCTATCGAAGGCATATGATTAAGAATGGTATTAACCTGCTATCGTTACTTTGATTGAAACTCTTCTGCAATTTTATCTACTTCATGTCATGAAAGTACGTCAGAGTTTGGAGTGTTCTTCATGAATTATGATTGGTGATTATGTTAACTCCTTAGAAGTATTCTATACGATATGTATGGACTCCGTAGGGTTAGATATTAAGATTTCATGGAACGTGAATGACGACAGTAGGTCAGTAGTGGACCATAGTAATGCAGCAATGATTCTGCGAGTAATGAGCTGGTTACAACCGTGAGAGTTGTATTGGAATGGATGTTGAGATTGAGTACCACTAAACGGGTCGTGGTAATGTATAAGTTATCATTGATGGACTAATTAAGTAGAGTATCTACCTATTGAATATTTATTCTTTCTTATCAATAGAGAGTCGTATTATTATACGAGGAAGGTTACGGTGCAAGCATAGAATTCAAGTAACGATGATGTCTAGAATGAGATCCCAGATTCGATTTTCGATATCGAGGGAGTTTCAAAGGTGATTGTGTATAAGCTCGAGGAAGAGCATGGGTCCATAGAATGATGGACGGAATAGCAAAAATATTTAGGCATGTGAAATACGATGCTATAATACTTGATGTTGATATAAATACATATATGTTTTGTTCTCCTATGATAAACCTCTATAGTTCAGAGGTAGATTCCAAGCCAGATATTTTGTGGCAGTATATTTTTTTTATATTTACAATTCTCTTCAATTAGTTCTTTTCTCTTCTTTTCATTTCATATAAACTGAGAAGAACAACCCTTCCAGAAGGGGAGGTATTGCCGAATGACTATCTATCTTTGTGATAGAAGCCTAGTAGGATACCATCTATTGTTTAATTGCTTGTCAAGTACTAAAGGCTGGCCACCTTCTGTACTAACTATGCGATATAACAAGTGTTCATGATCATAGTAATCTCTCAACAAATTCCTTTACTTCTATATGATTGATCAAACTTTGGGAAATAGAAACAGCTGAAAAAGGAGTAATAAAGTTGTGGTAGTATTCGGAATGGAAACACAGTCGTGATACTAAGGTTGACGTGGTTATTAAAAGATTATAGAACGCTAGCGAGCAAAAGTATAACCAGTATAATATTAGGAACGGAAGGTGATAGCGATTACGAACTGGAAGAGAATGGGTATTAAGAAGCTATGATGAGAGTCGGTGCAATAGACTTGAAAGAATTTGGAATGATCACTTAACGCGGATTAAGTTATCTTACGACAATAGATCATATGTCAATATTGAGATATCGCCTTATGAGATCCTTGAGGGAAGACAATGTCGATCTCCCTTATGCTAGGATGAAGTTGTAGAGCGCAAGATGCTCGGACCAGCAGTGGTCCAAAGGACCAAGGATATGATAGATCTAATCAGAGGACGGCTGGTAGTAGCCCAAGATGGACATGATAAGTATGTTGATTTGACACGAAAGGACAAAGAGTATGAAATAGGGGACCTAGTAATGTTATAGGTATCCCTTGGAAAGGATTGAGGAGGTTCGGAAAGAAAGGAAAGCTAAGTCTACAAATTGTTGGACCCTTGGATATATTAAGACGTTTGGGAAGTTAGCATATGAGCTAGCCCTACCCCCGAACCTGTAGCAAGTTCATAACGTGTTCCACGTATCAATGTTAAGGAAGTGTAATTCGGATGCCAGACAAATAGGGGCATATGAGCGCATAGACATGCAACCAGACGTAACCTATATGGAGCAACCAGGAAGGGTATAGATTAAGAAGGAACGAGTGCTTAGGAGAAGGGTTATCAAACTAGTAAGAGTTTGATGGTAGAACCACAATGTGGGAAAATTAACTTGAGAGTTAGAAAGTGCAATACTAAGAAAGTATCCCTATTCATTTCTATCTGATTCCGGGACGGAATCCTTTTAAGGAGGGGAGACTGTAATAACCCCAATTTTTGGGAAATTTTTGAAACCCTTATGAATAGTGTTTTTGCTGAATGAGAAAACTTTTCATGCCACACTATGTAGGGGTTCTGATATGGATATTCTGAGATTTTATTAGTACTTTATATGGGATATAAGTGTATGTAAAGATCGTCAGAATCCAAATCCGAACACTTTGGTTTTTCCCAGAAATACACTAGATACGGAGAGGATTGAGTATAAGGTAACAGGATAAAAGGATTTAAATTAAAGGATTATAATAGAGGATTATAAAAAGGAATATAATGTATTGAGAAAGGTTAAGGGAACCTAAGTAATAAGATCCCGGGTATGATCCTTCAAACAATAAACGAAAACGAAAGTTAAGCGAACCGTATAACAGATTAGCGGTCATTAGGCAAACAATTAGGAAGTTAATCAAAGGGATTAGAGAGGATGATGTCACCAAACCAATGAGAAGAGGACAAGGAGGGAAGGATGACATCACCACATGACATAGGCATGACATGGGAAGGAAGGAGGTGTGGTTGAATGAGAACCACACAAATTCAAGGGCAACAAGGTAATTGACTAAATCAAACACAAAAACAAATCAACCAAGCCAAGCAAAATCATTTTTCATCAAAATCAAAAAGAAACCAAGGCTTGTTCTTGAGAGCTCTCGGCTTTTTACTATTCAAAAGGCAAGGAAATTCAAAAATCAAAGATCCAAGCTTCCTAAATTGGTGAGTTAATTCCCTAATCATCTTCATGCTTAGTTAGGGCTATATCATGAGTTTAAGCCATCAATTCCTTCTCCATCTTCTTCATTTAATCAAAGAAGAAGACTATGAATAGTGTTTTCAAGTTTTTAACTTGAAATTTTTCTTGTTTTCCTTGAAGATCCAAGCATTCCTAAGACTTCTCAAAGCTTCTTAAGGCTTCCTAGCTCCTCCCACCACTTCAAGGAAGGTATATCATCTCCAAACCCTAGATTCCTATGTATTATAAGATGATTTTGATTAGTAGGATGATATTGTAGTTTGATGTTGGTGATTTAGAGTTTGGGATTGAATTGGTATTGAAATGGAATGGTAAATGTTGTTGTTTTGATTAAAAGAACTTAAGTATGGTTAAAGTTAAGCTTAGGCATAAGTATAAATGATTAAATTGAATTGGTTGGGGTTGTTATGATGTGATAAGGATGGATGTTGGTTGTATGTTGGATTTGAGGTTGAATTGGGTTGGTTTTGAATGGTTTAAAATTGGGAAATCGCGTAAACATAGCCGTCGTAACTTCCGATTTTCTTTAGACTGTTTTTGTGCATAACATTAGGACCCGAGAACCCCCTGCTAGATTATGAACACTGCCATGGTTAGATAGCTCATGTTACGAGCTTCGTTTTGATATGTAGTTCGTTCGATTCCGATGCACGGTTTAGGAGAAACGACCGTTTCAAGTAACGGCGTTTCGCGAACGAAACTTTTCCCCTCGCCTTACTTTGAAACATAGGTTAAAGACCAAAAAGGGTTAATTAATGTATGAAACATTTATGGTAAGTGTGTTAGGCAGTTGGTAAGACACTCGCGAAGGAATCGCTTTAAAACTCGTAAAGGTTAAATTATTAAAAATGGCGGAGCCGAGGGTACTCGAGTGACTTAAGAGAACCAGCGAGCGCAAAACAAACGTTAGAGTCTAAGTTAGTTAAAGTATAGATTTACAAGTGACTTTGGTTTAATCCCAACTTACTTGTTGTTTATAGGTTACCAGACTCGTCCTGAGCCTTTTATCACCCCAACTCGCTCAGGCAAGTTTTCTACCCGTTATAACTGTTGTTGTGATGTATATATGTATATGCATTATCTTGCGATAGATGCATGTTGGTTAATTAGCAAATGTTGCAATATATTGAAGCATGCTGCTATGGTATATATATATGCATGCCTGTTTCGTATTCTTGCTATATATATCTGTTGATTCAGTTGATAATACCTATGCTAGAGGATAGAGGTAACTTGCATATACCCTTAGTATAGGGACCCAAAAGGTAGAAATATTTTCTAAAACCGGGAGTCGAGGATCCCGAGTAGATTTTGTATATATATGTATATGAATATATATATATATATGGTTATAGTTTTCCAAACTATTAATCGAATAAGGGTTATTCGATAACTTTATATTAATTATTGAATCCTATTTCGAATATTCATTCGAGGGCTTATGACTCAGTTTGTTTTATCATTTGAATATTACTTGAATATTCTTTTGAGGACTTATGACTCCTTTATTTTATTATTGAATATTATTTCGAATATTCATTTGGGGAGGTATGACTCCTTTATTTTATTATTGAATATTATTTCGAATATTCATTTGGGGAGGTATGACTCCTTTATTTTATTATTGAATATTATTTCGAATATTCATTTGGGGAGGTATGACTCCTTTATTTTATTATTGAATATTATTTCGAATATTCATTTGGGGAGGTATGACTCCTTTATTTTATTATTGAATATGATTTCGAATATTCATTCGAGGGCTTATGACTCAGTTTATATTAATTAATGATTAATGATTGGATAGTCATTTGAGGATGTATTGACTCCTTTATTTCATTTAATGAATATTATTTATAATATTCATTCGAGGTATTATGACTCCACTTGGTATTTAATAATATTCTTTATTTTATTAAAGAATAATGCTTCGATAACCAACTTACTTTTGATTATTCAAATAAAGATATTACTTTCGTATAAGTATATCTTTGATTATTTGCTATTCATTTCAAGTATAAGTTTCCCAACTTCTACCTCAATCATTCTTTATGGGAATATTATTTAAATAATAATATTCAGATATTTCTTTCATATCGGAACTGATTTATTTTAATAAATCAGTATTACTCCAAACATTCTTAAAAATGTTTTCGAGTCATCAAAATGATTTTTTTTAAAAGTTAGAGCGGATCCCAAAACTCATTTTTATATTTAAGATCTTCCTTTCAAAGGGGATTTAAATACTCGCTCAAAACCTGACGGATCCGGCTCTGTGGTGTATTTTATATTCGCAACAAGGTTGCAGTTTTGGTAAATGAATTGATTACTTATCCAACGTTCGGGAAGTAAGTCCATCTATTGAGTCGGCATAAGCAACATGGGCTCAGTGGGCGTCCATGATAGTGTAAGTGACTCAGTGGGAGTCCATCAAATGCATAAGTGGCTGAGTGGCAGTCCAACATAAGGTCCTATTGCGACCAGGGTGATGACCAGTGGGGAATTCGTCCATCTACTAATAGAAAAGGTTACTTATTGGTATCTTTGTCTGATCAGCGAGATATCTGGTTTATGCCAAAATTCTTTTCCTTTCCAAAATTCATTGGATGTTTCAAACTCTGTTCATACTTTACATGACAGAGGTTTTCAGGAAAATGTATAAAGAAGATGTATATGGGGATATATATATATATATATCAGAACTTAATGAAGTATATCATAACTTCATTTCCTTTAATAATATTTCAAAGATTTAATCTATTCAAATCTTGTCTTGTAGTCTCATCTATCTGATGAACTGTTGAAAGCTCATTATACTTTGAACAGTGGTAGTTCAAGTAGCTTTTTAAATGATATAAGTATAGTGAAGTATTTGGTAACTTCATCCCTTATTTCTACTTATATCTAGTAAGTAATTATCTTACACATGTTAAAAGATTGTAGTAAGTATCCATTTAGATACTTATATTATTGTTATCTCTATATATTATCTTGCGAGCTGTAAGGCTCACTCTTGCTTTATTTCTTCATCACACAACAACAGTTAGGAAAGATGGCCAGACTCCAGCAGACCCAGCGCAAGCGCGTGGGAAGCGTCCCGCGTCTTCCCGATGATGTTGTAGCTGCTATAGCTGCAGAGGTAGATCTATTGTAGATCAGACCATCTACTTTTGAGAATCAATTATGTATAATTATAACTTGTGACAGATAATGGCAATTAACTGTAAATTTATCAAGTAATCGTTTTGGGTTGTAATAACTTTTAAATTGTGGATTCAAAGACTTGTACTTATTTTCATCTCTGAGACTATAACGGGTTGTGGTGTGTGTGTTAGTGTGGGGTCACAGCATAAGGTTATTTATTATTAATTAAGTGAAGTGATATTATGGAAAGAAAGACCGTGACGACCCGGATCCCCGACCCCGGATCTGGGGGTGTTACACCTTCTATCTGTAATGACCAATTTTGATTGTTTCTGCTTTTGGCCATTTCTGTTTTCTAGATCTCTAAACTTGTCATGTTTCTTCACAATACCAATTTCATCTGGAATAACCAAAGATCAACCATATTATTAGCAAATAAGGTATAACACATAAAAAATTATTGTTGTACCAGTTAAGTATGTTGTCTGATTTGATAGTTCTTCGAGCTGGCTGTGGTCATAGAAATCAAAGTAGTCGAGCAGAATGTTAACTTCATCTTCTGCTATTTCTTACACAGATGTGTCTTTTGTGAAAACTATTTGCCAGTCGTTACGTAGGCACCTGAATTTGTCAGTTGGCTTGTAGAATTGGACAGTGAAGTTTCTGATCTTATAGTTTTACCCAGTTTTAGTACTTGTGCTAGTTCCTCTGCGCGTGAAGTGAGAATGAAAGCATGAATTCTGTAACTCTGCATGAAAGAAGCACACACATTACACGATACGGTCATAACTAAAGAAATGCTAAAGCTAAGAACTAAAATATTACCTTGTTATCCAACAGAATGACATTGAAATTTTTGAATTCTTCTCCAGTCCTAGTTGCTCCACGCCATAACCTGATGACTCTAACTCTTATTTTGTAGTCATAACTACCAGTACCAAGAGCTTGAACACTGTCGTAATTAGTTGCAGACATTGTGCATCTGTTATGTTTGTTTGGGTATTGAGGTGGTAATTTTTATGGTGTGAACTCTTTGTAGTATAAATTTATACAGCAACCCCAACTCATGTACTCTCCATTTAATAGAGAGGCTTGCATCTAATAACAAATAATCATTACAACAATGTCTTTAACTGAAGTGACCAATAGCTGAACGCATCCATAGTAATAAATTCAGGATTTCACAAATGGTGCAACACAAGAGAAATTATTACAACATGTGCTACTGTTTCACAAATAAAAGTACATTAAACATTAGTCTTAGAAAACAACAAGTTA
The DNA here is from genome assembly GCF_009905375.1 of Apium graveolens. Lineage (NCBI taxonomy): Eukaryota > Viridiplantae > Streptophyta > Magnoliopsida > Apiales > Apiaceae > Apium > Apium graveolens. The sequence continues at coordinate 35,613,645 of NC_133654.1, forward strand.
TATCTCCAACTCTCATTTCCCAACTACAGTTCGAGATATTGCAAAAGTTGGCCAAACTACTTTCTTAGTTTCATGGCTGCATGAAAAAAAAGGTCAAGTCAAGCCATGCAGTAATAATTTTTTTTGTCATGTAAATTATTTGGTGCTTTCGTACATAATTTCTCCCATTTAATGTTCTTGAATTTTTTTCCCCAGAAGAGTTCTCTGCATTGAAACGAAGTGGCTCCATTTTTTTTTCGTGCTCTAGTCTTCATGTTTGTAGATTTGCCTGTGTCGGGTGTCTGTGTGGCTCTTGCCTCATATTCCGTATCCTGAACAAACATACAAATGAATTTGTGAGCCGAAAAAAACAAATGAAAAGATAATAAGTCCGAAGATTACACTTAAAACCGAGATTTCTTCCATTTCAGCAACATTCATCTCCACTGTACGCACTGTGTTGGGATCATGGATTCCGACAGTTTCCACTTTCTGAACGATATCTTTAGCCTCATATATGGTTGATCCTTTTGTGAGGTTGTCTTTGGTAATCACAAGAATGATTGTGTAATTTTGTCTCAGCAATGTATTTAGGATTTCAGGAAATTTGTCTCCATCTTTTTCCTAAAAATAGAATACAAAATAGCAGAAGTAGAATGAGTACAACATAAAATACAAATATAGTTGATAGTGAAACTGAACTATACATCAACACAATCTGTTTGCAAATCAATGACAGTTTTGTCGATTATGCGGCTGATTCCATCATCTGGAAACACAATTGCCAGTGAGCCAGTATCGTCGGAACAAAAGATGCATAGCCTGAACCTGTCATTTAAATGTATAATATTTAACATTAGAATAGTGAATAAAAACTTTGGGTGAACAATACTATGAAATGACCTTTTATCAGGGTATGGAATAGTTCTGCCACATCCGTTTTTCTGTGAGCAAACAAATTTTCCACCTACATTCTCTAGTTCAAGATCACAACCTGTACACTTCTAGAAATACCAATTATTTTGGTCGCTGAACTGTTTTGCAATTACTTGACAGTAAGTTGAAGGCTGTACAAAGAAACATGTATCACAACCTGTAAGTTTACACAAATGAAACTACTGGTTATATTTTCGTTCAATAAAAAAAACCGCCAACCTTTTTAAAATCTGCGTTCAGGGCCTTGATCTCCTTGACAGTAAGAAACTTTATAGTTTCTGCTTCAGTTGTTGGTTTTGTAACAGTAATGACAGTACTTGGCAATTCAGCTGTCTTTTTCTTTCCCCAACTATAACATACATCATTCAATAGGTGAATGAAACTTTTGCAATAATGGATACGGTGTACATAAATTACCTTAGTTTAAGCTCTGTGACGCTGTAGTGATCCGGGTTTATAAAGATTCTTGTAGCGGAGTAATTTGATAGGTGTGGCACTCCTGCATTGTTGTAAACGTGTAATGAAATAGTTGCAGGATATAAGTTATTATTTAGAAAATAAACTTAAATTCAATCACCTTCGTAGCGACCAACCCTAGCGCATGAGATTATAATGAAAGTATTATCTTTATCAGCCTTGCTAAGTTCCTTCTCAATATGTTGCCCAAACAAATCGAACAATGTCACCTTCACTTTGTTACTGTTTACGAAGAAGTATCTATATTACATCAAAACAAATGGTATATAATTCTACCCATTTATGTGGCTTTTTAATAACTAACCTTCCGTCGGAGATTTCAAACTTGAATCTGCTTTTCCCGACTTCATCTTTGTTGGTTATGATTAATTCCTGAACATTCTCCAGTTTTCCCACCATATCTAAAATTATAAATTTGGTTAGACCGATTGTATGTACCATCCAATATATTAAATGTTTTAGATGTTACCAATGAGAAATCGATTGTTATTACCAATTTTCTCCATTTCAGCCATGTCAAAAAGATCAAATGCATACTTTTCAATTTGCAATCCTTCCGTTCTATCTTTCACAAATTCAGTGTGAGGGGTGAAAAAAATATGGTTCTTGGTCCTCACGGGCCGAGATGTTTCATCTCCTACATAGTTTTTAACCTTGAAATTCTTCACAATGTAAATGTCTCCCTCCTTTAGTGTTTTGAAACGATCATCACAATGTTTGGAAGATGCAAAAACATGGATTCTGTTATTCTATGAGCAAAAAAGTAATAGTAATTAGATGTTGCTCCAAATGTAGTACGCAAACTATTACTAAAGCTTTAAAACAATTTTGATGTGGTTACAATACCGAATCATCAATCAGTATCATATTTATTCCCCAGAACTCCTGTGTTTCTCTGTTTTGACCTTTCCAAAAGGACTGAACTCGGACTCTACACTTCCACTCATAAGTTGTTGTGTCAATAGTGTCCAACGGGTCGTAAACAATAAGTTCCATTTACGCACAACTGCCATTATTACAAAGCTAACAGTTTTAGGAAGTAATAGGCTACAGATAGGTTATTCAATTCATCGAATAGGCTACAGATAGGTAATGTAAAAGCAGAATTCGGTATAACTTACAGTTGTTCGCTTTAAGTAGAATTAGGTTGAAATTAAGGAGAACAGAGCAACCAACTTAATTGCAGTTCAGATCTGTAATAATATCAAGCTTGTAGTGGAAGAGTTTAATTCAGACAGCCTTTATATTTGAACGGCGTGGATGAGTATATAGGTTTATGTGCACGAATGAAAGGTTGGGCTGAAGACAACGCATATGAACAACTGTTGTTCTGAAGGGCACATTATTTTTTTTTATTTTTGTTTATTTGACTTTTATTGTATTATTGAAAAAGTTTTGTTTATTTTTTGAAAGTGTAGTACTTCTAAGATTTTGTCCATATTCATATTTTGTCGTAATAGCTAAAATTATTTCATTAATTTTAGTACGAAATATATTAAAATATATTTTATACTAATTTGATATAAAAAATGATAATTAATTTTGTAAAGTGAACTAAATATTATATGTTGAAATTTTATTTGGATTTAGTTCTGAGTACGCATTGTATGGAAAAACAAAACAATCTTATTCAACTATTCAGCAAAATAATTAATTTTGTATTTCAAATGGAACGGTTAATATGTTATTAGTACAACTTTAGGAAAACAACCTTATTCAATGCAATGATCCTCTGCCCTTGTTAATGGAATAATCTACATTTCCCCCAACAGATGTAAATGCAAACATTGCATTGTCTAATCTAATACTTCTTTTAAAATCACGACCTCTTGCTTCATCATTGTAGAGTGATAACAGGTAATCTGGAGTTTGAGGAGTCTTCGGTAAACTGACTTCACCCTTCTTACAACATATAGAGAAAATTGGAGTCCCTTTGGTAACACCTTTGTTTACACGCTCCTCGTGCCAAAGCTGAGCATGGCAGTGAATACACTTGTACGAATGAGCACCAAGTGTTGCATACTCTTCAGGTATGATGTACTGATTACCACGTGTTTTTGTCTTCCGGTTTGTAGTAGGCCTTGCAAAATGTTCTTCATCTATAAGGGAGACAAAGATATAATTAAGTAGTTGAATCCAAATCTATATTGATCAGTGGCTAAACTGTATTCTGAAGTCACAGTGATATTACCGCTTTCTGATTCAGAAGAGTAGTCTTGCTGATAGATGGTTGACCACAACATATCATCTGCAGCATATAGGCAACATTAGTTCTGAAATCCGATGATTAAAGTTCAGGCTTAAAAAATGATTAACACGACTTTGACAGACCATATGAGCATTCAGAATCAAATAAACCATCATCTGAGAAGTACACTACTTCCATTGTTGTCTCATCTGTAATGCAAGGAGTAAAAATTTCTTGTTCAATAAAACACAAATATTATGGTCTTGTTGCCATTTTGAAAGTTAATACAACCTTTATCATCGTAGAGATGCTCTGCAGTATTAGGCTTCTTACTAAACTCCTCCTAAAAAAGATTACGACTCAAATCTTTTAGCGGTATATTTTCCCAGTCATTGTGAATTGCTTTTCCCTTGCGTTTCTCTCTTTTTTGCGGCAACTTTGTAGAAGATGGTATGTTTGTGATATTCGATAGTGGAGTCCTAGTACGTGGTTTTTTCGTAGTTATGTCTAGGATGCTTGGTCCTGCAGGTTTTATGTTTGGAATCAATAACTGGTGAGAATTGATCTTAACATTATATGAAGGTGGCCTGATATGTAACATAACAATAAAAAGGTGGGAAGACCTTGTTCAGAATTTCTCTGAGACATTTCAGTGGGCACAACTCGTGCCAAAACAGATAAGGGAGAGTTCTCACTATTCTCAGCAACTTTGTTAAAACTTTCGAGTACGTGTTTAGTTTTCGTGTTAACTGCAATTAGTGGCAAAATACATATCAAAGAATCAACCAACGGAAAGCTATATTACAGGGTTCAATAAAGTTTAACCAACTACTGTATTAAACACAACAATTAACAATCAACCAACAGTATTAAACACAACAATTAACAATCTCTGATAAACACTATATATAAATTTGAAATACATAAGCAATCAACTGTTATGTACACGTTGGGCTGATACTCGAAGGGGAAGTTCCCGGCGTGTAATTGTTCGAACATGTTCTAACATCCTTGTTCATCCTCATGCGTCTTTTTCGCCTTTTAAGAGACTTAGAACCTGAAAAGGGAGGTCATTGTTAGAAGCTGGGTCACAGTGTGTGCGAAAAACTATAAGAGATACGGTAGAGAAGTAGCAGAACCTTCTATCATATCCTCAGAAGTGAATAAACGCCACGAACGATCGCTTCAATCATCATCATCCTGAAAGTAAACAAAGCGAAACTCTTTAAAAAATTATTCAAGAAATAATAAGTAAAAAGGCAGCATATGCTGTAGGGTCCGTTTGGCAATTCCATTAAGTGGGCTTATTGGCTTATAAGCCCGTAACAGCTTATTGACGAGTGTTTGTCGACCCAGCTTATAAGTTGAATTTACAACTTATAAGCTGATAAGTTGAATGTTGGTAACGACGTACTTTTTCACAACTTATTTTTGATTTTTGATTTTTGATTTTTGATTTTTTTATCAATTTTAATTTTAGAATATATTTTTTTAAATGTTAATATAACTTAAAATATAAGAATTAAGATAATTATATATAAAAATTATTTATTTTAATTCATTTAAATAAAAACAATTCTGACTTATAAGTTAAATTATCCAAACACTTATATAACTTATAAGTATTTATTAACTTATCACTTATTACTCACTTATTCACTTAAAGTCATAAGTTACTTATTTTAAGATTTGCCAAACGGGCACGTAGTATAACGTGGTTCATGGTTCCTCGGAGCGGTAATGGTGGAGGCTGGGTTTTCAAATTTGAAAAGAGTAAAACATCTATAAGAAAGATGTAAACCAGGTAAGCTTCTAACATAAGCTAAGTGTCCTTTAATGAATATAATATACAAAAGACAGGATGGAAACATCACGTGGGGGAATGAAGTTAAGTGTAGGCAGCTTACCTCAGCAATGGCATTTCTGTAAAAAGCTAGAACTTTGAGGTCGAATTATTAGGCAGTGTGGTAACTGTAGCAATCACGCATCAGGAGCTATAATATAAAGAAAAAGAGAAGAGATATATAATTGGGATATGTGGTTGCTGAAAATTGTTCACGGGATTGTAGTATGACTGTGTAGGACCGATTACCAATAATGATGATAAATTATTATACGACATAATTACATAATCCCAAATAGATTACAAATTAAGGAATTAGAGAAATGATTATCGTTTAGATTTGAAAGAAGATAGTGTTGGGCCCTCTCTTCTCCTTCTAGATTAGTAAAAGATAACAGTACTACGTTAGTTGTTACAATTACCAAACTTATGTTTATGACTCAAATTAGTAAGAGAATATAAAGTATTTTGACCTTCATTGACATTATTTCGATTGCTTTTATAGAGAGTATAGAGTTTAGAGTATTTCGCCATGTTGCTGATCTTGATCTGTTTAATTCTTTTTGTACTAACAAGTGCTTGAAAAATGTGTTAAACAAATCACATTTACATACAATTTCCCTATTTGTCGTTTTCCGTGATTTTAGTAATTTACAGTCTGCGTGCCTGATCACTACAAGAAAAATGGCCTTTTCCTACCAGCATTTTGGTAGGAAATAGTCTATTTCTGGTAGGAAAAGGGGGCAATTCCTACCAAAAGGCTTGGTGGGATTTCCTCCAGTCGGAATTGCTTTATGGTAGGAATTGATGCTTGTATTTTAATTGGCCCCCACTTGCCAAGTGGCTGCCCATGTGGCGTGCCACATGGACGCCACATCACCTGCCATGTCAGCGACAATGTCATACATATTGGGGTCATGTTAATGAGTTGGCATGAGGACCCATCCACGTGTCCTTCCACTTGTCCTGCCACGTGGCAATTGACACAGAATAGATCTTTTTCCTACCAGAATTGGTAGGTTTTGAGTGAGTATTTCCTACCATAATTGGTAGGTTTTGATTGACGAATGGTAGGTTTTATGTCAGAAGACATGAATATCAGCATTTCCTACCAACCATTTCCTACCACTATTTAGCTTGACTGTGGTAGAAAATACTTTGAATGTGGTAGGAAATGGCCTCAATGTGGTAGAAAATATTGGACAGTTTTTTTAAAAAAAAATATTTATTGATATCAATGTAGAACAAGTTGTACATAAATTAATAGCTAAATCATAAGTATACAACAATAACCAAAACTGAAAAATTCATCATAAACCACGATCCGGACATATCGCCATTATAACATGAAAAAGTTACATCTTCATTATAATTGCATATTAGAAATAATAATTCATTACAATAATTATTAGATGTTTCAAAAGTTTAGACTAATCATCTTCAAGTTCCCATCATTGTTGAATCATTTTCCTTCATTTTTTATAATTTCTTCATTATCGTTGTTGAATCATTTGCCTACATTCTTTGTGATTTTTCCATTTTCGTCTTTGCTTGTTTCATTTCCTTGGTGTAGAGTGAATAAAATCTACATAAGAAGAGTAAAAAAAATGTTAGTAGTTATTAACACACATAAACAATTAATACATGTAGTAAAAAAAATAAAGTAATTACATAAACGAATCAAAATTAAAAATATGTTAAAAGTATTGAAATACATACATATATAGGAGATGGTTAAATGAAGAAGATGAAAATATTTACCAAAAGAAAAGAAGATGGAGAAATTGTGAAATGAAATTTTGGTGTAGATGAAATTGAAAGTGAAAAGAGGAAGATAGTGGTTTATAGATTCAAGTCACTTATTTCCTACCAATATTGGTAGGTTATGGGTTCGGGCGCAATTTTCAAATTTTTGGGTTTAATTTTGGCTCCCTATTTGAAATTTTCATTTTTGATTTTGGCTCCATATTTGAAATTTTTGTGAAATTAAGGTTCATTTCCTACCAATATTCGTAGGTTTTGAATTTGGCGAACATTTTGAATTTTTAGTTTTGGCTCCATATTTGAAATTTTTGGTTTTGGCTCCATGTTTGAAATTTTAGTGAAATTGAAGTTCATTCCCTACCAATATTGGTAGGTTTTGAGTTGGTTATTTTTTTTTGAATTTTTTGGTTTCCTCCAAATTTAAAAATTTTGATATTGCTTTCATGTTTAAAATTTTCGTGAAACTACAACCAATATAGGTAGGTAATGGGGTTTAACGATTTTTTTTTTGAATTTTTAGTGTAAGTGCAATTATTAAAAAAAATATTTAAAAAAATCGAAATGTCAATATATGACTAAACACTAGTAAAATTGATTAGTCAAACTAATGGTTCACTGTTAAAATAGTAAAACAAATACATTTATTTTTTTCCAAAGTTTTTATCTCACTAAAATATATAGATATTGATATCCGTACGGTTGGGTCATTCATAATTTTTTTTAAAAAGCGAAACATCAATATGGGAATAACCACTAGTAAGAAGTATTATTCAAAAAAATGGTTGATTGTTAAAATAACATACAAAATAAATTAATTTTTTTAAGTATTTTATCATGTCACTAAAAATAAAGATATTAACATCTGTATGGTTGGATAATTTATAACTATTTGAAAAAAATGAAACGTCAATGTGGGACTAAATGCTAGTAAGAAAAATTAGTTAAACTACTCGCTGACTATTAAAATAGCAAACCGAATACTTTTTTTTCTAATAAAATTATCATATCACTAAAATATATAGATCTTGACATCTGTACGGTTGGATCCTTCATAATATTTTTTTTAAATATCAAAACATGAATACAGGACTAAACACGAGTGAGAAGAACTGATCAAACAATCGGTTGATTGTTAGAATAACAAATATAAAAAATTTATTTATTTCTTAAAATAATTTCAATGTCACCAAAATATGTAGATATTAAAATCCGCACGGTTGGATCATTTTTAAAATTTTTAAAAAAAGTTGAAATATCAATATAGTACTAATCGCTAGTAAGAAGAACTTGTCAAACTACTGATTGACTGTTAAAATAACAAACCAAATACATTTATTTATCCCTAATAAGTTTGTCGTATCACTAAAATATATAGATCTTGACATCCATACGGTTGGATCATTCATAAATACTTTAAAAAAATTGAAACCTGAATACGGGACGAAACACTAGTGGGAAGTACTGATCAAACAATCGGCTGATTGTTTGAATAACAAGCATAAAAAAAATTATTTGTTTCTAAAAGAATTTTAATGTCACCAAAACATATAGATGTTAACATCCGTATGGTTGGATCGTTTGTAAATATTTTTAAAAAAATCAAAATATCAATATGGTACTAATCGCTAGTTAGAAGAACTGGTCAAACTATTGGTTGACTGTTAAAATACCAAATCGAATACATTTATTTTTTGCTAATAAGTTTGTCATATCACTAAAATATATAGATCTTGACATCCGTACGGTTGAATCATTCATAAATACTTTTAAAAAAATCAAAACATGAATGCGAGACTAAGCACTAGTGAGAAACACTGATCAAACAATCGGTTGATTGTTTGAATAACAAACATAAAAAAATTATTTGTTTTTAAAAGAATTTTAATGTCACCAAAACATGCAGATCTTCACATTCGCACGGTTGGATCATTTGAAAATATTTTTTAAAAAATCGAAACATCAATATGGTACTAATCGCTAGTTAGAAGAACTGGTCAAACTACTGGTTGACTGTTAAAATAACAAACTGAATACATTATTTTTTCCTAATAAGTTTGTCATATCACTAAAATATATAGATCTTGACATCCGAACGGTTGGATCATTCATAAATACTTTTACCCAATGGATAAAAAACATAAAAAAATACATTTGCTTAGCGTTCACCCATTTCCTACCAATATTGGAAGGAAAAGACCCTAAATTATTATAGATTTTTTATTTTTCGAAAATTTGTGTTAGTATAAAACTTTATCAAAAACCTAGTAGGATTGGTCGGAAATAGTGTCAGAATAATGACAAAATTCTTTTTTTTGAAAAAAAAATTAATAGTAAAAATATGTGAGAGCTGATGATGTGGTTTGTGGGACCATTTTTTAATAAAAGTTTGGTCAAAACTTACCAAAATTGGTAGGTTTTAAGTTTCCTACCAAAATTGGTAGGTTTTGATACTTGCGTGTATAAAATCTGGGCCCCACATGGAGCAATTCCTACCATATTATATAGTGGTAGGAAATAATAGAGCAATTCCTACCAAAATTTGCTGGTAAGATTTGCTTGGTAGGAAACACCCATTTTTCTTGTAGTGGATCATAGACCGAAAAATGATGAATCCCTGGTAATAGAAGTTCTAGTAATAAGTAGAATAATGAGAAACGAAAACCAAACGACAGGATTCTGAAGTTAAGACCCGGAATTTTGCTACACTTTTTTTTTGCAGACCTAATACTCCACTTCACTATTGCAAAGAAACATGCATGTCACAACTAACAGTCTGCTAGTACTAATGATATTATGTGCTGCACCCAAAAACTGTGTGCCACTTGGCCAAGTGACGGGAGAAAAAATGTCATTAATAAAAATTTCATATAGTAAATTAAGAACAGATGAATGTAGAAAAGTAAATAAATTAAAATTGAGTTTCTGATTCACATTTCAAGCAAAGTAAGTACATAAAAGTTTGCCTTTTCACCGATCTTCTAAAGAAATAAACAACAACCAAACATTTGTTACTTTACATCAAAATAGCTACAGGTAGCAGATGATTTATTCAATGTCGCTCCACAAAACGATCAGCAGGAACTAAAGGATGAGAGCCTGGTTATCCAAGCTTTAAAAAACAAGCAAATCTTGACAACAAATAGAAGATTGAACCATAATGCAAATTAAAAGTATGGAAACACTTGAGATTCTTTACTAACATTCGAAGCCATTTGGGACTTGCTTGCCGCAGTTGTTAAGAACTAAGCTGAGGGCAATTGGAAGATTGAGCTTGATTCCCAAAATGTTGGCTTTAATGGCAGTGCATAGGCAGACAGCGGCTTCAAGGTTGACGAGGCCTTCTAGAAGACTGCAGCATGGGAGCGTTGGTGGAGCTCCGATCACAACATTGTTAACCAAGTTAAGTACATCAGCACAAACACCTAATTTTAGGGCATCTCTAGGGCATTTTCCTGCTGATGGATATGGAGTTGGAGTTGGCTTGGGCTTAGGCTTAGGACCAGGGCAAGTGTCACATGAACTGACTAGTGAAAAGAAGAGGATGTTCAGGGCGAAGAAGAGAGCTACTGAAGCAGTGTTTTTGGAACCCATTATCGAACGCTTTGTGAAAATAGTTGAGAATAGGTAGTGTTGATCAGAGGTTTAGAAGTGTGTTTTTCTTCTGATGGATAGGTTTGTTATCAAAATGATGAATTTATAGGGAATTCTTGTGAAGAACTCGAGCTGGCAAGCACAATAAAATTAGTTAGACATATTTGGATCATATATACAACTTGACATGTTCGATCCCGTATAAATCTGAATCCAATAAATTGTTCCAAGAATTCCTGCTATTTATTTGATATAATAATTATAAGTTGCATTGATTAAATGCTAGATGGTCAAGTCATGTCACGGGCATTGTTAACAACAAACTATACTGGGGCTCTTCTACGTGATTATTGATTATACGATCATCAGTCCAAAACAGGATAGATTAACTATTAAGATCTCAAACCAACAGCTAATTAATTTGATTCCTTTGGAGGATAGCTAAACTGATAAAGACAAGAGCCTTGCTCAAAAAATTCCCGTACCTTGAAGAATAATGAAAATGCCAAAGGTGACAAAGTGAAATTATAATAAATAATTATAAGGTGGTTTAAATTCGAGATACGAAGAGTTGACAATTTTTTCGTTTTATATATCACCACTATTTGAGGTGTCACAGTTTGTAAGTATGAGAATTGGTTAAGGGTGTTTTTGTAACCGATTAGTTAGTTTAAGCGAAAAAGTTTGTTACATATTAGAGATTAGAGATTGTATATATATATATATATATTTTTTTTTTCTGCGTCACAAGTTAAGTTTTTATTCCGTAAATACATTTTGAGTGTTAATAAAATTGTGAATACATTTTCATACAAAAATAAAATAGCCTTAGAATCACATGATATCAGAGGAGAAATTCTACTCTCGATCATCAATTCCACTATTAGAGTTCTGGTTTGACATTTTACTTGTTTTCTTCATCATTTTTATGTAATTTTTGTTTCGATTTCTTTCATTTCTTGTGTTTGTGATTGAAATCTGCAACAATATCAGATTTCGACAAAATCGTTATGTTTTATTTCAGTTCTTTTTATCAAACATTTATGGCTCAATCTCAAAGTCAAGCACAAACTTCTCAATCATTAGGTGTAAATTCAACAATTAGCAATGATGATTCGTATTTCTTATCATCATCGAATGATAACTCGAATGCTCAGCTTAGGCATATTATTTTTCTAGTGACAATTACATTTACTAGAGTCGTACTGTTAGTTTTGCACACGGAGATAAGAATAAGCTAGGTTTCGTTGATGGATCATTATTACGACCGCCTGATGATTCTTTAGATCTACGGAAATGGATCAGAAATGATTTTATGATTACTGGTTGGTTGTTTAATTCGATTGAAAAGTCCATCGTTGAGAGCTTTATTTTTACTCCATATGCACGAGATTCGTGGTTAGAAATTAAAGAACGATACAGTCATTCTAATGTGCCTTAATTGCATAATTTTTAAAAAACTTTGATGTCAACAACTCAGAATGACGATTCATCGTTAAGTACTATAACAAGTTTAAGAGAGTTTGGTATCAATTGCACGTTCTTAAACCTTTACCTGATTGTTCTTGTGGTGTTTTAGTAAAGTTCCCTTGTAATTTTTTAAAGAAGCTTGTTGAAGCCGATCAGCTTCGAAAATTAATCCAGTTTGTGATTTGTTTGTATAAGTCTTATGATTCGGCTAAAATCAACATATTGAGCATGGATCATTTACCTACTGTTAATCGTGTCTATCACATATTGAAGTGGATTGAGCGTCAAAATGCTATTGTGCATTCTCAGAATGTTGAAACTAGTGCTTTAATGTCAGTTAAGAACAATCATATTGCTGCAAATGTCATGAAATCAAGGTCTTCTCAAAGATTCTCAAAGAAAAAGAATTTTAAGGATCTTAGAAAGAATAAACAAGACATATTTTGTGATTTTTGCAAATCGAAAGATCATTTGAAGGATTCTTGTTTCAAATTGATTGGTTATCCTAAGTGGTACAAAGGCGAACATGGTTCTCAGGATTAAAATGCCTCATCTGCTCCTAAAAGTACTTATTTTTCAAAGTTTGCAGCCAATATGCAGGAATCTCCATTGGATCTTTCTGTTACTTTACCGAAATTTTCTGAAGAGAATTCAACTGTTCTCTATAAGAAATATTTAAAGTTTATGCAGGGTAATCATTCTGGTACATCATCTATTACATCTAATGTTACTCCTACCAATCATTTTGCTAGTACATTTTCTACTTTAATGCTACTTCCACGTCTTTTCCATCTGATAAACATGTTTGGATTGCGGACACTGGTGCCAGTGATCACATGGCTATTTCTTTAGTATTTTTTTCGAGTACTTCTCAGCGTCATAATCCTCTTCATATAGTCTTGCCTGATGGTAGTATAAAGGAAGTTCATATTTGTGGTTCTGTAATTTTAAATTCTGAAATTACATTGACAGATGTGCTTTATATCCCTGATTATAACATAGTCTTCTTTCTATTGCCAAATTATTAGATACGGTAACATGTCGAATTTTTGGACTTTAAACTTTCAATCGAAACTAATACAAAATCCAATTTTACTAATAAAAAATTCTATTACAAAGGTCACTATTACAAAAGCGCAGGTAACGGAAGCTGAAAAGTCAGTCTACTCTAATTTTAAGATCCTCGAACTCCAATACTATCGAACTCGAATCTTAGACGAAATTTGAAATATTGAAAGAATGAGCTGCGAAACTTATCAAACAACTACCGCCCAACAACTCAAAATAATGTATTTATATTTTTTTTAAACACAGCTTAGACATGCGACACATAACATAGATCATATTGGATTGCACAAATATTCAATAACAAAGATCACACAGTATATTTTATATAACAAGGACAAAAAATAAAACACACAACATATTCTATAATTCACATAATCAATATTCTCTCATTCGATAAATAAATCATAATATCAAATTCTTTTCTTAAGTCCCACAATCCTAAATCACACTTTACGCCGCACTTTGCCGTGACTAGCATCTTATACTTTGTGCCACACTTCCCAAGTGATCAGCTTCTTATTCTTATTAGGTGGGGGCTAGTTTAAAGTTCTCATCAAGTGAAACCAAAGCTAAATAAGGTATCGATGTATTACGGAACGTGCCCAAACTAGTTCTTATGTTCTATGTATCACACTACCCAGTGATCAGATTCTAATTCTTATACATGACTAAGACTGGAGATTTCTTCAAATTCGTTACTTATCAATTACATATCGATTTCATACTTACGACAATCAAAACAAATATTTGAGCATATGAATCAAACGATATAAGATACGTTACGTAATTATTAGGAGCAGCGGAAAGTTACCTGCATACCATATAGGCACACAAATAATACAGACTAACAGAAAGTTACTTACCTCGATTACGAAGACAAATAATTTATATAAGAACATATATTCGAACAATAGTAACCCATCTAACAATTGCATGTAATATCCAGGGATTTCGTGACGTGTATTTATGAATATTATATTTGAATGTGTGATTTTCTATGGATTAGAAAATAAAAATATATATGTATGAGTACATGATTAAGTGAACCGTATATGTGATACGGTTAAATGAATAAAGTGAAGATGTGACTGATAAAGATATCGAATTTTTGTATATATAACGAGAATCGAAAAGTGAGAATGTTTATGATTTAATATGGAAATTAAATGGAAGCATGAAGCTTCTATTCAGGAAGGTGTGATTATGTGAAGTTTGACTCAGTTAGTTCGAGAATTATTTGCACTATTAATTGCTGAGCTGTATTGTTTGTTTGAGTTTTAGAAATGATTTTATGGAAGATATATTTTTTTAAATATTGGAGTTATCTCTAAAATTATTTTGATGGCTTTATAATTTCCATAAATATTTGTGGGAATTTATAAAATTTAGAAAGTAATATTTCGTCAATTATTTATTCCTAGATGATTTTCTGATTGTATTTAAGTGTAAATTCAGTATTAAATCCCAGAATATTTCAAAAATCATGAAACTCATATTTTCGTAAGTTTGGAATATTTCGAGAATTTTAAAATTATTTCGGAAATTTTTCGGATTATATTCACCTGCACGTTTGTTCATTTAATGGTAAAATACGGGTCTGATGCACGATTCAAAAATACATTAAAAATTATGAAAATTTTATTTTATTAGTTTTTGAATATTTGGGGAAATTTTAAAAGTTATTTGGAATTATTTTGATTTATTTTCAACCGCAAGTTGTTCGTTAAAACACGAAACGTGGATCAAAAATCGGGCTTTCAGGAGGGATGAAACACGTGTCAACTGCACAAGAGAATTAAAAGAAAAAAAAAGTGAAGATAAACACAGTTATGTTTATCTCTTCCTCACCCAACTTCTCTGATCTCTCTCCCTCACCCCCCGCAATCTCTCTCTCGATCACTCTATATTTCTTTTCCTTCTCTCTCTTAATCTCTCCATCCTCTTCTCTGTTTCCTTTTACTTCCCTTCGGTTTTTCTGTTGCTCCCGCCGCCGTGCGACTCCGGTGAACCGCCGCCGCCCAATTCCGGTTGGTCCCGGTTGCCTGATCTTGTTTCTTCTTGATTGTATATATAGATATATATATATACATGTATTTGTGTGTATTACAGTTAAGTGTTGTGCTGTTATTTTTTTTTGTTTCTTCCGGTTGCCGCCGGGCTAATTCCGGCGAGGTGACCCCTGCATCTTTTGGCAGCGCGCGTGCGCGTGTTGCCAGCTCTGTTTTGCTGATTGTTTTGTGTGTATTGATGGGAATAATTGATTAATTTTATTAATTTTCTGTAGGATTTATTTGATTAAAATTTATGAAATAAATTTATTCATGCGAAAAACTATTAATATTAATCGGTGAAATTTATTTGGAAAGCCGAATATTATTTGGCACCAATAAATTTTTCCGCCGTCGACGACGAGCCTCGGCGAGTCGATGGTGGACCGTGATGTAATAACTGAGTCTTATAAATTATAAATAAATAAATTTAGTTCGTACAGTTATTTTATCGAAATGAAAATAGTTAATATTTGTATGGATTATTGGGTTGTGAAATGGAATTGGTTGTGATTGTTGCGTCGATTATGTTTCGACGGGTAGTCCGATAAATAGAGGAGACGCTGCCCGATTTTCGAGAAATTAATTTTGAAAACACGGGAACGTATCGTATAATTATCGGGAATACCAATTGAATGTGTAATGTTATATTTATAAATATTTTACGAAAACTATTTTCGTATCGTGGTAAAATATTTTGCAAAAAGAGCCGATAACCCTATATTCTATACCGAAAGTTATATGTATTTTGAACGTAATTATCGAACCGAATTTTCAAAATATGTGAGCCTATTTGTTGTGTATGTTGAGATAGTATGTATAAGTACGAGTCGGGATTTAATATCGTTTGGGTAGAATAGTTTTAGACGTTCAAGGTGAACGACGATTGACTATAAAGATACTAAAATAGTGTCTTTATGCATGTAGATTCGGAAAGTGAGAACGCTCGGTTTAGGAAAGTAATGGCCCCACTAGGTGACATCAAAGTAGTTTCTGTGGACAAGAAAGGAAACAAATAAGGCAAGTAACATATTAACCCTTGCCTCCTATGTTGTGATTCGATGTTATGATTGAATACCTATTGTCACCCTTTGATTAGCCTTGTACAACGATGTAGCCTGTTTTTTTCCTTCCTTTTGGATTATTATTCCTTATTTCCATTGCAAATGCTTTCAAGTTAATAATATCTTTGATTTTCTGAGTAATGATTGTTTTGGTATACCCTGCCCTTGCAATATGACAATGTTTATTGAATTGAAACTAAGAATGATTTTAGACTTGAAATAGTCTCAATGATTTCAAAGGAATGCTAAAGATTTTAAAATGAAAAATATTTTAAAAGTGAAGGATTTATATCCATTTAATTTTTACGAATTTCCATTAATTGGAAGTGTAAGTGGCCGAGTGACGCCGGTCCATTATGAAGACCAGTTAGGGCTGGCATACTATGAAGAACAGTGAGGGCTGGCATTTGAAAGGCTGAATGTATAGCCTTTTGGGTACCTATTCATGTCCAGAGGGGCTGTAAAGTCCGGTATAGGGATTGTACTTGGCTGATCACCCGTGCAGTCCAAAGCGTCATACACTCCAATTGAGTAAAAATGTTTTATGTAAAGCAATGTCCAGATTATTGGACTATTTTCTTGAAAATGAGATGATTTCATGAATAGAAGAAAAGTTCTGATGAAAAGAACTGTTTTAAAAAGAATTGTTTTGATAAAGGAAAAGTTTTATGAAAGTTTTGAGAAAGGAAATGTTTTTATAAAATAATGGTCGTAGAACGACTACCTTGGAATGAACCTAATCTTGAAACCTCTTTTAAGAACCTTGAAACCTTATCCCTTATCTTATTCAGTTAAATAATTTAGTCTTTTTGTTTACTTAGTTACTTGCTGAGCTTTTGTAGGTCACTTTGTTATTTATCTAACCCTAACAGTTTAGCATGAGGAAGATGGCCAGGCTTAGGCACGGTTGTTAAGAATATCTATAAAGGTCCTCACCGTACTGTTAGAATATCTATATCCGTACAGAGCTACAGGTTTTGGTCCTTGAAACAAGTTAGGATAAGATTAATTTAGGGAGATCCCTAAGTTAAGTGCGCATTTTCAACTCATATAGAGTTTAGTTGAGATTATCGAAGATAGTCTTGACTAGGTAAGTTTACAAGTTTAGTGTGGTGTGATTGAGTAACCTCAAAAATGTCTGGATGAGGATCCGTCGACCAGTTATGCGATGACCGAGACTTTTAAAGTCGTTAAGCGGAAAAGATGAATGTCAATTGTATCTATAAAACATTTTGGACCGCTAGTGATCTGATGAAATTTATACTGGGGCTATGAATGTTGGTGAAATTTGTGTCATGTGGTTATTTTATCTTGGTACTAACAAGATGGGAAAGAATTGGATGAATGCCAAGTCATCATGATGACCTTAGTTGTTTTAGATTTATTATAGTTATGGTAGTAGTTGGTTTGCAGCTGGTGGTACTTAAGGGGATTTTTTTCCAAAATCCTTTCCCTTGTTTGATCACATAGCCATGTTATCATTTTTCCTTATCTTTCATTTCGATCTTGGTTTTGAAAACTTGACTATCGCTTACTTCAGATGCATATTTCTTTCTCATAACATTATTGTACCTTACTGTTCATCATACATGTTTATGCATTATTTCAAATAATACCTATGCTTTACAATAATCCCCTAAACTCTTACCCTACAATCGCAATGATATGACGAGCAACTTATGTAGCAATAGGGTTACACGTGCTAAACATTTTAAATATTGGATTCTAAAAAGTTTATGAGATATTATGTTATGATATATTACCATGCTAGCATATTGCTTAATAAGTTGCTTGTCTATTCATCAAAAGAAGATGTCAACTACACCAACCAAACCAGATGAGGGTAGCCAGACCCAAGGCCAGGATCAAGAGAATCCTACCATGACTCAGATTCTCCACCTTCTTCAGCTGCAAACCGCTGCTTTACACCAGTAGCCCCAAGCCCCACGAGTCGGAAACTTTAAAGCTTTCTAGTCCCTTCATCCACTAGAATTTATGAGAAAAAAGATCCAATTAAAGTGAAGTCGTGGATAAAGGAGATAGAAAAAGCCTTTGCTTTGGTGGAGGTTGGTGAAAATAAGAAGACCGAATATGCAAGTTTTTATCTGAAAGATGAGGCAAATTTCTGGTGGGAATCCACCAAGGCTTTAGAAGAAGATGATGTAATCATGTGGCATAGGTTTACTGAACTATTTCTGGAAAAGTGTCTACCTCAATATTTATAAGATCAGTTGGAAGTCTCGTTCTTAGAACTGAAGCAAGAAGGTATGGCTGTAGCAGAGTACGAGGCGAAATTTTCAAAACTGGCAAGGTTTGTTCCCGAATATGTGAATACCGAATGTAAGAAGGTAAAATGGTTTCAACAAGGACTTAAAGCATGGATATGTAGACAGGTGGCAGTTCTCGAACTCCAGACATATGCTGTAGTGATTCAGAAGGCTATGATTATAGAAGGAGAAAGTGAAATGTCAAACAGGGAGAATGATAACAAGAAAAGAAAATTTCAGGGTTTCGAAGAAAGTCAAGGTCGAGGAAGTGGAAAGTTGAAGGGAAAGTTCAAGATGGGTTCTGAAAACCGGATAAATAAGGGATTCCAAGGGTCCAAAACCGGAAATGTTGGACAGGGTAACCGTTTCTCCACTCATAATTAACAACAAAAAGGCAATAGACCCCCGACCCCAGAATGTAAGACGTGTGAAAAGAAGCATTCTGGAATCTGTAACAAGCCTAACATCACATGCTTCAAGTGTAACAAGAAGGGCCATTATTCTTCAGAATGCACTAGTTCTTTTCGGACAGGAAAGGTGTGACATACTTTAAGTGTGGCAAGTTGGGACATATGGATATAGATTGTAAGGAACCTATACAACAAGCAAATGTTCTCAGGATAATTGGACCACCACCACCAGCACCTCAAGTGCAACCAAGGGATTGAACTTTTAACATGACGATGAAGGATGCTATTAAGGACTCAGATGTGATTGCAGGTACGCTTGCCGTGAATTCTTTAGATGCAAAAGTATTAATGGATTCAGGAGCTACCAAGTCTTTTATATCCAAGAATTTTGTTGATAAATTAAATTGTGCTACTCAATCTTTAGAGCCCAACTTGGTTATAGAAGTGGCTAATTAGGATAGAGTCTCTGTCAATAGAATTTATCCTAGTTGCGACATAGAGATAGAAGGTCGTCATTTCTTCGCGAACTTGATACCTTTCAAATTAGGAGAATTTGACATCATCTTAGGAATGGATTGGCTAGCAGACCATGATGCTCATATTTAGTGCAAAAGCAAGAAAGTGAGGTTGAAGTCCAAGGACGATAAGGAAGTCATCTTTCGAGGGCGGAAACAAGAGAATAAATTTCTGACGATGATTCAAGCAAAAAGATTAATGAGACAAGGATGTGAAGCCTATTTAGCACATGTAGTGGATGCTAGTAAAAAACCACCTAAGATAGAGGAAATTCTGATTGTTAATGAGTTTCTCGATGTTTTCCCAGATGAATTATAAGGATTGCCACCATATTGAGAGATAACATTTGTGATTAATTTGGGAGCCGATACTCAACCAGTATCGAAAGCTCCTTATCGGATGGCACCTGTAGAAATGAAAGAGTTAGCTACGCAATTATAGGAATTATTGGACAAAGGGGTGATTCGACCAAGCATATCCCCATGGGGCGCACCGGTTTTATTCGTCAAGAGAAAGGATAGAAGCATGAGGCTGTGTATTGACTATCGTGAACTTAATAAGCTGACCATTAAGAATAAATACCCGTTACCACGGATCGATGATTTTTTTGACCAATTGAAGGGAGCGACATGTGTTAGTCGCTAAACACGCGCTAATATTACACGCAAGTATACGAGTTCGCAAGTAGTATAAGATATAAATCAAATTCGATCCCACATAGACTGTATTGGTTAACTATCTAAATTACGCACCTAAGCAACAATGTATGGTTATTATTCAATGCTAAGACTATAACAAATTGAGGATGTCTATAACTAAGAATTACGCTAACAATTATAACTACGAGAATAAAATAGACTGGATTAATATATATGGAAAACATGGGATTCTAACTTCATTAAGTACTTCATTCAATAATTTTATTATTCTTATCCTTAGCATGCAATGGTGATGACACTAATCAGATAACACGAAACTGATAAACACCAAGTTTCGTTGCACGAATACCATTCTACCAGACATCCACAAAAGCGATATAAGCTAAATAGACACCAATTATATTGAGACCCTATATGTCTATAGAATTTGACAACATAACGGTTTAAGCACAAGTTATCTATCTTGATTACATAGGGCAAGTAAGATGGGTAAAATTACCTACTAATCATGCATAACAATACATGAACCTATGCTAGCATGGCAAGTTCTAAATCCTTAAATTTACTTTCGCTTCATTAAGAATTAACACGTTATCTTATAAGTTCGCGACGCTCATAAGATGAATAAGAACAACCATAACTAGGTTATCATATAGTCACCACACACTAATGCATTAAATAAATCAACTAAAGAAATCTATAAATAAATCCGCTAGAACCCCACGATAACGATTAGCCCATAATCGAACTCATCGCCAACATGGGTTCCAATAAAACATGATATAGAAAATGTAGTCTTTATACGAATAAATAAACCAAAGTACACACAAGAATATAGGTTCAACAAAATAAGAAGCAAGCATCCAAATTACAACTCAAAAAAAAGATTCACAAGAATAAACTAGATCGTCTTCGCCTTTGTTGAATTGTGCCAAAAGGTCTCTTGCCGTCTTCCCCTTCCTTGATGTCTTGATTCCATTATAAAAATGACCTAAAGTTATATATATATAGCAGTCTATGCATTCCTAGGAGTCCAGAAATCGAATTATAAAAGAATCAGGATTTTTAATTCCCAACACAGCGCGGTCGCGCGCTTCACCAGCGCGGGCGCGTTGGCATTCTGCTCCCTGGCGCGGCCGGCGCAACATCAGCGCGGGCGCGCCGTTCTTCTTCCAAAAAACTTTATTTTCCTTTTCTTTATTCCTTGCAGCTTCAAGCCAATCTTTCAAGCTTTTATCCCAACACATCCCAAACACCATATTAGCATCAAAATAATGCTAATTCACCTGATTCAAGAAGTAAAGCCTGAAATGCAAAAACACTAGAAAATACGTTAAAACACAAATAACTTGAGTGCAAATACACCAGCTCAAAGCTTATTAGAGCATAAATAAGTGTCATAAATGCCACTTAACACACCCCAAACTTGAATCGATGCTTGTCCTCGATCATAAACAGACTCAAAGAACAAGAAATAAAAATGCATGAATGCAATGATCCCTAAAGAGTAACTAAACCAATAAACTAGAAACACCTTAGCAAATGCAATTATTCGCATAAAGATCCATCAAATCTCACAAATCAATATACACACTAGAGACGTGCGTGTGTGCAAATGCTTACAGATATATTATTGCCACTATAGCAACAACCATAACTCACTACTTATCAAAATAATCGCAAGTTTATAAACAGAATAAAAGCTAGACTCAAAATAACTTATAACACTTCAATTCTTATATCGGATTTAATCGTGGATTCATGCTTTTATTCAAAAAAACAAAAAACATATACTTATTTGATCGTGCAATGAGTGAGGTCCTCAAAAGACTTATACAGTAGCACCCATGTAGTGAGCGTTAGGTTAGCGGATCCCAGACTATAAAGCCTTAGGTCACTAGGCACAAAGCCCCCTTAGAACTTAATAACTCGAGTACTAAAGAGCCCACTCGTGATCAATTATACATAACACACTTCTTCTTTTTTCTTCTTTTTTCCTTTTTTCAACAATTTCTGAATGAGTGTGTTTCGCTCCATCTCATTCAACCCTAGACTACTCATAAAAATATGAACCGGTTACTAGCCATTTGACACCTAGCCACACAACTAGCAACGAAATCCAATTTCCTCCAATTTTTAATTATCCATGTATTTTATTATTAAGAGAATACCCTAAATTCTAAATATAAACAAGCGATTAAACTTCGACAAACCAACAAATCATGACTATGATCTAGCACTCTAGCAACCTATAAGACTTAGTAAAATACAAGTGTCTCTAGCATGCAAATCAATCCAATAAGACTCAACATCACTAAATACGACATCACTACACTAGCATCAATATCACCAATTAATCGGAAAAATTATCTAAGGGAATCATAATATAATGCAAATGCATGAAACTACATGAACAATTTATCATAAAACTACCAAAAATAAAAAAACTACATGGCAAACTATATACGACTTATATGAATTAAACTATCATGAACATGCAAACTATATGAGACTCACATGAACATATTCCTTCAAATACTACCCCCAAACTTAAAATATTCACTGTCCTTAGTGAAGGTAATAGTAAGTAATCAGGCATACCTACTCAGAATCAGAATCCTCACCCTCAACGGGTGGAGTGTCAGGTGTGTCCGAAGGTGGATACACGGAATCCTCACCAAAGACTGGCCACTGGATATCAACTCCCGTAGCCCTAAATACAGTCCCAAGTGCCTAGGTGAGATCGCGTGCAAACTGACTGTGAATGTCGTGCATCACATCCATCCTCCTCGTAAGACGCCTATACTGCGTCAAACTCAAACCAGCTCCTCTATTTGCTTCTGTTGCCTCATCATGCTGCTACTACTGTGATGGACCGGCCTCCTCTCCCAACTCGGCTCTCCAAGCCGCCTTGCTAGCCTGCTGCGTACCACCGACATATGACTGAGGGGCTGGATGTCCTCCTGGTAGATGATCATAAGAATAATCATGCCTCTTAGGATCGGGCTTGCCGCCATACCACTCAACCATGTTGTGCAGCGTAGAACTGTCAATAGGAGCACTGGGAAGCTGCAGCTGCTCATGTGCTGGCCAATGAACACCAACTACCACGCACAACTTCGTCATAATGGACGCATACGGAATAGCACCTATAATACTCCCCCTCAAAAATCTCAAGATCCCCTGATAGATCACCATCCCCAGATCAATGTAATCGCCTTGTAGAGTACCCCGAAGTAGATGAGAACGCTCCACAGTAATCTCATGCACATGCGAAGATGGCATGATGTTAGCACAAATAAACGAGTTCCATGCCCGTGCAAACCTGTTCATGCATGAAGCAGGGAACGTGGAGTAATCAGCAGTGCCACTCTTGAACTTCCAATGAGTCTCAGGCACACAGAGAGTAGCAACGATCAGATCCAAGTTAAAGTCCTATGGAGTCTTATCGTTCCAAGTGTCCTGACCCACCTTCCTCGCAGGCTACTCAATCACCCTCCTGATAGCCTCTACACTATACTCAATCGTCAGCCCCCTCACCAGCATGAAACCATTCTTCTCTGCTTTAGCATTGGCATAAAATCCCGCATAACACTCATGGGCACAGCAGCGGGAGCCTCACAAAAAGGTACCCAGCCCATCTCCAAAATCATCTCCAACAGCTTACCATCCTTCCCGGATGGCAGAAATCCTCTCTCCTTAGGAATAGGCTTCGAGAGAAGCCTCGTATACTCCTCATCAGCCTCAGGAGTGGCAAACCTATGCCTCACACCACCAGCAGATGATGAATCGGTGGTGCTGCTTCCAACTTGAGTTCTCTGTCTTTTGGGTGCCATCGGATTGAAAAAGAGTGAATAAAAGCTTAAGTGTTTAGAGAGAATATGTGTTTGAGAGTTTGAGAATTGGTGGAGAGAAGTTGTGTATAAGTTTATGTATTTATAGGTGGATGGGTGTGAATTTAATAAGGAATAGAAGTGGGATTGATTATGGGAATCGTGGCAATAATGGAATTGATTAGGAGAGGGAATTTGGGGTATGGAAGAGTAAAACTCGGGTTTGAATTGATTTTGGAATTAAAATCCCGATTTTACCTTATAAACTGCTGCCTTAATTTTTTTTCTGAACAGGACCCGGCGCGGTTGCACGCTGAGACAGCGCGGGCGCACTCTACTTCTGGAAAACCAGCGCGGGCGCGCACTATGATAGCGTGGGCGCGCTCTGCTAGTGGAAAAACGGCGCGGCCGCGCGCTAGAAAAGCACGGGCGCGCCCGACTTCTGTACTTGGCCCTGAATTTTTTTCTTTTTCAGATTTTTTTGTGTTTTTCTCCTTTCTTCTTGCTTCCTCTACCTACTAATATACAACATACTTAGGTTGCCTCCCAAGAAGCGCTTCTTTTATGTCGCTAGCTCAACATAAAACCTTGATATCAAGTGGACAATAAAATGACACTAACCACCTCGCAGTTTGTCATATCACCATAATAATGGTTCAACTGTTGACCATTTACCTTGAATGCTTGGCCCAGATCATTCTCAAAAATTTCCACCGCTCCATGTGGAAACACTGTTTTGATTATGAAAGGACTTGACCATCTTGACTTCAACTTTCCTGGAAAAAGACGGAGACGCGAGTTAAATAAAAGCACTTATTGCCCCGACATAAATTTCTTGAGCACTAGGCCCCAATTGTGCCACCTCTTGACTTTCTCCTTGTATATTTTGTTGTTCTCATAAGCTTGAAGTCAAAATTCGTCGAGTTCATTCAACTGAAGCATCCCTTTTTTCCAGCTGCATCCAAGTCCAGATTCAATTTCCTTAAAGCCCAATATGCTTTATGCTCGAGCTCCACCGGCAAATGACACCCTTACCATATACCAACTGAAACGGCGACATTCCCAATGAAGTCTTATATGCTGTTCTATAAGCCCAAACAACTTCATCAAGCTTCAAAGACCAATCCTTCCTTGATGGACACACTACTTTCTCTAAAATGCGCTTGGTCTCGCTGTTGGATACCTCAGCTTGACCATTTGTCTGAGGATGATAAGCCGTGGCAATGCGATGATTCGTATTGTATCTTTTCATCATAGCAGTGAACTTGCTATTGTAAAAATGCGACCCTTCATCGCTGATTATGACTCTTGGAGTTCCAAACCTTATGAATATCTGCATGTGAAGAAAGTTAAGCACCACTTTCGCATCGTTCGTTGGCAACGTCTTAACTTCAACCCATTTCGACACATAATCAACCGCCAACAGGATAACCAGATTGTTGCAAGATGAGACAAATGGCCCCATGAAGTCAATTCCCCAAACATCGAAGACCTCAACCTCGAGAAGCACATTAAGAGGCATCTCATCCCTCTTGGATTTATAACCCACACGTTGACATGGATCACATTCCAAAACAAACTGATGAGCATCTTTAAATAATGTCGGCCAAAAGAAACCTGCTTGAAGAACACGAGCTCCTGTCTTTTCTCCACCATAATGTCCTCCATAAGCCGTTGAGTGGTAATCTCGCAAGATCCCCCCATTTCGCTGTAAGGAATACATCTCTTGATGATTTAGTCAGCTCCTTGGGTAAAAAGAAACGGCTCATCCCAAATATACCACTTTACTTCATGTAGAAACTTCTTCCTTTGAGCATAAGATAAGTCGGGAGGCATGATGTTACTCACAAGGTAGTTCACAATGTATGCAAACCACGGTTCTTCTTCTTACACTCCAAATAGCTGCTCGTCGGGAAAAGACTCATTTATCAAGGTCTTATCTAATAAAGTAGCATTAGGATTCTCTAATCGCGAGAGATGATCGGCAACTTGATTTTCAGTTCCTTTTCTGTCCTTGATCTCTAGTTCAAATTCTTGGAGCAAAAGAACCCATCGAATCAATTTAGGCTTCGAGTCCTTCTTCGAGACAAGATACCGAATTGCAGCGTGATCGGTGAAAACTATCACCTTAGTCCCAAGTAGATAAGATCGAAATTTCTCAAAACCGTAGACAATAGCCAAAAGTTCTTTCTCCGTAGTAGTATAATTCAGTTGGGCGCCATTCAAAGTCTTACTAGCATAGTAGACCACATGAAATATGTTGTTCTTTCTCTGTCCAAGAACTGCTTCAACTGCATAATCACTTATATCACACATCATCTCAAAAGGTTCATTCCAATCGAGTGCAGTTGTGACCGGTGCCGTAATTAGACTCTTCTTCAATGTTTCAAATGCTGCAAGGCACTCGTCATTAAACTTGAAATGGACATCTTTCTTTAGTAAACTGCACAATGACTTTGAAATTTTCGAGAAGTCTTTGATGAAACGCCTATAGAAACCCGCATGACCAAGAAAACTGTGAATTCCCTTGATAGAAATGGGAGGTGGAAGATTCTCAATGACCCCCACCTTGGCTTTATCCACTTCAAGACCCTTATTAGAAACCTTGTGCCCGAGAATTATGCCTTCACGCACCATGAAGTGACAGTTCTCCCAATTGAGAACCAGATTGGTCTCAACGCACCTCTTGAGGACGTGTCCAAGATTTTGCAAGCATTCATCAAAAGAATCTCCAAAGACTGAGAAGTCGTCCATGAACACTTCCACATTCTGGCCAATCATGTCAGAAAAAATGGCCATCATACAATGCTAAAATGTGGCTGGTGCACCACACAGACTGAAAGAAACTCGTCTAAAGGCGAATGTACCGAATGGACAACTGAAGGTAGTTTTCTCTTGATCTTCCGGAGTGATACAAATCTGATTATAACCTGAATAACCATCCAGAAGACAATAGTACTCATGACCAGCCTACCTGTCAAGCATCTGATCAATGAAGGGCAAGGGAAAGTGATCCTTCCTAGTGGCCTTGTTTAGCTTCCTGTAGTCCATACAAACTCTCCACCCCATGACTGTTCTTGTAGGAATAAGCTCATTCATCTCATTTTCTACCACAGTGATACCACCGTTCTTTGGTACACATTGGACTTACCCATGAACTGTCAGAGATAGGATAAATGATCCCTGCATCTAGCCACTTTAGAATTTCCTTTTTCACTACTTCCTTCATGATTGGATTCAGTCTTCTTTGCTGCTCGACTGTAGGCTTACTACCTTCTTCTAGTAGAATTTTATGCATGCAATAAGAAGGGATGATTCCCTTGATATCTGCTATAGTCCATCCAATTGCCGATTTGAACTCCCTCAGAATTCTCAAAAGCTTTTCCTCATCACTACCTGAAAGGTCAGATGCAATAATAACAGGCAAAGTAGATGCATAGCCTAAAAAGCACACCTCAAATGTTCAGGTAAAGGCTTAAGCTCAAGAGTAGGAGCTTCCTCAATAGAAGGCTTGAGGCGTTTAGGAGCTTTGTTCAATTCCTCCATTCCAAGAGATTCAAAAGGCATTTCAATTTTCCTTTTTCCAGGGAAAAGCATTCAAATATTGTAATTGCTCATCGCCTTCGTCATCTTCGCTGTCTGAATTTCCCAACAAGGCTTTTTCTAAGGCATCAGACCTTAGCAATTGGTCAAGTTCCGATGTGACCACCGAGTTTCCTATCAAAGGCATCAGATTGATGCTAGCTCCCAAGTCATATAAGCATCTATCAAAAGACACTTTCCCAATAGTACATGGAATAGTAAAGCTTCCTGGATCTTTAAGCTTTGGAGGCAATTTCTGCTGCAGCATAACACTGCATTCCTCCGCGAGAGCGACAGTCTCTAAATAATACCTATGCTTTACAATAATCCCTTAAACTCTTACCCTACAATCGTAATGATATGATGAACAACTTATGTAACAATAGGGCTGCACGTGCTAAACATTTTAAATATTGGATTTTAAAAAGTTTATGAGATATTATGTTATGATATATTACATGCTAGCATATTGCTTAATAAGTTGCTTGTCTATTCATCAAAAGAAGATGTCAACTACACCAACCAAAGCAGATGAGGTAGCTAGACCCAAGGCCAGGATCAAGAGAATACTACCATGACTCAGATTCTCCACCTTCTTCAGCTGCAAACTGCTGCTTTACACCAGTAGCCCCAAGCCCCTCGAGTCGGAAGCTTTAAAGCTTTTCGGTCCCTTCATCCACCAGAATTTATGGGAAAAAGATCCAATTAAAGCGAAGTTGTGGATAAAGGAGATAGAAAAAGCTTTTGCTTTGGCTGAGGATGGTGAAAATAAGAAGACTGAATATGCAAGTTTAATCTGAAAAATGAGGCAAATTTCTGGTGGGAATCCACCAAGGCTTTAGAAGAAGATGGTGTAATCATGTGGCATAGGTTTACTGAACTATTTATGGAAAAGTTTCTACCTCAATATTTATAAGATCAGTTTGAAGTCTCGTTCTTAGAACTGAAGCAAGAAGGTATGACTATAGCAGAGTAAGAGGCGGAATTTTCAAAACTGGCAAGGTTTGTGCCCGAATATGTGAATACGGAACGTAAGAAGGCAAAACGGTTTCAACAAGGACTTAAAGCACGAATATGTAGATAAGTGGTAGTTCTCAAACTCCAGACATATGCTGCAGTGGTTCAGAAGGCTATAATTATAGAAGGTGAAAGTGAAATGTCAAACAGGGAGAATGATAACAAGAAAAGAAAATTTCAAGGTTACGAAGAAAGTCAAGGTCAAGGAAGTGGAAAGTTGAATGGAAAGTGATAGGGAATAAATAAATCCTGATTACGTAGTTAATGTTATATTAATTACACATGATTTGGGCTGCAAGGCCCAATAAAAAGATGTATGATATTCAGACCAAAAAGGTTAACACATTGATCAGGCCTGATGGACCACATCAGGCTTGATGGAACAAAGAAGGCCCAAAACCTTGATTATTAATTAATTTCATAATTAATTAATAAGGGAGAAAAACAGCTATTAAGATGAGTCTCGGTGGAAATATAAATCCTTGTAGATTGGCCTTCAAGGAACCTCATGGGATAAGGAATCAGCTTCCTACTTCCTAGGACTCCAAAGTCCATTCTAATTCAGAGACTTGCTCACCAAGTCTCCAAACCCAAGTCCTTTTCAAGGACTCCCAACATCTATATAAGGGGCCTCACCCCACAAATCAGAACTACATTTTTTTGACTTGATCCTTGGCAATCAGCAAGGTACGTAGGCATCTTGTTAAGGCAGATTGAGTCACGAAACACAAGAGCAGTCAAATCGAGCCTCGAAGCTCACGTTCCTTAGTAATAAATACAACAATTATATATCTTAGTTTTTAATCCATAACATTTGGTGCCGTCTGTGGGACCAGGCACAACAATAACCATGGCGAGAACACGGAGAACAATTAGAGCTCTTGAGGAAGGAACACCATCGGGGACAACTCAAGTGATTTCTTTAACTATGGAGATACCTCCTCATTCAACATATGCAGCTACCCAAGGAGAAGCCCAGATAGGGGCAACTTAACCTCAGCCATAAGGGACAATTCCCTCGGCTATTCAAAGTACGAATCCCCAAGTTCAAAAACTGCATGCACCTGTGAATTCTCGACCCATCGGGTACGAATATTCAACTGTTGTGACTAATAACTCCCCTTATGAGATGCCCCTTTACCCCGAGGTTGGAGGAAGTGGACATGCTGGACGGAGTGAAGCGCGAGGGCGATCGCCCCTATACATACGAGGTTTGGCTCCTATCCCTGAGGATCAGGAATTTTCTGGTCCTTACAATGGGAGAGACTCTGAATCTTCGGATGATGAAGTAGCCCCAAGAAGGAGACGTGCTGGAAAAGAGCCGATGGCTGATGGTGGCCAACATCCTCAAAGCACCCAAGGGACGAATCCCCAAGAAGTGCAGGAACGGATCAGGGCTCACGAGGCTGAGATTCGAAGGCTGAGGCGCAACTTGGAGGCGCACCAGACCACCAGACCCCTAGTACCTCCTAGGGGGAGAAATCCTCCTCCTATGATAGACCTGGATGGTCCAGTACAGAGAAAGGCTGTTGTCCCAAGGGCTGATCCAAGCAATCTTCTTCACCTTGGAGATCCTGATGATCCTACTCCGCCCTTCACTGAAGAAATAATGAATGCCCATATCTCAAGGAAGTTCAAGATACCAACATCAAAGCTTATGATGGCACGGGAGATCCCGCTAATCATGTTAGGATATTCTCTAAAGCACTGCTGTTGCAGCCCGTGAATGATGCTATTAAGTGTCGGGCCTTTCCTCAAACCCTGTCGGGTATGACTCAAAGGTGGTATAGTCGTTTGCCCCCAAAATCTATTGGGTCGTTCAGAGAATTAAGTCAGGCTTTCATTAAACAGTTCATCAGTGGGAGAGTGTATGAGAAAAGTTCAGCATCCCTCATGAGCATTATGCAGGGAGCGAAGGAATCCTTAAGAGACTACTTGAATCATTTTTACGAAAGAAGCTTTAAAGTCCCAGACCTTGATGACAAGGTCGCAATAATATCACTGCAACAAGGAACTAGGGATGAATATTTCAAGATGTCCTTGGCCAAACGCCCTCCTGAAAGCATGTTGGACCTCCAAGATAGGGTAGGGAAGTACATCAAAGTGGAAGAGAGCATGAGGAAGACCGTAGTAAATCATGAGCCCACTGGAGGCAAGAAACGGAAAACTGACCTGGAATATATCGCTAAGGACAAGTATCCTAAAACCGAGCAAAACCCTGATTCAACCCCCAAGAAGGGAGGACCTGGGCAAAAGTTCACTGAATACGCTAAGCTGAATGCTCCTAGAAGCCAGATCTTGATGGAAATCGAGAAAGATTGAGATATTCGTTGGCCTAAGCCCTTAAAGGCTGATCCTGCCAAGCTAGATAAGAGCAAGTATTGCAGATTTCACAAAGATGTTGGTCATGACACTGATGAGTGTAGACAGCTGAAAGATGAAATTGAGTTCCTCATTCGAAAATAAAGATTGAACAAATACACTAGAGAAGGAGGGGATAGGAATAACAATGGAAGAAAGAACTTTGAAGATCGTAGGAGGGACCAAGACGATCAAGGGCGGAATCCCCATCCTAGAGGACCGGTTATAAACATAATTTTTGGAGGGCCGCGACCTCGAGGGCCTGTGATAAACACAATCTTTGGAGGACCAACTACTGTCGGATTATCCAGGAACTCCAGAAAAGCATATACTAGAGAGGTTATGCATATTGTTGGAGAAGCCCCGAAGAGGGCCAGGACAGAAGTGGCATTGGCTTTTGATGATTCTGACCTAGAGGGTATGAAATTTCCTCATGACGACCCGCTGGTCATAACACCGATAATAGGAAATAGCCCGGTCAAGAGAGTCCTTGTGGATAATGGTGCTTCAGTGGATATCTTGCTCCATGACGCCTTTCTAAGGATGGGATATAACGACTGCCAATTGATCCCAACCGACATGCCGATATATGGATTTGCGGGAGTAGAGTGCCCCGTGGAAGGGATAATCAAGTTGCCAACCACCATAGGTCAGGAACCAAGGCAAGTAACGCAGATGTTGAACTTTGTGGTGGTAAAGGCTAGTTCAACTTATAATGCTATCATGGGGAGAACAGGGATACATGCCTTCAAGGCAGTCCCTTCTTCCTACTATTCAGTTATGAAGTTTCCCACCCGGGATGGGATTGGAGAAGAGAGAGGAGATCAAAAAATGGCTAGAAGCTGTTATGTAGCCTCTTTGAGGGCAGATCGAGTTGGGGGCAGGTTTTTCCTATTGAGGATATGGATATCCGATGGAATCATGAGAAAAGAGGAAAGCCAGCAGAAGACTTGGTTTCGATTTCTTTAGCCCCCGATAATCCTGAGAGGATGACTTTCATTGGAGCCACACTCGAGGAGCCCCTTAGAGAGAAGTTGGTGAGATTTTTGTAAGAAAATAGTGATGTGTTTGCATGGTCAGCAACTGATATGCCAGGCATAGACCCAGAACTGATTACTCACAAGTTAAATGTGGACCTAAATCGGAAGACAGTGAAGCAAAAATAAAGAAACTTTGCCCCAGAAAGACAAGAAGCTATAATACAGGAGGTTGAGAAGCTCTTAGAGGCCGGTTTCATTGAGGAGATACAGTTTCCTGAATGGTTAACAAACCCTGTATTGGTGAAGAAGGCCAATGGAAAATGGAGGATGTGTATAGACTTCACTGATCTGAATGACGCATGCCCTAAGGACTGTTTTCCGTTGCCAAGGATTGATACTTTGATAGATGCCACTGCTGGGCATGAGATGCTGAGCTTCATGGATGGATTTAGTGGATACAATCAGATTAAGATGCACAAGGATGACATTCCAAAGGTATCATTCATCACTGACTTTGGTGTTTATTGTTATCTTGTTATGGCATTTGGTCTTAAGAATGCAGGAGCCACCTATCAAAGGTTGGTAAATAAATTTTTTAAGGATCTTATTGGCAAGACTATGGAAGTCTATGTTGATGACATGTTAGTCAAGTGTCTAGTAAAGACTGATCATATAACCCATTTGAGGGAAGCTTTTGAGGTCCTGAGGTACCACAAGATGATGTTAAATCCTACGAAGTGTGCTTTCGGAGTAGGATCTGGAAAATTTTTGGGATTAATGGTCTCCAAGAGAGGGATCGAGGCCAACCCCGATAAAATAAAGGCAATCCTGGACATGGAGCCACCAAAAACCGTCAAGGATGTTCAGAAGGTCACAGGAAGGGTTGCTGCACTGGGACGATTCATCTCCAAGTCAGGGGACAAGTGCTTGTCGTTCTTTAAGTCACTAAAGAACATTAAGGACTTTGTATGGAGTGAGGAAAACCAGAAGGCATTCGAGGAATTAAAGAAATATATAGCCCAGGTCCCGTTGGTGGCCAAGCCAACTTTGAATGAAGTTTTATACTTGTACTTAGCCGTTTCAGAGAGTGCCTTGAGCGCTGTATTGGTTAAGGAGGAACTGAAAATCCAGAAATCCGTATACTATGTCAGCAAAATTCTGCATGGTGCTGAGTTGAATTATTCAACTATTGAGAAATTTGCTCTGGTAATGGCTTCAAGAAAGTTACGTCCTTACTTTCAGGCTCATCAAATTGAGGTGCTAACAAATCAGCCCCTGAGAAATATCATTCATAGTCCCAAGGCTAGTGGGAGGTTGATCAAGTGGGCAATAGAGCTGGGAGAATTTGACATCAAGTATAAGCCACGAACGACAATAAAAGCCCGGGCATTAGCTGACTTCGTGGTGAAATGTACCATACCCAACCAAGAAGTCGGGGGGCAGGAAGATACCATACCTCAAGACAAGGAAGTTGATAAGGGGGACAAAGAAAAGGATGATAAGGAGAAGGAATATTGGGTTCTCTATTTTGATAGAGCATCAAAAACAAATTCAAGTGGAGCAGGTTTGGTTTTACAAAGCCCTGATGGGTTCTTAATTGAGTATGCCATGAAGTTAGAATTCCCAACCACAAACAATGAGGCAGAATATGAAGCTCTGATAGCTGGGCTCGGCCTAGCAGGGACACTTAGAGTCAAGAACTTAAAAGTCCGTGGAGACTCGAAGCTGGTCATATCCCAGGTAAAGGGAGAGTTTGAGGAAAGGGATGATACGATGGCTAAGTATGTCTGCCTAGTAAGAGCTGTGATGACCCAATTCAATGAATGCCATGTTGAGCACATTCCAAGGGAGGAAAATGCTAAGGCAGATGCATTATCAAAGTTTGCTTCATCTGAGATTGAAAAAAGTTCAGGAAGTGTATACTTCCGCGTTTTGAAGACACGGAGCATAAATTTAAGCTTGTAGCTCCTATAGGCCTGGGGACGTCATGGATAGATCCCATTAAGGCCCACATTCAAACCGGTTGGTTGCCAAATGATGCTACTGAAGCAAGGAAGTTAGCTGTTCTAGTACTAAGGTACTCTCTGATATATGGGATTCTGTATAAAAGATCTTTTGTGGTTCCTTACATAAGGTGTCTCAGGCCCGATGAGGCACGCTTGGCTCTTGAAGAAGTACATGAAGGAATTTGTGGCTAACACTTGGGGGGCAGGGCCTTAGCTCATAAGATAACCCGTTTAGGCTTCTATTGACCAGAAATGATGGCTGATGCCAAAGAATATGTGAAAAAGTATGACCTCTGTCAGAAGCATGCACCGGTCGTTAGACAACCCCCGAGATGCTGACCTCTATCAACTCGCCCATCCCCTTTGCTATGTGGGGAATGGATATTTTGGGGCCTTTCCCCATGGCCACGACACAAAAGAAGTTCCTGATTGTAGCCATTGATTATTTTACTAAGTGGATTGAAGCCAAACTCTTGGCCAAAATCACAACTAAGCAGGTTGCACAATTCCTATGGGAAAATATTATGTGCCGGTATGGAATTCCCTGCGTCCTAGTCACTGACAATGGAACACAATTCAACAATGAAGAATTCAAGAAGTATTGTGAGGAGAATGAAATTGAATTATGATTCACCTCTGTGGCTCATCCGCAAGCCAATGGGCAAGCAGAAGTGGCAAATCGGATAATCCTGGATGGACTAAAGAAGAGGATCGAGAAGTCGAGGAATAACTGGGTGGATGAAATACTCCCAATACTATGGCCCTATAGGACTACCTGTAGAGTCACGACTGGAGCAACTCCCTTCATGTTAGCATATGGGGCAGAAGCAGTTGTTCCTGTAGAGATATCACATTCCTCCCCCAGGATTCAAGCCTTCAATACTGAGGAAAATGAGGAAGGGCAAAGGTTAGCCCTGGATCTAATTGACGAAGTGCGAGATGAGGCACATGCGAAGATAGTGGAATATCAGAAAAAGACTTCGTTCTACTACAACCTAAGGGTTAAGGAAAGGTTTTTCAAACAAGGTGACTTAGTCTTGAGGAAGGTAGAAGCTTCTGGTGTAGGACAGAAAGGGAAGCTTACCCCAAATTGGGAAGGGCCATACAAGGTCAAGAGTGTTCAAGGTAGAGGAACCTACAAGCTGGAGACTATGGACGGTTTTGAAGTCCCGAAAACTTCGCATGCACAAAACCTGAAGGTTTATTATGTGTGAAGCAATTGAACATGATTCTCACTTGTCAAGGTGACAAGTAGGTTGAAAAACACGTTGAAGCTGTGCTTGCTTAGGATTTACATGTTTTAGCTTTATTTTGAAGTTTATTAAGACTTGTGTAAGGGATGAATCCCAATGACTTATGAAATTCAGAAAGTTTTCGAAATATATTTGAAATCTCTATGGCAAGGCAAGTAAACTAAGTGCATGAAATGCAAGCATAAAATCCGATAAATAAAATAGATCAAATAAATATTACAAAAGTTTGATAAACAAAGTCTCAAAAATAAGATAAAGAAAATAAGCCATGCAAGGATGGAAAAGCTCTAAGGAGCTGAGGTGCCCTCGGCATCCATATCGTCATCCCCTCCGCTCTCGCTAGAAGTCTCTTTCATCTCGGAGGAGGAGGAAGAGTTGTCATCCTCAGCAGGCCTGGAAGAAGACTCGGGAGGAGGAAGAAGCGGGTATTGAGGGATGCGATCCGAGATAACTACTCGGGGACGAAACCTCTGGAGCAAAGACTCATCATCAGGGCAGACATAGTCCGCCGGGTTAATATCAGGACAAGCCTCATTCACGGTCCCAAAGGCCGTGTCCCAACCAGTCTTGAAAAACCCTGGAAAGGCTGAGTCATCCCTTACCCTCATGGACTGGGTAAACTCCTCCGAGTCTAGATAGTTATCAATCGCCTTATCTTTCTCGGCTCGAAGCACCACCAGCTCGGCATTAGACTCTTCGAGCTCTTCCTCCTTGCGCTTGAACTTCTTCTCTAGAGCAGCATACTTCTTCTGCTGCCTCCTGAGGGCATTGTCAGCCTTGTCAGAAGACCTCTTCCATGACTCGGCTTGCCTCACAGTGCCTTGAAAATAGGCGTTAGACTGAAATAAAACAATAAACGAAGATGTAAGGCAAGTAAATGCTACAAGTAAGAAGGATAAATTCCAAGAAATAATCATACCGAGGCTAATGACTGAGCTCCCATGAGCTTGATCCTCTCAAGATCAGGAGTAGCCACCACGTCCGTGAAGTCTTTGGGAGTAATGCCGTGGTAAGACCAATCCCATGCGTGCTTCATGGATCCAACCACGGTATCCCCTCGGTGGAATCCCCAGAGAGGCTGGAAGGCGCCTGTAGCAGCAGCAGCAGGAGCAGCAGCATTAATAGGAGCACTGTGACCCTCAGCTCCCTCAGATGGAACCTCCACCATGGGCTCCTTGTGTTTCCGTAAGAAGATAGGCTCCATGGCCTTTCCTCGAGTGTCTAGGCCCGCAAGACGAGCCTTCTGCATTCTAGCAGTTTCCTTAACGAGGGGCACGTTATCCTCGTTGATCTCCTTAGCAGCTGCAAAACAAGATAAAAAACAAAATAAGTGGTGTCAATAATGCACGAAATGAAATAAAATTGATGAGGGAAGAAAAATACCCTGTTGAGAAACAGAGGATAGTCCCACATGGATGAGGGAGAACTCCTCTAAGAGAGTCCAGCTGGTAGTAGTGCCGTCATCCCGAGTAAGCTCATTATAAATAATAGTTTCCTCGGGAGTTAAGTGAATGGATTTGAGGCTACCATCACTAACCTTCCCGAAGGAAGATCTGAAGAGTGTGCCCCAGTCGCCATTCTCCCATCGTAACCCGACAAAACTATTCCTCCAATTTTGGTTATTATCGGGAATGGAGGCGCTGTAAAAGATATGTTTACACTTGGGCCTTTGTTTGACATAGACCCAACCACAATTACCAGAAGAACTGTTGTAACATTGAAAAACTTTTCTAAAAACAGCTACGGATAGGGGAAAACCTTCCCTAAGGCAGCAAACCATAAAACATAAAATGTTCCTCCAAGCGTTTGGAGGGAGCTGATATGGGTTGATTTGTAAATCAGCTAGAAGATGAGGAATGAAGGGATGAAAAGGGAACCTAAGCTCAGCATCGAGGGCATCTGTATAAATAAAAAGAGTGTCGGGTTTCCAGTGGCAAGTACGGTCACCACCAAAAACTGAAACTAATCTAAGAGGAGGAAGAACGTTATAACGTGCATTTAACTTATCATAATCTATGTTGTGCCAAGTATTGCAATGATTAAAAGAATCAAGATGTGCAGTGGAGGGATATTCATCCCCCCTAGTATTGATCATATCAATCAGAGACATGTACGAAAAGCGGATTTTGATATCCTTACCTCATTTTGAAGCTGAGGCTATCTTGGCCGCTCTCCCGGAATTCTTATCAGCCATTGATGAAGCTTGAAAGAACCTGGAAACCTTGGAAGGAAGGGAAGCTGGAAAACTAAGGAAGAAGGGTGTAGAGAGTTGGGAGGATAGAAGAGATTGAATAATGAAATGAGAAATGTGAAATCACCCCCCCCCCTACACCTCACTCTTATATAGACCTTGGTAGGGCAAATTGGGCCTCAAAAAAGCCCATTTGGGCCCAAAAATGGAAGAATCTGGAATGTTCCAGAAAATTTTAGAAAATTATGGCAAAATCTGGAATAGTCTATAAATTCCAGAATATTCTGGAATTTGGGCTTAAGGATTAAGGCCCAACCCAAGTTTAAATGGGCCTTGAATATTAAAGCCTGTAAAAAAGCCCATGATAAAAAATATAGAAAAAGGTTCCAGGTAGAAGCATAGAAAAAAGCCCAATTTAGGGTGGACCAAAGAAGCCCAGTTAAAACAATGGGCCCAAATGCCAAAAACCCAGGATATAGTCTGGCCCAAGTTTAAGCCCAGAAAAGGGCCCAGTTAATTAAAGAATTAGGGCCCAAATGCAAAACCCAGATAAACCCAGAAAAATGGGCCCAAAATTTTGTTTATTAAAGCCCAGAAAAAAGAGGGCTGCTGAAAACAGGCCCAATAAAGGGGGATGGCCCAAGATAGATGTAACGACAGGGAAATTTACGTTGTATTGTATCATATTTATAATAAAATATGTGTATTCGTATGTCATTTATGTGTGATTATCTGTTAAACCCTAATTGTTACGTGTCACGTGTATTCCGTGTCATTTCTGTATGTTAAAGTATTTTCCAGATGTTTTATTTCGTATTCATAGGTTTCATTTCAAACGTTTTACGACCCAAACAATGGTTTTAAAGCCAGTATTTCAAATAAAATAATGGGCCTTATTTTTCATCAAATGGCTTTTACAATCGCATTATTCTGAACATCTAGATATTTTATAAATTTTCTCGTTTTACGAAAAATGACATTTTCGGGCCCCATTAGGTGTTAAAAACCCCACAAAAATCACATTTTTATTTTTATAAAATTATAGGACTTTTACTTATACCATTTCTTTGTATTTTTTCAATATTCACAATCTTGGGGAAATTTTGGCGTATATATTGTATATATAAAATTTTTATAAATTAAATTTTAATACCCAAACATTATGAAAATTAGGGCTAAATATTTTTATTAAATGTATAATTAACCCCTTAATTTTATTTAGGAGTATTAATTTTGCAGCTATAAATGAAGGAATTTACGGATGAGCGGAAGCGCGAAATAACAATTATTTCGTAAAAACCATATACCGCACACATAGAAAAATATATAAAAGGGAAAAAGTGAGGAATCGAAACCATACCTCGTGAATCGAAGCTTTATAAAATTGGAGTGCTAGCAGTTGCTCCTCAGTGTGTGAAGCACTCTACCGGTATCCACCAAGAACAATCCGCTTCGATGAACCTTTTTATAAAACTAAGCTTTTATAAAATGGAGTTTTTGGGAGAGAGAGAGAGAAGAATAAGATGGAGGCTAGGGTTTTCACAAAACCAAAATTGTGTGTGTTATATTTTTGAGCCACCTATCTCATTCTATTTATAGGACTCTCCTAGGGTTTTATAATATATCTTTATATATATTAACCCCCCACATTTTATCTTCATAAAATGCTTTAATAATAATTAAAACTATTTTAATCATTATTTCTTTTCTTAACTATTTAGAAAATAATTCTCTCTCTCATTATTTCATCAAAGAAAATATTCTTTTATGGTGTGACCCTGTAGGTTCAATATTATGCCGGTAGTAGAAATAAATAATAATAAACTTTTATTAATTATTTATATGAATATTAAAATTCACTAAATATAATTAACTGATTAATTATATTTATTCTACATCGTGAGTGATGCTTCTCAACATATCGCGACTATCCGGATAATATGAATTCACTGCTTAGAATATCAAGAACCTGTCAGTGACTAGTTACCGTACAATGAATTCCTTCTACCCTTATAATATCCCGATTAAATACAAGGCATGGATCTTGTGTCAAGCCTATCAAATTTAATCATATGATTTCTTATTCATAATGCAAAGTTCATATTCATGCAAATTAGAAACTCGTTTCTAATTTCTTACACTCTGGCCAGAGATTCCAGAACTCGCATACTAAGAATAACATAGGATATTCTCTTCCTATACTGGAAGAGGTAGATCCTCTATTGACGTTAACTATCTCTATACACAAATCCCTATGCCCAGAATAGACCTAATGGATGTCCTTGAGACTAAGGACTAAACTAAAGCACAGTTCATTATATATAAGATACCTTTAACGATCTCAAGTCTGAGGACACTTGTACAACTATCACTCAGTGAATAACTATTGACACGTGAGTAATCTCCATTAGTTGTTCAACTTATCAAGTCATGTTCAGTGAACTTATTCCCTAATAAGCACCTACATACCAGCTATAGTGTCACCACACAAATGCCTATGAGAACAGACATCCTCCTGAAGGGAGCAAGCATAGTATGTACCAATCTTTGCGGATCCACTAACATCCGATTAGTTATCCTATGATCAGGAACTGTTTAAGTCCAGAGTTGTCATCTTCTAGATCCCATTATTATAATGTCATTATAATTCTAGAAGCTTTACTCTAAACTATGAAACATCTTATTTAATACACTTTAAATAGATAAAGCCCATAAAAATATAACAAGTCTTTTATTAATTCAAAATGAAATCAAATAGGAATACAAGAAAGTTCTTCCTAACTCATCATACATGATTGGATTTAGGACAAACACTTTCAATAAATACCCTAATTATTATTAATTTGATTAATTAAAAATCAAAAATTCTGTAATTTCCCCAATTTTCCAGAAATTAGGGTTTGTGTTCTTTATTTCAACCAAAAATTTGATCGTGATTCCGACCTCCAAATCAGACATGTGAGTAGTCAATCGAAAGCTCTTGATCTCTACTTTCTATTTCTATCATTAATTTTGTATTTTGTTGCTTTGATTTTCAATTCGTATTTTAGGGTTTATAGTCGAATTGGGCGTTTTTAATTCTTGAATTGTTTGATGATTTTGATGGTTCGTATAGTTTCCCCTGAGTCTTAGGAATGATTTTGAGTATTTAATTGATTGGTATAACCCCAGAAGGGTATGGTTCGAGTTCGTAGTTTTACCCAATTTTTTGATTCGATTTTTTCTGTGATTTTGATTGATCTGTGATTGTTGTGATGGTTGGTGATCGATTGTAAATGGTTTAAGCTTTGATTTATCACCCGAATCATCGAATTTGGTTTCCGTTTTAGAAAGACCCGTTTTTCCGATTTAACCCGCCGGAAAAGCTTCGTTTTTGGCCGGAGGAGACGACGGGGCTATCGTCGGTGGTTGCAGAGCGGGTGGTTGTGACGACGGAGTCGAGTGGAACGTGTGGGCAGCAAAAACGGTGTCGAACCATTACGTATTGGCTTCGATTGAGCCTCGCCGGAAACAGACCCCGGTGCCGGATTCTGGGCAACCGGGCGGCTGTTCTTGGCGACCCGTGGTCGACCCGGTTTCGACCCGGTGTACGACCCGGGTTTGATCTTCAATACCCAATTTCCTTAACCTGATTTCTGATTCTGGATTTTAATTATTTAATTATATTTTATAAAATAAAAGTTAGTTTTTATTAATTCTAAAATCAATTAAAAATTTGTTTAAATTCTGAAAAAAATATTATTAATAGTTTCTGAATTATTTTCTTTATTTATAAATTCGAATTTAGTGATTTAATTAAGTATGTAATTATTTATTTAATCATTTATCTATTTATTTATTATTTAATAAGTTAAGTAAATGATTAATAAGTAAAGATTAAAATTATTATCGAATATTATGAGAAACGATTCGATAATTAGGGGAATAAAACGATTGACTCGTAATTACACGGATAATTGAACGATAAGTTCGATTATTATTATTATTATTAGTATTCGGACGATAGTTAATTATTCGTATAATATCATAATAATTATTCGTAATGGATAATTAAATACAGATAGCTAATTTAAATTATATAAATTATAATAAAAACCGTAATGTTTCGATAATTATGCGAGAAATGCGAATAACTCGTAGAAATATGAGTAGTGGATCGTTGAATCGAATTCTGATTCAAATAATAGTTTATTTATTCGATAGTTATCGTATCAGCTGAGTGTATCGATTATTTATTTGTAAATAATCGATCTAATCAAATAAATAATGATAAGTTGTAAATATTTGTAATAAATTGTGATTAATCCTAATAATTAGGGATTAATAATTTTAAATTATTAAATAATTACTTATTGATTATTTATTAGTTATTTATTTATTAAATCATTAAAAGTGATTAATTATTCCGATAATTAATCAAATAACTTTCAAATAAATTATTCATTTTAACTCCAAAAATTATAGAAAAATTATTTTTAACTTAGATTTTTCTTAAATAATTATTTTAGGATTTAAAAATTTGTAATAATTATTTATATTGAATAATAAATTGAATTATCAGTGTTTAATTGATATTAATTAGACCGTTAATCCGATTTGAGCGAAACGAAAGCCATTTGACTGAGAAAAATGAATTCTTTTCATTAAAAATAATATGAAGACCTAATTTGTTCTAGAAATTAGTTGACCTTATTGATTACTTGATTATTAGTCGAAATACGTGCCGAGACGAGTCGAAATACGTACCAAGAAGAATCCGAAAAATTCC
This sequence comes from Apium graveolens, assembly GCF_009905375.1. Classification (NCBI taxonomy): domain Eukaryota; kingdom Viridiplantae; phylum Streptophyta; class Magnoliopsida; order Apiales; family Apiaceae; genus Apium; species Apium graveolens. The sequence goes on from NC_133654.1 coordinate 35,655,916, forward strand.
GGAAAAATGGGAAATGAAGTAGAAGATGATCAATGGAGCAATCAACGAGTCGATTTTGATTCTAAATATTATTTTAACTATTAAAATGATTATGTGCTTATGTGCTTATGTGTATTATGTGGTTAATTGAGTCTTATTTGCTTATATGTAATATACGAGTCGGTCATAAGCGTATGAGTAGATAATATGAACAAAATGAAGTCGATTCAATATGCAACTGAAGTACAAAATGACTTAACCAGTCTATTTTGCGAACATAAGCTAAGCCGGCAAGGTAGGTCAAGTAGGTGATACACGAAAGTGATTTAATTGCAGTAAATCGCGCAGAAGGCAAGGTTTTGCCCCTATTTTACTTTCAGAATAGTAATATTCATTTCAAATTCTTATTACGCTTGTACACTTTTAATTTTTTTATTCATACTTCAGTTTGATTCTTGAATTATTCTCTTCATTTGAATTTATTATTCATATTCCAATTGTTACTCATAATTATTGATATATTCTGGTGATTAGAATATATCAAAGCATACCGAATTGTTCCGGTTCCTAATCCAGTGACTGGATAATACTACTTTGGGGATTAAGTTTACTTAATCCTAAGGACCGGGATATAACTGGATCCTTGAGATGGGCCGTAGTGCCTGGGTGCCCGACGAGATCTATATAGTGAGATATAGATCTGCACTGTATCCTGGCTGATCAGCAGGGTATAGCTGCGAACTTGAGTCCAGTTTAGTTCGTTTGTATTCGCCAGTAATGGCCTTCTTTCTATTCTCGTGAGGTTATATCTTTGCAGATATACCTGGGTTACAGATTCATTTAAACTGGTTTAACACTATTTATATGTTGTGGACTTGTTGAGCAATTTTTGGCTCACCCCTTTTGTTATTATTCACCTTATTGTTTTCAGTTAAGAAGGAATATGAAACCCATCAGGACACGAGTGGTAAAGAAGCGGGTCAAGCCTCAGGATCCTCTCATACCCAAGGTGTTGATCCCAATCCAGGAAGAAAGCTTTGAGTTACCCGAGCAGGTGGAATGTTGATAGATAGTGTGTGTGTTTGAATAAAAGATGAACTTAGTTTAAAATGAATTAGACAATGGTTTGTAAAAAAGAGAGTTTGTGAGATTTTAAATGTTGGTTTGTAATAAAAGTAGTTAGTGGTTCTTGTTTTCATACTTCAATCTAAAAAGGTCCTGGTTAGTATTAAAGGGGTTTACTTTCATTTCTTTATTATTTGTTAATAAGATTGTACAGGTTTGGTGATTAGCTCGTAACCCCCAGACTTATACCCCGGGTTTGGAGGGCATTACAGTTTGGCATCAGAGCTATAAGTTTGGTCCCTGAAAATAAGAACATTAGGATTAAGATAAGATAGGGAGATCACATAGGATAGGGATAGTCAAATAGGAAGAATAGTGTTATGATGTAGGTCAGATTAGAATAGGGAAGTATAAATCTTAGGATTATTTAGTGACATTTTCTTTTCTTTTGTATATTATCAGATGGCATCTTCTGGTTATTCTGCATCTTTCGAGAGGATAGTCACTGGGCCAACAATACCAGTTATACCTCCAGTATCTGAGTACATGTTTCCTCCTCTACCACCTCCATCACCATTGCCACAGGAGCCGGTACCACCAGTTCAGGGGATAGTTCATGACCCCATAGAGATGTTTGATCCATTTGAGTTCTTCGAGTCGATGGTTCCTTTACCAGTTGAGCATCAGTTTATACCAGGTATTGAGCAGGAGTTACCACCACCACCATTATTACCTCCTATACCAGTGCATGCCCCAGAACCGAATGTGTTTCAGATGATTCCAGTCGAGGGGATGGGAGAGCATGATGTGGATCTACAGTTAGGTTTACCACAACAGGGTGCAGGTATTTCGAGGGTTCCTTCACAGGAGTCAGTAGGTCAGGTTGCTCAGCCATACATGGTACCATACCATGAGTATAGAGTTATGAGGGATGATGTGGAGTATTGGCAGGCACAGTGTCGAGAGATTATGCATCTGTTTGATCAGAGGGACAGAGGACCGTCAGCGGCCCTACAGCCAGATTACTATATGAGACAGCGATTGTATTCAGTTTTGATGAGTGCCACTTGGGAGCTTGATGATTTGACCCATGATGGACCACCTTCTTTCGCAGAATTCTACAGGATATTCCACTTGGCACAGACCTTGGTCCAGGCACTTAGGGATGAGCTTAGGCGTATTCCGCCTGGGTTCTGAGATAGTGACAGTTGAGACAGTGATTCCAGGGTACAGATGTATATAGAGGCAGCATAGTATAACCTAGTGAGTAGTGTGTATGCATGTATTAGTAGATTAACCTGTATTAGGATTTTGACCTGTAGCGGTAGTATGACTTGTAGCCCAGATGATTTCCAGCAGAGCGGGACTTTTTGTATCAAACATTTACATCTGAGGCTGGTGTCATATATATAAACTGAACTTTTCAAATTTCTTTTATTTAAATTTCAGTCTTTACAGTTTTACAGCATTTACTTTCACCTTATTGTTTTTCCAGCTTTCCATATTATAATTCCTGTTGAAAAAGAAAAGAAATATCCAGAAAGAAAAAAAAAAGAACAACCATTTTATTTAACTGCTTACATTTCCAGTTTTTATATTCAGGAACTATTTTTTTTGTTTTTTTAAAAGCATGTTGTTAATACAGGATAAATTGTTTTCTTACCTCCTGTCAATTGTTTATTAAATTGTTAAAGAAATATCACTTGTTTTATTATCAGAAGAAGATGGCACCAAAAAGAAAGACTAGGGCTGAGACCTCTAACAATAATTTCGAAGGTCAGACTAATGAGACCATGAACCAAATGTTCCATCTGATGCAACAACAGATGGTAATGATGCAGCAGCAGATGCAGCATCAACAACAACAAATCCAACAACAAATGTTACAACAGCCACCTTGTCCTGAGCCTCAATTACCCCCAGCATTACCTGTTGTTACTTTTAAGCAGTTTCAGGCAGTTAAACCTCTAGAATTTGACGGGTCTACTGATCCTATTAAAGCTACCACCTGGTTAAAAGAAATAGAGAAAGCCTTTGCACTAGTGAAGATAGGTGAGGACCAGAAGACTGATTTTGCTAGTTACTTGTTGAAGGGAGAGGCAAATTATTGGTGGGAATCTAAAGAAGCTTTAGAGGGTGAAGATGTTATTACTTGGGATAGGTTCAAAGAGTTGTTTTTAGAAAAGCATTTTCCTCGCTACGTGAGAAATCAGATGCAGATAAGGTTTTTGGAACTGAAGCAGGGAAGTATGTCCGTGACAGAGTATGAGGCCAAATTTAATGAGTTGGCTAGGTTCGTCGCAGAACAGGTTGACACTGAAGAGAAACAAGTTTAGAGGTTTCAAGAGGGATTACGACCATGTATACGTGGACAGGTTGCAGTTTTCGAATTAACAACATATACCGCTGTAGTTCAGAAAGCCTTGATCATCGAAGGAGAAAGTGAAAGATCTCAACGAGATAGAGGACAGGGAAGTTTCCAAGACCGTTCCAACAGGAAGCCGGGATTTCAAGCCTGGGAAAATTTAAATTTCAAAAGGATAGGACAAGGTACACAAAAAACAGGTAATCGTTTCCAAGCCTCCAAGCAGCAGGGAATTGTTAAGGTTCCAGTGCCATATTATATAACTTGTGGACGCAAGCATACCGGCGTATGTATTAAAGCAGATGTGACATATTTCAAATGCAAGCAGAAAGGGCACTATTCTAATGAATGTCCAACAGGAAAAATAGCAAAAATCACTTGCTACCAATGCGGAAAGAAAGGCATATCGCTAGGAATTGTAAAGGACCAGCAATGACAGCCAGTATTCCAAAAGTATTGGCATTACCTCCGCCACCGCTGCCAAATCAACCCAAAGCAAGGACTTTTAACATGACAATGAAAGAAGCAGTGCAGAGTCCAAGTGTGATCGCAAGTACGCTTTTGGTGAACTCCGTAGATTCAAAAGTATTAATTTATTCTGGAGCTACCCGTTCATTTATTCTGAAGAATTTCTTGATAAATTACATTGCAAAATTGAATGGTCGGGCGAGACGTTAATTATAAAATTAGCGAATGACGACCAAGTTTCAGTGGATCGCGTGTGTCCTGCGTGTGATATAGAAATAGCCGGACATCATTTTTCTGTAGACTTAATTCCTTTTAAGCTAGGAGAATTCGATATCATTTTGGGAATGGATTGGTTAGCATGTCATAATGCTCAGATAGACTGCGCGAATAAGAAAGTCAAATTGCGAACTACGGAAAATGCAATGGTAACATTCAAGGGCGAAAAACAGCGAAAGAAATTTCTTACAGTAATACAGACAAAATGATTGCTTCGACAAGGTTGTGAAGTGTACATAGCTTACGTCTTAGATACTGAAAAAGGAAGTCCTAAAATAGAAGACATTCCAGTTGTATGTGAGTTTCCGGATATCTTTCCAGACGAGCTTCCAGGGTTACCGCCAGATCGAGAAATCGAGTTCACGATTGATCTAACACCAGGTACATAACCAGTTTCGAAAGCTCCATATCGAATGGATCTAGTCGAAATGAAAGAATTATCAACGCAACTGCAAGATCTGTTAGACCGAGGCATCATACGACCTAGTGTATCCCCATGGGGTGCACTGGTGTTATTCGTGAAGAAGAAGGACGGCAGCATGTGATTATGCATCGACTATCGGGAGTTGAATAAGCTCACTATAAAGAACAAATATCCTTTACCGAGAATTGACGATTTGTTTGACCAACTAAAAGGAGCGGCATGGTTTTCGAAGATAGATTTGCGATCAGGCTATCATCAATTGAAGATTAAAGCTGAAGATATTCCCAAGACTGCGTTTCGTACGAGATATGGGCATTACGAGTTTCTTGTAATGGTATTCAGTTTGACAAATGCGCCATCTACATTCATGGATCTGATGAACATAATATTCAAGAAATATTTGGACAAATTCATGACTGTATTCATTGATGACATCTTGATTTATTCCAAGACGGAAGGAGAGCATACAGAACACTTGAGGATAGCTTTGGAAATTCTAAGGAAAGAGCAATTATACGCAAAATTCTCAAAATGTGAATTCTGGTTAAGGGAAGTACAATTTCTAGGGCATATCATCAGTAGAGAAGGCATCCAAGTCGATCCAGCGAAGATTGAAGCTGTATTAAATTGGGAACGACAAAAGACACCGACAGAAGTTCGAAGTTTCTTGGGATTGGCAAGGTATTATAGAAGATTTGTCAAAGATTTTGCGAAAATAGCAACGCCACTAACCAAATTAACTCGAAAAAGTGAAAAGTTTGTATGGAATGAGAAATGTAAAGAAAGTTTCCAAGAGTTGAAGAATCGGTTAGTAACTGCACCGGTACTAGTATTGCCAGACGAGCAAGGGAATTTCGTTATTTTCAGTGACGCTTCGTATCGCGGGCTAGGATGTGTATTGATGCAGCACGGTAACGTCATCGCATATGCTTCAAGATAACTTAAACCCCATGAGCAGAAATATCCTTCGCATGATCTGGAATTGGCAGCAATCGTATCTGCATTGAAGCTTTGGAGACATTATCAATACGGTGAAAAATGCGAAATTTATACGGATCATAAAAGTATGAAGTATATCTTTATGTAAAAAGAATTGAACATGCGTCAACGTCGATGGCTGGCATTAATAAAGGATTATGATGTCACAATCAGTTATCATCCAGGGAAAACAAATGTTGTAGCGGATGCGTTGAGCAGGAAAGAAAGATTGAATTGGTTAACTTCATGCGAAGAATTGGCCAAGGAATTCGATAAATTGGAAATCGAGATTCGTATTCCCAATGAATCTGTAGGAGCTATCTACGCTATGAATTTCCAACCAGAGTTTCTAGAGAAGATTCGCCGTTGTCAAGATGAAGTGATGAGTCAAGATGACGACCTAACGGGAGAAGAGATCATAACGATAATGAAGGAATTTTACGCTTTGCATCGAGAATATGGATCCCTAATTTGGCAGAATTAAAAGAAGAAATAATGCGAGATGCACACAGTTCAAAGTATTCCATTCATCCAGGAAGCACAAAAATGTATCGCGATCTGAAGGAAAACTTTTGGTGGCCGAACATGAAGAAGGAAATAGCAGAATGGGTAAGTAAATGCTACACATGCCAGCGAGTTAAAGCAGAACATTAACGTCCGAGCGGATTATTACAACCGTTAGACATTCCAGAATGGAAATGGGAACATCTAGCGATGGATTTCATAGTAGGACTACCGAGGACTAGGGCAAATCATGATGCGATATGGGTAATCATTGATAGACTCATGAAGTTGGCACATTTTCTACCGATTAATGAAAGATGTTTGCTCGACAAGCTAGTGCATATATATCTCAAGGAAATTATGATGCGACATGGAGTTCCAATATCTATCGTGTCTGATCGAGATCCTCGTTTCAACTCAAGATTTTGGAGATAATTTCAAGAATGTCTTGGAACTAAATTAAACATGAATACCGCTTATCATCCGCAAACCGATGGGCAAAGTGAAAAAACTATCCAAATGATTGAAGACATGCTACGAGTTTGTGCGATCGATTTTAAAGGCAGTTGGGATGAGCATTTACCTTTGGTGGAATTTTCTTATAATAACAACTATCACGCAAGCATTAAAATGCCACCGTACGAAGCATTATACGGGAGAAAATGCAGATCACCAGTACATTGGGATGAAGTTGGAGAACGCAAGATTTTGGGTCCAAAATTAATTAAACAAACTAAAGAAAAGATTGAACTCATTCGGAAATGACTCGATGCAGCACGAAACAGGCAACGCAAACATGCAGACCAAACAAGAAAAGATATGGACTATTAGGAAGGAGAACATGTATTACTCAAAATATCTCCATGGAAAGGATTGACCAGATTTGGCAATAAGGGTAAATTGAAGCCACGATACGTTGGACCATTTGAAATTTTGAAGAAAGTGGGAAAAGTTGCGTACGAATTAGCTTTACCGCCTCATATGCAACATATTCACAATGTGTTTCACGTGTCGATGCTGAAGCGATATAATCCTGATTCTAGGCATGTAATAGAATATGAACCGATAGATATCCAACCTAATTTGACTTTTGTAGAACAGCCGGTAAGAATTCTAGATCGGCGAGAGAAAGTGTTGAGAAATAAGTCTGTATATTTAGTACGAGTGTTGTGCAGAAATCCTATGGTTGAAGAATCAACCTGGGAACTTGAAAGTGAAATGTTAGAAAAATACCCTCATTTGTTTTCATAAAAGATTATGAGGACAAAATCCTATTAAGGGGGAGAATGTAACGATCGGGAAATTTACGTTGTATTATATCATACTTATAATAAAATATGTGAATTAGTATGTCATTTATGTGTGATTATCTGTTAAACCCTAATTGTTACGTGTCACGTGTATTTTGTGTCATTTCTGTATGTTAAAGAATTTTCCAGATGTTTTATTTCGTATTCATAGGTTTCATTTCAAACGCTTTACGACCCAAACAATGGTTTTAAAGCCAGTATTTTCAAATAAAATAATGGGCCTTATTTTTCATCAAACGACTTTTACAATCGCATTATTCTGAACATCTAGATATTTTATAAATTTTCTCGTTTTACGAAAAATGACATTTCCGGGCCCCAATTGGGTGTTAAAAACCCCACAAAAATCACATTTTTATTTTTATAAAATTATAGGACTTTTATTTATACCATTTCTTTGTATTTTTGCAATATTCACAATTTTTGGGAAATTTTGGCATATATATTGTATATATAAAATATTTATAAATTAAATTTTAATACCCAAAAATTATTAAAATTAGGGCTAAATATTTTTTTTAAATGTATAATTAGCCCCTTAATTTTATTTAGGAGTATTAATTTTGCAGCTATAAATACCCTAATTATTATTAATTTAATTAATTAAAAATCAAAAATTCTGCAATTTCGCCAATTTTCCAGAAATTAGGGTTTGGTGTTCTTGATTTCAACCGGAGATTTGATCGTGATTCCGACCTCCAAATCAGACATGTGAGTAGTCAATCGAAAGCTCTTGATCTCTACTTTCTATTTCTGTCATTAATTTTGTATTTTGTTGCTTTGATTTTCAATTCGTATTTTAGGGTTTATAGTCGAATTGGGCATTTTTAATTCTTGAATTGTTTGATGATTTTGATGGTTCATATAGTTTCCCCTGAGTCTTAGGAATAATTTTGAGTATTTAATTGATTGATCTAACCCCAGGAGGGTATGGTTCGAGTTCGTAGTTTTACCCGAATTTTTGATTCGATTTTTTCTGTGATTTTGATTGATCTGTGATTGTTGTGATGGTTGGGGATCGATTGTAAATGGTTTAAGCTTTGATTTGACACCCGAATCATCGAATTTGGTTTCCGTTTTAGCAAGACCCGTTTTTCCGATTTAACCCGCCGGAAAAGCTTCGTTTTTGGCCGGAGGAGACGACGGGGCTATCGCCGATGGTTGCAGAGCGGGTGGTTGTGACGACGGAGTCGAGTGGAACGTGTGGGCAGCAAGAACGGTGTCGAACCATTACGTATTGGCTTCGATTGAGCCTCGCCGGAAACAGACCCTGGTGCCGGATTCTGGGCAACCGGGCGGCTGTTCTTGGCGACCCGTGGTCGACCCAGTTTCGACCTGGTGTACGACCCGGGTTTGATCTTCAATACCCAATTTCCTTAACCTGATTTCTGATTCTGGATTTTAATTATTTAATTATATTTTATAAAATCAAAGTTAGTTTTTGTTAATTCTAAAATCAATTAAAATTTTGTTTAAATTCTGAAAAAAAATATTATTAATAGTTTCTGAATTATTTTCTTTATTTATAAATTCGAATTTAGTGATTTAATTAAGTATGTAATTATTTATTTAATCATTCATCTATTTATTTATTATTTAAAAAGTTAAGTAAATGATTAATAAGTAAAGGTTAAAATTATTATCGAATATTACGAGAAACGATTCGATAATTAGGGGAATAAAACGATTGACTCGTAATTACACAGATAATTGAATGATAAGTTCGATTATTATCATTATTATTAGTATTCGGACGATAGTTAATTATTCGTATAATATCATAATAATTATTCGTAATGGATAATTAAATACAGATAGCTAATTTAAATCGTATAAATTATAATAAAAACCGTAATGTTTCGATAATTATGCGAGAAATGCGAATAACTCATAGAAATATGAGTAGTGGATCGTTGAATCGAATTCTGATTCAAATAATAGTTTATTTATTCGATAGTTATCGAATCAGCTGAGTGTATCGATTATTTATTTGTAAATAATCGATCTAATCAAATAAATAATAATAAGTTGTAAATATTTGTAATAAATTGTGATTAATCCTAATAATTAGGGATTAATTATTTTAAATTATTAAATAATTACTTATTAATTTTCTATTAGTTATTTATTTATTAAATCATTAAAAGTGATTAATTATTCCGATAATTAATCAAATAACTTTCAATAAATCATAACTTATTCATTTTAACTCCAAAAATTATAGAAAAATTATTTTTGACTTAGATTTTTTTTAAATAATTATTTTAGGATTTAAAAATTTGTATTAATTATTTATATTGAATAATAAATTGAATTATCAGTGTTTAATTGATATTAATTAGACCGTTAATCCGATTTGAGCGAAACGAAAGCCATTTGACTCAGAAAAATGAATTATTTTCATTAAAAATAATATGAAGACCTAATTTCTTCTAGAAATTAGTTGACCTTATTGATTGCTTGATTATCAGTCGAAATACGTGCCGAGACGAATCCGAAAAATTCCGGAAAAATGGGAAATGAAGCAGAAGATGATCAACGGAGCAATCAGCGAGTCGATTTTGATTCTAAAAATTATTTTAACTATAAAAATGATTATGTGCTTATGTGCTTATGTATATTATGTGGTTAATCGAGTCTTACTTGCTTATATGTAATATACGAGTCGGTCATAAGCGTATGGGTAGATAATAGGATCAAAATGAAGTCGATTCAATATGCAACTGAAGTACAAAATGACTTAACCAGTCTATTTAGCTAACAGAAGCTAAGCTAGCAAGGTAGGTCGAGTAGGTGATAGAAGAAAGTGATTTAATTGCAGTAAGTCGCGCAGAAGGCAAGTTTTTTTCCCCTATTCTACTTTCAGAATAGTAATATTCATTTCAAATTCTTATTACGCTTGTACTCTTTTAATTCTTTTATTCATATTTTAGTTCGATTCTTGAATTATTCTCTTCATTTGAATTCATTATTCATATTCCAATTGTTACTCACAATTATTGATATATTCTGGTGATTAGAATATATCAAAGCATACCGATTTGTTCCGGTTGCTAATCCAGGGACTGGATAATACTACTTTGGGGATTAAGTTTACTTAATCCTAAGGACCGGGACATAACCGGATCCTTGAGATGGGCCGTAGTGCCTGGGTGCCCGACGGGATCTATATAGTGAGATATAGATCTGCACTGTATCCTGGCTGATCAGTAGGGTATAGCTCCGAACTTGAGTCTAGTTTAGTTCGTTTGTATTCGCCAGTAATGGCCTTCTTTCTATTCTCGTGAGGTTATATCTTTGCAGATATACCTGGGTTACAGATTCATTTAAACTGATTTAACACTATTTATATGTTGTGGACTTGTTGAGCAATTTTTGGCTCACCCCTTTTGTTGTTATTCAACTTATTATTTTCAGTTAAGAAGGAATATGAAACCCATCAGGACACGAGTGGTAAAGAAGCGGGTCAAGCCTCAGGATCCTCTCATACCCAAGGTGTTGATCCCAATCCAGGAAGAAAGCTTTGAGTTACCCGAGCAGGTGGAGTGTTGATAGATAGTGTGTGTGTTTGAATAAAAGATGAACTTAGTTTAAAATGAATTAGACAATGGTTTGTAATAAAGAGAGTTTGTGAGATTTTAAATGCTGGTTTGTAATAAAAGTAGTTAGTGGTTCTTGTTTTCATACTTCAACCTAAAAAGGTCCTGGTTAGTATTAAAGGGGTTTACTTTCATTTCTTTATTATTTGTTAATAAGATTGTACAGGTTTGGTGATTAGCTCGTAACCCCCAGACTTATACCCCGGGTTTGGAGGGCGTTACAATAGAGGCCCAGGAAATTAGGAATAAAAGGTTGGTATCCTGACCCAATTCAGTTAGGACTTGCATTATATTCCTAGTCGAATAACTTGAGGTCGAAATGGCTGCGACCAGGACTGAATAAAATGTTTAATTTGACCAGAAGTTAAACCTATTCGACCAGAAAGCAAGCCAATATCCTGGTCGAATGGATCCTGCTCGAAGTAGCTTCGACCAAGGCAAGAAAAGAAGGCTAATTCGGTCAAAAACAAGGAATCCTGACCGAAAAGAGATAAAGAATCCTGGTCGAAAATTTTCTGCTCGAAAATTCAAAAAAAAATATATATATAGGAAAAAATCTTGGCCAAAATTCGACCAGGATTCCTACTCGAACCCCTCCTCCTCGAAATTCTGTCGACCAGGGCAATGAGAGGCCTAATTCGACCAGGATCCTGTTCGAACAGGATTCCTGGTCGAACAGGATTCCTGGTTGAACCAGGTATTAAAAAAAAAAAAAGAAAAAAGAAGGAAGAAAAATTCTGAAAAAAGTGATAATTAAAGGAGATTCCTTAAAAATATTTTCTGAAAATGTAAATATTTTTTCGGAAAATTAGGAATAAATCCTGGAAATTAAGGAAAAATCCCAGAATTAAGGGAAAAATTCCTAGAAATTAAGAAAAATCCCAGAATTTATGGAAAAATTCCTGGAAATTAAGGAAAAATCCCAGAATTAAGGGAAAAATTCCTGAAAATTAAGATAATTCCTGAATAAAAGGAATGAAAGAAAATTGTTGTAAATATGTAGGTCGCTCCACACTTTACGCAAAAACGATACCCTGTAAGGGAACAAATGAACATAACTTCTGCGAAACCTAGTCCATGTTTCCCAAAAGGTGGGGGGCAAATGATAGGGAATAAATAAATCCTGATTACGTAGTTAATGTTGTATTAATTATACATGATTTGGGCTGCAAGGCCCAATAAGAAGATGTATGATATTCAGACCAAAAAGGTTAACACATTGATCAGGCCTGATGGACCAGATCAGGCCTGATGGAACAAAGAAGGCCCAAAACCCTGATTATTAATTAATTTCATAATTAATTAATAAGGGAGAAAAATAGCTATTAAGATGAGTCCTGATGGAAATATAAATCCTTGTAGATTGGCCTCCAAGGAACCTCATGGGATAAGGAATCAGCTTCCTACTTCCTAGGACTCCAAAGTCCATTCTAATTCAGAGACTTGCTCACCAAGTCTCCAAACCCAAGTCCAATTCAAGGACTCCCAACATCTATATAAGGGGCCTCACCCCACAAATCAGAACTACGTTTTTGACTTGATCCTTGGCAATCAGCAAGGTACGTAGGCATCTTGTTAAGGAAGATTGAGTCACGAAACACAAGAGTAGTCAAATCGAGCCTCGAAGCTCACGTTCCTTAGTAATAAATATAACAATTATATATCTTAGTTTTTAATCCAGAACAAAAAGTTTAAGATGGGTTTTGACAACCCGACAAATAAGGGATTCCAAGGGTTCAAAACCGGAAATGTTGGACAGGGTAACCGTTTCTCCACTCAAAATTAGCAACAGAAAGGAAATAGACCCCCGACCCCAGAATGTAAGACGTGTGGAAAGAAACATTATGGAATCTGTAACAAGCCTAACATCACATGCTTCAAGTGTAACAATAGGGGCCACTATTCTTCAGAATGCACTAGTTCAACAAACAAATGTTCTCAGGATAATTGGACCACCTCCACCAACACCTCAAGTTCAACCAAGGGATCGAACTTTTAACATGACGATGAAGGACGCTATTCAGGACTCAGATGTGATCGCAGGTACGCTTGCCGTGAATTCTTTAGATGAAAAAGTATTAATGGATTCAGGAGCTACCAAGTCTTTTATATCCAAGAATTTTATTGATAAATTAAATTGTGCTACTCAATCTATAAAGCCCAACTTGGTTATAGAAGTGGCTAATTAGAATAGAGTCTCTGTCGATAGAATTTATCCTAGTTGCGACATAGAGATAGAAGGTCGTCATTTCTTCGCGAACTTGATACCTTTCAAATTAGGAGAATTTGACATCATCTTAGGAATGGATTGGCTAGCAGACCATGATGCTCATATTTAGTGCAAAAGCAAGAAAGTGAGGTTGGAGTCCAAGGAAGATAAGAAAGTCATCTTTCGAGGGCGGAAACAAGAGAATAAATTTCTGACGGTAATTTAAGCAAAAAGATTACTGAGACAAGGATGAATCCTATATAGAACATGTAGTGGATGCTAGAAAAAACCCACCTAATATAGAGGAAATTCCGATTGTTAATGAGTTTCCCGATGTTTTCCCAGATGAATTACAAGGATTGCCACCATATTGAGAGATAACATATGCGATTAATTTGGGACCCGGCACTCAACCAGTATCGAAAGCTCCTTATCGGATGGAAGCTGTAGAAATGAAAGAGTTAGCTACGTAATTACAGGAATTATTGGACAAAGGGGTGATTCGACCAAGCGTATCCCCATGGGGCGCACCGGTTTTATTCGTCAAGAGAAAGGATGAAAGCATGAGGCTGTGTATTGACTATCGTGAACCTAATAAGCTGACCATTAAGAATAAATACCCGTTACCACAGATCGATGATTTGTTTAACCAATTGAAGGGAGCGACATGTGTTAGTCGCTAAACACGCGCTAATATTACATGCAAGTATACGAGTTCGCAAGTAGTATAAGATATAAATAAATTTCGATCCCACAGAGACTGTATTGGTTAACTATCTAAATTACGCACCTAAGCAACAATGTATGGTTATTATTCAATGCTAAGACTATAACAAATTGAGGATGTCTATAACTAAGAATTACGCTAATAATTATAACTACGAGAATAAAATAGACTGGATTAATATATATGGCAAACATGAGATTCTAACTTCATTAAGTACTTCATTCAATAATTTTATTATTCTTATCCTTAGCATGCAATGGTGATGACACTAATCAGATAACACGAAACTAATAAACACCAACTTTCGTTGCACGAATACCAATCTACCAGACATCCATAAAAGTGATAGAAGCTAAATAGGCACCAATTATATTGAGACCCTATATGTCTATAGAATTTGACAACATAACGGTTTAAGCACAAGTTATCTATCTTGATTACATAGGGCAAGTAAGATGGGTAAAATTACCTACTAATCATGCATAACAATACATGAACCTATGCTAGCATGGCCAGTTCAATTCCTTAAATTTACTTTCGCTTCATTAAGAATTAACACGCTATCTTATAAGTTCGCGACGCTCATAAGACGAATAAGAACAACCATAACTAGGTTATCATACAGTCACCACACACTAATGCATTAAATAAATCAACTAAAGAAATCCATAAATAAATCCTCTAGAACCCCACGATAACAATTAGCCCATAATCAAACTAACGTGGGTTCCAATGAAAACATGATATAGCAAACGTAGTCTTTATACGAATAAATAAACCAAAGTACACACAAGAATATAGGTTCAACAAAACAAGAAATAAGCATCCAAATTACAACTCAAAATAAAGATTCACAAGAATAAACTAGATCGTCTTCACCTTTGTTGAATTGTGCCAAAAGGTCTCTTGGCGTTTTCTCCTTCCTTGATGTCTTGACTCCATTATAAAAATGACCTAAAGTTATATATATAGCAGTCCATGCATTTTCAGGAGTCCAGAAATCGAATTATAAACAAATTAGGATTTTTAATTCCCGACACAGCACGGCCGCACGCTTCACCAGCGCGGGCGCGCTGACATTCTGCTCCTTGGCGCGGCCGCACGCAACTTTAGCGCGGGCGCGCCGTCCTTTTGCCAAAAAAATTTATTTTCCTTTTCTTTATTCCTTGCAACTTCGAGCCAATCTTTCAAGCTTTTATTCCAATACATCCTAAACACCATATTAGCATCAAAATAATGCTAATTCACCTGATTCAAGAAGTAAAGCCTAAAATGCAAAAATACTAGAAAATACATTAAAACACAAATAACTTGAGTACAAATACACCAACTCAAAGCTTATTAGAGCATAAATAAGTGTCATAAATGCCACTTAACAATATGTTTCTCTAAGATTGACTTAAGATCTGGTTCTCACCAGTTGAAGATCAAAGCGGAAGATATACCTAAAACGGCATTTCGTATGAGATATGGGCATTATGAGTTCTTGGTGATGGCTTTTGGACTGACTAATGCACCTTCCGTATTCATGGATTTGATGAATAGAGTTTTTAAGAAATATCTGGACAAGTTCGTGATCGTGTTTATCGACGATATCTTGATTTATTCTAAAATTGAAGCAGAACACGCCGAGCATTTGATGATAGCTTTGGGAATTTTATAGAGAGAAAAGTTATATGCCAAATTCTCTAAGTGCGAGTTCTGGCTAAAAGAAGTTCAATTTCTTGGGCACGTGGTAAGCAGTGAAGGCATCAAAGCGGATCCCGCAAAGATCGAGGCAGTAATGAATTGGGAAATACCTAGGACGCCAACAAAAGTTAGAATTTTTCTGGGACTAGCTGGCTACTATCGAAGATTTGTACAAGACAAGTGTGAAGGAGGTGATTTCGTGATCAACAGTGATGCGTCTCACAAAGGACTAGGATGTGTGTTAATGCAGCATGGCAAAGCGATTACGTATGCTTCTCGGTAATTGAAGCCTCACGAGAAAAAATATCCAACTCATGACCAGGAATTAGCAGCAATCGTATTTACGCTTAAGATTTGGAGACATTATTTATATGGAGAAAAGTGTGAAATCTATACGGATCATAAAAGCTTGAAGTGCATCTTCACCTAAAAGGAGCTGAACATGAGACAAAGACGATGGCTGGAATTGATCAAAGATTATGATTGTACGATAAATTATCATCTTGGAAAAGTGAATGTCGTGGCAGATGCCTTGAGTCGAAAGGAAAGGTTGAACCTGCTAACATCATCAGAAAAGTTAATGAAAGAACTTGAAAAGTTGGAAATTGAAGTACGAATTGTAACAACCCAAATCCGGGGTCAAGATTTGGTGTCACTAAACAATCATTATATAAAATAAAGAAATAAATAAATAACCCCTTGAATTCGGATCATTTACAGGTTATGGTATGAAACAAGAATATAATCTTCTACAACTTACAACAGCTAAAATACAAATGAAAATACCTTTGTCCTAACGCTCTTGTCATATTCCATTAACTTCTTCAATTTCTAACTTTTCCAATTCTTTTAACCATTTCTCAACAATCTTAATGGTATTCACTCTTTTATTTCTATTTGAAACATCTATTCCTAAATGGACCTTTCCTGTTTGGTAGTTGACCACACACTGGAGCTCATAATCAATTATAACCGGAATTCATATCTTTGAAGCTGAGAATGCAGCTGCTATTTTTCAACTCTTCGTAGTCATATCTTCAGGAATTCAACTTGGTCTTCCTTAGTCCTTGATTTAACGAGGATGTTATCAATAAATACAATCACACTGTCCAATACTCTTGGTACATTGTGTTCACTTAATCTTCAAACTTAAAATTTCTGATAATCATCGCGTAACCTTATCCCTCCATTTTTTTCCATGACCACTTTTATGCACAGCGCAAAAAACACTTTATTTCATTATTCTTTCATTCCACATTTCTGAAGTTTTCCTTCACTCTTTATTTCATTCTTATTGAGTTGTACGATACAGAGCTCTTGACACCAGTTTGACTTTGTGCAGTAACCGACGAGAAATTCTTACCTCATTCCCCGAGGTAACCTTGGTAAATCATTCGTTCGAACCTCCGGGACTTCACTTTAATTTGAAAGAATTCCGATATGAGATTCATTTTCTCTAGTAGTTCTCCATCAATACCTTTGTTTAATCATCCTCGTTTACACGCATTTTTGGAACGAATTCCTATCTCCAACTATCGACGTTTTACCTCATTCTCCTAATAGTTCTGGCACAACCGACGTTCCCAACTTGCATATTTTCTGGATTATTTTATAAAATTTCTTTATCATCCTTTTGATTCCACTTCTTGTCTTAATTAGTTCTTCATTCTCATTATTCATTATCTTTTTTCGTACATAACGAATTTCTTTTTCTTAGTAATATTACTATGTTTATTATTGGATAAGTCATTCCTGAAGTTCACATGCGGACTTCATCAGTCTCCGTCTTTCATTAGATGCTTGAATTTGCGAACTTTCCGTTATTTTACAGCAACTTCCATTCAATCGCCGTTCAAAAGAAGTGTACCTTCAAATCTTCCATTAATTCGTCATTCAATATGGGTATACATCCAAGTCCTTCCTGGAACGCTATTGCGGATGATATAATCCCTTTTCTTTATCTTGAACCTTCAGTTCTTAAAAGAATTCTTATTACTAACATGTACCGGTAACTTCATGTTCCTCTTATTCATCGAAAAGAGCGTATTCTTCTGGATCAAACCTTGCACCTGGTTGCAGTAACATCATGCTAATTGAACTAAGTCTTCAATTTACATTAACGCCATTACTTTTTCGAAATTTCTTATCGCTTTGATTTCGGATCTGGAAATCATGTTAGAGCTTGACTCAATCTAATTGGAATCGATCTCCATTTAACTAACCATTAGTTGGTAAAGTTGATCAATTAACTCCTGTAACTGATCACTTAAACCAAGTGCTGACTAGCTAACTGGAATCGAAGACCGATTATATAAAGTTGGTTTGGTCATAACAACTTTCTCAAGAACCGAGATCGCAATTATTTGGAGTACTGACGAGAACGACAATATACTTCTTTGTCCTTAACTATAGGGTAATTTCTGAAAATTTGGGCAGCACTTCCCCTACACTACTGACTACCAGTCGGACTCACGCCGACATCATCAATCAACCAAATCATCCGCAATCATATCCACCCACTTTCATCAACCAAAATCATCAATTCCCACAATGATTAATATAACCATACATTTCTCAATTCTTTTAGAATATGACAAATTGTCCTTAATGAATTTATCTCGTTGTTTTTCAAGTATTTTATTTCACGATTCTTTTAACTTATTTCTTGTCATTACCCATTGTGTACAGTTACTTTTAAAAATTAAGCCGCATCCTTCCACCAATCACAACAATCATTTATCTTGGATGATACACATTCAATTTTATTAACTAACCTGTTTATCTTTTAATAACCACACCTAGTTTTCATTATTATCGTCGTAATCCGATGGAAACTTAATCGTTATCTCGTTATTTCTAAAAACTCCACAGTCGAATCACCATTGCTTCATCTCCACTTATGTTCCCATATCAAACTTTCGTCACTGACCGGGGTATGAGAATTAAATTCACCATCACTTGTTTATGCAAGTTAGGGATCTTCACAACTTCTTGAAGAACACGTTCGAAGTTTGATTTCATTTAAGATTTCTTCCATCTTGAATTTTCACGACTAATATCTTTTCATGACGAAGGGATGCCTCGTGTATTAACTGCCTGTCTGAGTCATCATTCAGAATTTCCTTAATCTTTGATCGTCGTCCCGATACTCGTTTACTTCGTCTGACGCACACAACTTTGCTTCTTTATTTTGTAACTATTTTATTCGTTACGATTCACTAACGATTTTATTTTTCATCGAAGTCTTCTGATTTGAAGTGTATCGTATTAACGTACTCTACCGTACTGATGAGATCCCTGTAGCAAGAACAACTGTCTAACTTGATATCTTCTCCATGTCCATATTTGTCGGTGCATCCATTTTTCCTCGCTCGCAGATGTCCACCATTTATCGATTTGCAGTCGTGTCTATGTTCGTTGCATGGTTTCACATATCACACTATTTCATTTCTTATGAAATCGTCAGAGAATAGACTTTACGCAAAAGGAGAGTTTGTGAACATGATTTTGATTGAAAAATGGAATAAGGAATAACAATGCAACAACCAATTGAAAGAATTTGTAAATCAAAAAATTGAAGGAAGAAAAATGAATGAAGAATGAGACAACCATATTCGTACTCAAGATGGCCAGTCTTTGATACTATATGGCATACAACACATGATTAGGTGGCGTCCCACCCGACTCTTCGTCATTTCGACAAAGCGTCACATCACCACACTGTTGTCTCAATAAGGAATTAAGAATTTGATAAGAGAAACAATTCAGACGAAATACAGAAATTTTGTTTTCGCCTCATATGATTTATCCACAGAAGAAGCTCATACGTATTCAAGAATCAAGAAAACATATACTACCGTATCAAAAGAAAGAATGTCAATGTTGATCACCTTCCACGCTTCACTTACGTATGCTTGCAGAAACCATTCGAATGAGAGATTCACCGTTTAGGTCACGTTATAACTTTGGAATGTCGTCTGAAAATGCCTCCATGTCCAATATTGTAATGATTTGACCATAATTGCGCCCTTGCGAAATTTATAACCATTGCTTCAGATTCCATTTATTCCGCATAAAATAACCATCGATCACACAACACCTCAGTTTTGTCGATAAAATATGATTCTTCTGCCCACCGTCTAGAAGATTCTACCATTTCCTTCAATCACCCTCCGTCCATCGGATCACAAATCTCGCTAAATTTTAATAATTTTATAAATTGGGTAAATAATATTTTTATATATTTATTCAATTATTGATTTTATTAAACAATGTTTACTTTTGTCTTTCACGAAAAACTTTAAACTTTCTCCCTGCCAATGGGTCTACTTGGTCCCCCGAACTAACAACACTACGTCTAATTCCATTATTCTTTTTAGGTCATTTTATGTTTATAATAATAGGAACATAAATAGTAATTTGACAACCAATTTGTAAAACTCATTTCATACAAAAATCTTCTGAAAGTTGATTAAGAAAATCTCATTCGAAATCTCATTTTTAAAGTTTTAGAAGTCAAATATTTGGTCGTCATTACTATGTAAGTTACTTGTTATTACCCCGATTTACCAATGAAATGTCTAATTAAAAGAATGCCCATATAAGGGTCTCTTCACTTTGGTACCTCTTCCATATTTCCTCAGATTCCGCTCGCACTTATTAGTCGCAGAAACTTCATTTGCCGTCGTAAATCATTTTATTTGCAATTCTATCACAACGATGACATTTAGTACTATCTTTGACATTCTTGTCATCGTCCTTGATGTTATGCTCACAACCACGCATGCGATTCGACGTTCTGTCTATAGATAGGGCCGTACCTCCTTGCTAGACTTTACTATACCCAATAAGGTAGATACCATTCCTTGCGCAGCGCCCGATACGTGACAAGAAACTTTTCGTAATGGTGGTGCCTTCGAAACGTGCAACGTTGGTTCTTCATCAGCTTCCATCAACTGGTTGCCTTCGACGTGGAACTCGTCCTAATACCTAATTCTAAGTTAGATCATACCAAGATTCACCTAGCATGCCTTTCACAAGTTCTCACAAGAATCAATCGTATTTTCTTAAAACCGCATGAACAGTTGGGTAACATACCCAATCTCCGTCCGTCAATCTGTCGATCCTTCATTACTGTAGAATCTAAGAATTCAATATACCTATGGCGTTGCGACATTCACCTTACACTTTCTCAGCAATCCTATCTTAGCAACTCCATCTCGGATCTACTAACCCTAATTCACACTCAACTCAATTTATCCTGAATATGCCTAGGGTCTTTCCTATCCTGTACGACCTATCATTCCTATATTACTCTCACCTATTCTTATTTCAGTGACCAATAACCTGCAGCTCTAATGCCAACTTGTAACAACCCAAATCCGGGGTCAAGATTTGGTGTCGCTAAACAATCATTATATAAAATAAAGAAATAAATAAATAACCCCTTGAATCCGGATCGTTTACAAGTTATGGTATGAAAGAATATAATCTTCTACAACTTACAACAGCTAAAATACAAATGAAAATACCTTTGTCCTAACGCTCTTGTCATATTCCACTAACTTCTTCAACCTCTCGCAGCAGAGATTTCTCTAACTTCTGCTGTCTATCAAAGCTATTCACTTTTATCCTTATATGTTTCTGGCAGAAATAAGAATTTACAAAGCAAGAGTGAGCCAAAAATTCCCAGCAAGTATATAATTTGAGTTTCAAACATCAATATCAAAGAAAACTTCCGGACAAAATCTCAAAACAATTTTAAACAATTCTATTTTGAATAAGTGGAGCGAATAAATGTTGGCTGTCACCAGGCTTTAACTAAAATCCAAAAATGACAAGCGATTCCCCGATTCATCTCCTGAATCAGGGTTTTGTCCGGTTTTGGAATCATGAAAACCTTTCGAGAGAGAATGCCGTTAATGGCGATCAACAACAAATTAGACCGGACACTAGTTCGCATCTATATTCTGCTGATCAATCAGAATATAATGCATACCTATATCTCAATATATAAATCTAGTCGGGTCCCCAGGCACTACGGCCCATCTCGAGGCACTAGTCATCCCGGTCCTCAGTTTTAAGTAAAACTCAATCCCCAAAATATCACTATCTAGCCCGTAGAGTGTTTTGATGTCAAATCATTTTGAATTCAAAATATCCCAACTCAGGGTTCGCAAATAACCCGAAAGAATGGGTATTTGCTCAAGAGAGCAATCGAATTATAGGAACAAGAATAAAAGAAACTTGCATAATCAGAGTAATTGTAGCAAAATATGAAACAGTTAACTATTCTGAACTTAGAATAGGAGCGAATAAATATTTGCAGTATTTAAAAGAAAATTCAAGAATACTTGCAGTATTTAAAAGAACAATCCAGAATACTTGCGTAAGAAGACTTAAAATAAATATTACTTGAACAATAAATGATGATAGGGATACTTGCCTTAATAAGCTTTAACCGCTATTACTGGTTGACTTTGGTTCGACTTTGATCGTTCGGCTTTATCGTCAAACTACTATCATATTCTGGATACGATCCCAACATTCAGACCCTTCAGTTGGAACTTCGTTGATCTCGACTTCTAATCACTAGATCGTTCCTAGTCCGATGTCAAATCTCGGGTCTTCCGTCTAAAACCTGCAGGGTTGAAATACCCTAATTCAGATAACCGTTTAAGCTTAACATCAAATCGTTATCCTATTCTACCCATACGATTTCATAACCGAATTCATATTTATATGTATTATCGAAATACACATAGCAATTAGGGTTCACATCTTCGAAACTCGGTTCGGTATTTATGTTCAGAAAATACGTATACTCGTCATTTTGAAAAACTGGGTAATCGATTATTTATAAATTATCTTGTCTCAATCGCATTCAAGTTCATATAATATAATTGTATATGGTTATTCGACGTCTCCGATAATTATAGGTTACGTTCCCGTTTTTTCGGAATTAATTTCCCGAAAATCGGGCAGCGTTTCCTTTGTTTATCGGCCTACCCGTCGAAATCAAATCGACGTCAATCCACAAAAACAATCCAATCACAACAACCACACCCAAACACTATTCGCAATCCCAATCACCAATACAATTCAATTATTTTTATGTTTTTATTCATATTTTATGTTTTTGTTCGTATTTTTATTTTATTCGTAGGACTCAGTTAAAAATCATCACCGTCCACTATTAGTTCGTTTTTAGAACTCATTACTAATAGCGGCATAATATATAATTCCTGCAATAATTAAATCGTAAAATCAATCAGCAATTAATCATAGGATTAATTCCAAAAAAATTTGAAATGCAATACTCGAACCAATAAGCAGAACAATTGAACAAATCATACTGTCAAAACAATCAACCATAACAAACACTTCGGCCAAACACACAGCCGAGACACACACACTCATCACACACTGAACACAAACACACAACACGACATACACATGCACATGCACTCAACACACACGCTACGCACACACACGACACTAAACACACACACGCACGCGCATCACACGCGCAGCACACACTCGACACACGCACAACACACACATATAAACACAATATATACACTGCAAGAAAAGGAAGAAGAAGAAGAACGGGGAAAAACGAGATGAATACATGGGAGAAATCGAAGAAACGGAAAGGAAACAAAAAAGGGGGTGGAACCGATGGTGGTTACAGGCGGAGAACAGCGGCGGCGACAAAATGCAGCAAGGGAGAGGGAGAGAAAACGAGGAGAGATGGGGAAGGGAAGAGAAACAAAAGAAGAGAGATTTGTAGGTGAGAGAGAGAGCGAGAAGAGAGAATTGAGAGAGAGTTAAGAAAAATTTAGAGCCTGCAAAGAGAGTGACATGAATTTGGGGGAGAGAAGTCGTGTTTATCTAATTTAGAGTCGTATTTGTTCTATTCCCCGACCCGGAATTCACTCCGCAACTTACCATTAGACGATACATTTTACGGATAAAATATTTTAAAACAAATTTAAAATTTTCCGGAATAATAAAAGTTAATAAAATAAAATTTTCAGAACTTTCTATGTATTTCTTAAACGCACAACATACCCGCTTTTAATGAATAAACGAAACAACACGCAGGGGAAATTTATCCCAAAAATTACCAAAATAATTTTAAAATTCTCGGAATATTCCAAACTTATATAAATACGAGTTTCATAATTTTTGAAGAATTTTGGAATTAAATACGGATTTAACAAATAATTTCAATTAGAAAATCATTTAAAATTAAATAATTAATAAAATATTGATTTCTAAATTTTATAAACCCCTAAAAATAATAAATGAAATTATAGAACAACAAAAATAATTTTAGAAACAATTTTAGCATTTTTAGGAATAAATATTCAAAAAAATCACTTTAAAATGAATTAAATGCATACAGCTCGATAATTAATTATAAAATTAATCTTCACGTCCAACAAATCTCAAACAATTAATACCACAACGACACATAGATGACAGAACCATCACCTATTTTATTTGTTTAATAATTCAATAATTACATTTACAGATCAGATCCAAAAATAGGTTACTTAGCCGCTAAGTAACTCAAAAGACGATACGATTTTAATACCAGAATTGGATAATTATCAAGACAGAGCTTCCTATAAAATAATTTATACGAAAATAAGATAATAATGTCTCGTCTTATGAGAATATGGATTCTTATCGATATATAAAATGATTTGCGTATCGAAAATTTCACACCGGGACTCATACAGGTCAAACCGCATATAACGACTCGTATATTTATTATTTAAAGGTGTTATTATTAAAAATTTAATCAAATAAATATATGTATTGGTCTTGACTGCTATGTGTTGCTCTATTATTGTTTAAATGTGATTTATAATGTATAGGGTCGTTCATGTAATTAATGATTGAGTAGCACTGAATCGTTTACACTTTTAAAAGTGAATTTAGTGTAAATTTATTTGCATAAATACTTGGATTGTCTCTATAATTGTTTTTATGACTTTATAATTACAATAATTATTTTTAGGACTTTATAAAATTGAGAAATCAATATTTCATTAATTATTTATTTTTAAATGATTTTCTGAGTGTGTTTAATGGTAAAAGCAATATTTAATTATGGAAATATTCAAAAATTATGAAACTCATATTTATTTATGTTTGGAATATTCCGAGAATTTTAAAATTATTTTGGAAATTTTCAGGATCAATTTCACCCGCACATTGTATCGTTAATTGTTAAAAAGCGGGTATAAATTGCATTTCAGAAATTATTTTAAAATTTCGAAATTTATATTTTTATAAACTTCGGGATATTTATAACATTTTAAGACTATTCGCGTGGTTTTCTGAATTTAGTTTAAGGGTAACTCGGTTCGTTAATTGTGAATCGCGAGTAGATCGCTCGATTCAAAAACATTCTATAAATAACGGAATTTATGATTTATTAGTTTCAGGGTATTTAGAGAATTTTAATCATATTTTAATTTTATTTCGGTCAGTAAAAAACTCGTAACACTTCGCGTTGACTGATTATAATAAATCGTATCCGAGCTTACAATCAAGGAAAACAGGACACGTGTCCTATTAACTGGACACGTGGCTTGCATTTTGCATATCAGAGATGTGAATTAGCTTTTGGAGATAGGCAACAATTTCCCCCATCTCTCTACTCTCCTCTCTTGTAATCTTCCCCGTTCTTATATATCTCCCTTCCCCTGTTCTTCATTGGCTTCAGTTTCTTCTCTTCCTTGTGCGCGGTTTGCTGCCGTGATTTTTCCGGTGGTAACACCACCGCCGTTGCAATTGTTTCAATCACCGCGGTTCTATTTCTTTCTGGTCCGTTTCCGGTGATTTCTTTGATTCTGCTCTTGCTTGTTGATGCGCGTATATATATACATACGTTATGTGTGTGCGTGTATGTGTGTGGTCAGTGGTGAGGGTTGTTGCGCTGCCCTCCTTGTTTTTCCGGCAGGGAGGCGGTGGCGCGTGTGGCTCCTGTGCGCTTGTGATGGTGACTGTTGCCTCTGTTGTCCTTGTTCGATTATTTTTTTGGGAATTTTTATTTAATTTTCTGCAGGAAATTTCTTGACTATTATTATTCATGAAATAAATTCGTGCGGAAAATTATTAAAAATAATCGGTGAAATTCGTGATTGGAAACCCGATTCGGGTACCTCCGAATTTTGCTGCCGTCAACGATGAGCCTCGGCGAGTCGACGGTGGACCGTGATGATCGTTATCTGAGTCCTAAAATTTTAAAATATTAATGTAGTTCGTAAATTATTTTCGAGATATAAGTAATCGGATAGTAATTTTTTGATTTGGATTGACGTTTGGGAATTTGTGACTTGTGATTGTGTTGTTGGTTCGAGATTGTTGGATTGCGTGGTTGGGTTATGAATTTCAGTTAATTGGATTGATTGTTGATTGAGACGTCGAATTGTATCGACGGGTAGTCCGATAAACAAAGGAGACGCTGCCCGATTTCCTGGAAATCGAACTACAGAAATACGGGAGCGTATCCGGTAATTATCGGGACGTCGAGCAAGTATAAACGTGTATATATATATATATATATTCTGTGCGAAACGTGATTGCATGTTGTGGTGAATGTTTTGTTAAAACCCAATGACCCTAATTTTGTAAAAGGACGAGTAAGCGTATTTTCTGAAAATGAGCACCAAACCGATTTTGAGAACGTGAATCCTACATTGATGCGTGTATTATAATAATATATAAGTACGACTCGGGATTTGATATCGATTGGGTAGATGTGTTATTGAGGATCTGTCAAGCATACCTAGACGTCTAACGTAGGGTATTTCGACTCTGTAGGTTCTAGTCGAAGGACTCAAGAACTGATATCGAACTAAGATAATCTAGTGATCAGTCGGCAAGTGCCTCGAGGTTCCCAAGCGAAGAACCCTGAGAGTCCTGTATACTATCTTGAGATAGATTACTGCGAAGCAGGGATGTCTTCTAATGAGACAGTCATTTTTCCATGAGAGCCCGAACGTTCAAGTCTATCAAAATCAGTCAGTGATAGTTGTAAAGCTCTGTAAGGCAAGTACCCTGACCATTCTTCTTATGGTTCAGTGCATATATAGCTAAATGTTTTATTCTCGTAATGGAACAGAAACATTTTAAGTTACGTATCCCCTGTGTTTGAAAATGTTATTTAAAATTATGTTTTGGGGAAAAGTAACTTCTGAAAATACCTATCTCTAAATGTGATTAAAACGAAAAGAGGATTTGAATAGTGTGCTGTAACAGAATTGATTTTAAAAAGAGATATGTAAAAGTGATTTTCTGAAAACTGGATTAAACGATCAGATATGGGATAGGTTGGGGCCAGAGTAGACCTATTGAGGTGGCGTAATAGGCTAATTCGGTTGTGCGCACTGTATAACCGATTAGTCCAGCAGGTCAGAGACCAAGCTAGTTTCTGAGTTCCGGAATAGGTAAATGAGATGGCAGTTGGAGCCGTCTGGTGTTGATAGCCTGATCAGCTGTCTTCACATATCCACTACGTATCTGATTTGGTTTTGTGATTCCTGTAAGGGTACGAGTAGTTGATACAGTAATGTTATAAGTGTGACTAACATGCTAAAATTGGACTCTGGTGTTTTTACAGCACACTGCTTTGTTGTTTTGATGAAGCATGCTAGTTAGTGATATCCAGTTTTCTCTGATTTTTGTTGCATAATGTTGATATCATGATTACAGTTCTGTTCCTATAACTGTTTTACTTTAAATTGTTTTGCTTGTTATTCATATAGTGGTTCTGCTGAGCAAGCAATTGCTCACCCTTGCAGAATATTTTATATGTATTGCAGATGCCTAGGAGATTCTTGCGCGGTAGTCAGAGCAAAGTTCCAGCTCCTTTCATGTCGGTCTCCTCTGAGGTAGTTGTGCTCAGACCAGATGAGGTCTGTTGAGTTGTTGTGTTAAGTTAGCTGCGTCAAGATGATTGTTGTAAGTTTGAGTGGTGTTAGTTGAGTAACCTGAGTCATACTTAAACCTGGGAAAGGTCTTGATAAAGGGGTCGTAGTCATGTATTATTAATGAATTATGATTGTTACTATTGTCATTGATGACGTCAACTCCTGACCCCGGGGTTGAGGCCGTCACAGTTGGTATCAGAGGTACAGGTTTGAGTCCCTGATTTAGGTTAGGAGTAGAGTTAAAAGAGTACAGGAGGGTTTGCATATAGATGTGAGTCAGCAACTCAATCAGAGGAGCGAGTCTATGAGTTTAGTCAAGGGTTTCAGAGACGTAACCCTGACGTGTGTTGAGGATTGACTGGAACTGTCCTAACCTAGAGTACGTTCCCTTCGTATATATGTTACTAGTAATGTTCGATAAAGATTTCCAGTTCCCTCTCGAGTATTCGAGTCTGATTGCGAGGATTCAGCTTTTGCGCGGTTCTTTGGTGTGTCAGCTGAAGAGGCGCCAACATTATTTCTAAATATCGCCTTTTCTATGTCAAGGAGTGTTATTGGCCAGATGGTGTGACCTCGGTAAGTTGGATGGAATGACAATCGTTAGCGGCTGCTATAACAGTTAAGTCTCAGAGTGAATGAGGACCAGTACGGTGGTGTATATCTTGATTCCTTATACTTCTTTCTTGAGACCTATTTTGTTTCCAGAGTAATTGTTTCCTATTTCTTAAGTTACTTATTTTCCTGTGAGAAAGTTGTGAACCCGAAGTAAGCTACTTAGGGTTCTGTTGATCTCCTTACAAATCAGATTCTTTCTTTTCCATTTGTGAATTTCTTACCTGAGTATTGTTTCTTTCCTTGGTGACTTTTCGGTTGATTGGGGCAAACAGTGCATATGAAATGACCATTTGTCTATGTGACTAAAGGGTCTGGTGGGACGCCACCAAGTTATGTATTGTGAAGTGTGCGGTACTAAGACTGGCCATCTTATGTACTTGTATGGTTGCTCTCAGTCATACCTACATCTTCTTCACAGTTTTTTATTATTTGATTCCCTTGAGTTTGAAATTTCCTTTGATATTCTATGATAAGGAACTTCTGTGATTGGATGGTCCTCGTTATTGAAAGCAAGTCAGAGTAACTATCAGGAAGAAGGAGAACCTTATATCAGGGTGTTATTTAAGAGTAATGGTAACAGCGAAAGTTCAGGATCTAAGGATGAAGTTATAGCCTTGGGAAGGGTAATTCAGTGATTGATGAATCACTTGCGGTGATAAGGAAATCATCCTTGAAGAAGAGTTAATTGAAACATGAACAATGGTGCTTAGTAGAGTCAGTGTTCCTTAAGCTTGACTCGATTTATCGGCTTGTTCTACATAGTGTGTGACTAATATATTCAGCCGACTTTTGTGGGATGTTGGATAAATTTAGTTGTTGTACCTGAGTAGGGATTTGAAGTTGGTCAGTTATTGTTGTATTGAGGAGTCATGCTATGGTGTTAGTTCCTTGTATTTTGGTTTTCTGAACTGTTGTTGATTCTACTACTGTTGTTGTTGCTATGATTGCTAGTGCTGTTAAACTAGATTTCTTTTGTAAATGGACCCAATATGAAAGATGTGGGTACTGTGATTGGGCAGCATTTTCCTGATACAGGTGCACCGTTAAAATGGTGATATTTTGTTAAATATTTTGTTATGTTTTGAACAAACTCATTTATATATCTCAGGAAGATGCCACTCAAGAAAGTTACCCAGTCTAAAGAAAATAGTGGTAGTGTTGTTGTGGGTCCAGTTATAAATGAAATTATGGATTTATTGTGCCAGCAGGAAGGACAACAGTAGTAGTTAATCCAACATGTTCAGCAGCAGCAAAGAGTGGACCAAAATGTTAATTTTAAATCTTTCCAGAATGTTAAACCCCCGAGTTTGAAGGTGAACCTAATCTAGTGATTGCGGGAGCATGGTTAGAAGAGAGAGAGAAAGCTTTCAACCTTGTCCGAGTAGGTGATAATTTTAAGAATGAATATGCAAGTTATTTCTTGAAAATGAAGTGAATTATTGGTGGGAGTCAACCCAAGTGTTAGAAGGAGAAGGCCCTGTTCCATGGGCTAGGTTTACTGAGTTATTTTTGGAAAAGTATTTTCTCGACTGTCTGAGGAATCGAATGGAGATTGAGTTTCTAGAACTGAAGCAAGGTGACAGAAGTGTAGCTGAGTATGAGGCTAAGTTTGCAGAGTTGACTAGATTGTACTAGATTATGTGTGCTCTGAAGCTCAGAAGGCAAGGAGGTTTCAACAAGGATTGAAGCCTGAAATTCGTAGTGGAGTGGTGGCATTGTAATTCAAGACGTATCCTTCCGTAGTTCAGGTCGCCTTAGTAATTGAATTTGGTCAGAAGTTAGCCGCTAAAGGAAAAGAAGGTAGGAAGCGAAAGATTGATATTATGAAAGAAGCATTAGGTCAAGAAAGATCCAGCCAAAAGTCTCAGAAAAAGGTTGGAAGAAGTAAGAATAAAGAATTTAGAGGGAAAAGAATTTCTTTAAACATGATTAGTAATACCTCAGCCAGCTCTAATCAAGTTAAGACGGTTAAGTCGCCTATATTGGAGTATAAGCAATGTGGTAAGAGGCATGATGGAAGGTGTAAGGTAAATGCTAAATGTTTCAGGTATGGACAGAAAGGACACTACGCGTCAGAATGTAAGGTGGAAAACCCAGGAGTCATCTATTACCATTGTGGCAAGGTGAGGCATGTTGCCAAGAATTGTAGAAGTGCTTCTCGAAATAGCATGGGAGGTAGTGCATCGAAAGGTTTGACATCCAGTACAACCAGGACTAAGACTTGTAATATGATTAAAAGTTTAGCTGCCCAAAACTATGATAAAGAACCAGGGCAATGATTGATTACCAGAAGAAGCAATATAAGAAATTCCTCCAATCATACGAGAAAAGGAGTAATAAGTTAAGAATATAAGGTAGATCCACCCGGTGCAAGGATACGAAGGAGAAAATACTTAAGCTGGGGGGGGAATTTAAGTAATGAATTAATTCCTTGGGGTCTTGGAGGCTAGTGGAACGAAATAATTAGTTCGATAATTGTAGAAGTTATTGAAAGGAGGAATGTGAGCATACTAGATATAGTCCATTAGGGTGCACCAGTGATGTTGTTGGAAAAGAGGGATGTAGTTATGAGGTTGTGTACCGATTATTGGGAGTTTAACAAAATGACAAATAAGAATAAGCAACCCCTATTAAGAATTAATTACCTATGTGATTTAATTCAAAGAGTGTGTTATTTCTCGAAGAATGATATAAGATCCATCCTGAGGACATATCAAAGATTGCGATGAGAGTGGGTTATGAATGTTACAAGTTCTGGTTATAATATATGGAGTAATAAGTGTATCAGCTAGCTATAAGAAATTAAGGACATAGTGTATAAGGAGTATTTGGATGGTATAAAGGTATTTATTGATAACATCCTCGCACATCTAAGGGCTAAGGAAGGCCAAGTTGAACACTTAAAGAAATGTCTGCGAAAGGTTGAGAAGTAATAATTGTATACTAAGCTTCAAAAGTATGAGAATTTAATCAAAATTGATTATGAGCTAAGGTTGCTTAAGTAACTACCCACTAAGAAGGGTCCATTCAGGGATAGATGTCTTGAGTAGAAAAGAAATTTCAATATTATTAAGATTATCGAAGAGTTAGCGGAAGAATGGAAGAAGTTAGAAATTAAAGATTCAAGTACCTGGAGGTAATGGGGAGTAATTGTATGAGATCACTTTTCAGTCAGAAGGAATGGGAGGAATCAATAAGTGTTAAGAAGAAGTTATGAATCAAGAAGTAGATAGTTTAAAAGGAAAGGAAAGTTGCATCCAAAAGGACAGTAGAGTTATGTTTGGATTCTTCCGCTAGAGCATGAATTTCAATGTGACTAAGCTGAAGAGTAAAATATAAAGAGAAGCCACCCTTTTAGGGTCCTATTTACCTGGAAGCAATCGGGTGTACCAAATCATGATAATGAACTTTTGGGAAATTGTTGAAGATCATCGAAGTCTGCATATTTTCTCCTAATTAATGAAAGGTACCCTTGGATAAGCTAACAGAGTTGTATTTAAATAAAATTGTGACAAAGTATGAAGTCCCTGTTCTTATTGTGGCTGATTGAAATTTGAGGATTTACTTGAGGTTTTGGACGAAGTTCCAGGAATGATTGGGGGGATTGAGTGAAACATAAGTACCAGTTGCCATCCCCAGACAAATGGTAGAAGTGAAAAGACGATTCAAATAATATAAGCTATATTAAGAGTATATATTCTGGAATTTAAAAGAAAACTAAGGTAATCACCTATCATGGCCCGAGTTTTCTATGACAATAGTTACCCTGCTAATAAGAAAATACTACTTTACGAAGTGTTGTGTGAACATAAGTGTGAGTCCTCCCTCTATTGAGAGAAAGTGGAAGTAGAGATATTGTTAAGTCCTGAATTAATTTAGTACATCAAGAGTGTGGTGGTGTTGACTCGGAAAAGAGTTGAAACAACTAGAGATATACAAAGCGAGAAAGCGGATTTGCATCGAAAGAATATGAATATATAGAATGAGGATCGTAGTATAGGCAAAAGTTTTACCTTAAAAAAAAGATTGGTTACGTTTGAATAGAAGGGACAAGTAGAGTCCTAACTGTGTTGAACCATTCGAGTTATTGGTAAATATAGATAAAGTTGCCCTGAGGGGTCGTGGCTGCTTTAGTTGCAGTATATATACAATGTGTCTTGCGTATCAATATTAAGGCGATATGTTTCTAATTTGAATCTAGTCAGTGATTAGGAGCCAATGTGCTCCTACCCAAATTTAATCTGCGTGAAATAATCGACCCAAATTCTAGATCGTTAAGAGCGAGTCCTTAGTAATGAATTTATGTCTATAGTGAGTAAGCGATGAATAAATCCCTGAGTAGAAGAGTCTACCTGGAAGTTAGAGTCAGATATGCTTGATAAATATCCTCACTTATTTAGTTAAGTCAGATTCTGAGGACAGAATCTTTTTAAGGGGGGCAGAATATAACGACTCGTATATTTATTATTTAAAGGTGTTATTATTAAAAATTTAATCAAATAAATATATGTATTGGTCTTGACTGCTATGTGTTGCTCTATTATTGTTTAAATGTGATTTATAATGTATAGGGTCATTCGTGTAATTAATGATTGAGTAGCACTGAATCGTTTTCACTTTTAAAAGTGAATTTAGTGTAAATTTATTTGCATAAATACTTGGATTGTCTCTAAAATTGTTTTTATGACTTTATAATTTCAATAATTATTTTTAGGACTTTATAAAATTGAGAAATCAATATTTCATTAATTATTTATTTTTAAATGATTTTCTGAGTGTATTTAATGGTAAAATCCATATTTAAATATGGAAATTTCAAAAATTATGAAACTCATATTTATTTATGTTTGGAATATTCCGAGAATTTTAAAATTATTTATCAATAATTTCACCCGCGCATTGTATCGTTAATTGTTAAAAAAACGGGTATAAATTGCATTTCAGAAATTATTTTAAAATTTCAAAATTTATGTTTTTATAAACTTCGGGATATTTATAACATTTTAAGACTATTCGCGTGGTTTTCTGAATTTAGTTTAAGGGTAACTCGGTTCGTTAATTGTGAATTGCGAGTATATCGCTCGATTCAAAAACATTCTATAAATAACGGAATTTATGATTTATTAGTTTCAGGATATTTAGAGAATTTTAATCATATTTTGATTTTATTTCGGTCAGTAAAAAACTCGTAACACTTCGCGTTGACTGATTATAATAAATCGTATCCGAGCTTACAATCAAAGAAAACAGGACACGTGTCCTATTAACTTGACACGTGGCTTGCATTTTGCATATCAGAGATGTGAATTAGCTTTTGGAGTTAGGCATCAATTTCCCCTGTCTCTCTACTCTCCTCTCTTGTAATCTTCCCCGTTTTTATATATCTCCCTTCCCCTGTTCTTCATTGGCTTCGGTTTCTTCTCTTCCTTATGCACGGTTTGCTGCCGTGATTTTTCCGGTGGTAACACCACCGCCGCGGCAATTGTTTCAATCGTCGCGGTTCTGTTTCTTTCCGGTCCGTTTCCGGTGATTTCTTTGATTCTACTCTTGCTTGTTGATGCACGTATATAGATATACATATGTTATGTGTATGCGTATATGTGTGTGGTCAGTGGTAAGGGTCGTTGCGCTGCCCTCCTTGTTTTTCCGGCAGGGAGGCGGTGGCGCGTGTGGCTTCTGTGCGCTTGTGATGGTTACTGTTGCCGCTGTTGTCCTTGTTCGATTGTTTTTTTTTGGGAATTTTTATTTAATTTTCTGCAGGAAATTTCTTGACTATTATTATTCATGAAATAAATTCGTGCGGGAAATTATTAAAAATAATCGGTGAAATTCTTGATTGGAAACCCGATTCGGGTACCTCCAAATTTTGCCAACGTCGACGATGAGCCTCGGCGAGTCGACGGTGGACCGTGATGATCGTTATCTGAGTCCTAAAATTTTAAAATATTAATGTAGTTCGTAAATTATTTTCGAGATATAAATAATCGGATAATAATTATTTGATTTGGATTGACGTTTGGGAATTTGTGACTTGTGATTGTGTTGTTGGTTCGAGATTGTTGGATTGCGTGGTTGGGTTATGAATTTCAGCTAATTGGATTGATTTTTGATTGAGACGTCGAATTGTATCGACGGGTAGTCCGATAAACAAAGGAGACGCTGCCCGATTTCCTGGAAATCGAACTACAGAAATACGGGAGCGTATCCGGTAATTATCGGGACGTCGAGCAAGTATAAATATGTGTATATATATATATTCTGTGCGAAACGTGATTGCATGTTGTGGTGAATGTTTTGTTAAAACCCAATGACCCTAATTTCGTAAAAGGACGAGTAAGCCTATTTTCTGAAAATGAGCACCAAACCGATTTTGAGAACGTGAATCCTACATTGATGCGTGTATTATAATAATATATAAGTACGAGTCGGGATTTGATATCGATTGGGTAGATGTGTTATTGAGGATATGTCAAGCATACCTAGACGTCTAACGTATGGTATTTTGACTCTGTAGGTTCTAGTCGAAGGACTCAAGAACTGATATCGAACTAAGATAATCTAGTGATTAGTCGGCAAGTGCCTCGAGGTTCCCAAGCGAAGAACCCTGATAGTCATGGATACTATCTTGAGATAGATTACTACGAAGCAGGGATGTCTTCTAATGAGACAGTCATTTTTCCATGAGAGCCCGAACGTTTAAGTCTATCAAAATCAGTCAGTGATAGTTGTAAAGCTCTGCAAGGCAAGTACCCTGACCATTCTTCTTATGGTTCAGTGCATATGAATAGCTAAATGTTTTATTCTCGTAATGGAACATAAACGTTTTAAGTTACGTATCCCCTGTGTTTGAAAATGTTATTTAAAATTATGTTTTGGGGAAAAGTAACTTCTGAAAATACCTATCTCTAAATGTGATTAAAACGAAAAGAGGATTTGAATAGTGTGCTGTAACATAATTGATTTTAAAAAGAGATAGGTAAAAGTGATTTTCTAAAAACTGGGTTAAAACGATCAGATATGGGATACGTTGGGGCTAGAGTGGGCCTATTGAGGTGGCGTAAGAGGCTAATTCCGTTGCGCGCACTGTATAACCGATTAGTCCAGCAGGTCGAGACCTAGCTAGTCTCTGAGTTCCGGAACTGGTAAATGAGATGGCAGTTGGAGCCAGAAATGAGATGGCAATTGGAGCCGTCTGGTGTTGATAGCCTGATCAGCTGTCTTCACATATCCACTACGTATCTGATTTAGTTTTGTGATTCCCGTAAGGGTACGAGTAGTTGATACAGTAATGTTATAAGTGTGACTAGCATGCTAAAATTGGACTCTGGTGTTTTTACAGCACACTGCTATGTTGTTTTGATGAAGCATGCTAGTTAGTGATATCCAGTTTTCTCTGATTTTTATTGCATAATGTTGATATCATGATTACAGTTCTGTTCCTATAACTGTTTTACTTTAAACTATTTTGCTTGTTATTCATATAGTGGTGCTGCTGAGCAAGCAATTGCGCACCCTTGCAGAATATTTTATATGTATTGCAGATGCCTAGGAGATTCTTGCGCGGCAGTCAGGGCAAAGTTCCAGCTCCTTTCGTGTCAGACTCCTCTGAGGTAGTTGTGCCCAGACCAGATGAGGTCTGTTGAGTTGCTGTGTTAAGTTAGCTGCGTCGAGATGATTGTTGTAAGTTTGAGTGATGTTAGTTGAGTAACCTGAGTCATACTTAAACCTGGAAAAGGTCTTGGTAAAGGGGTCGTAGTCATGTATTATTAATGAATTATGATTGTTACTATTGTTAGATAAGCTTTTTAAGTTATATTTGGATGAGATCGTTATGTGACATGGGGGACCAGTATCTATTGGGTCAGATAGAGACCCCAGATTTAGTTCAAGATTTTGGCGACAATTCCAAGAGCATTTGGAAAAAAGTTGAATATGAGTACAGCTTATCATCCGCAAACAGACGGGCAAAGTGAAAGAACTATCCAAATAATTGAAGACATGTTAAGAGTGTGACGACCTCAATCTCGGGGTTAGGAAATGAGGATTCACACACCTCTAATCTACTAATTAAATATGCATAAACCCCGATTAACTACTAACAGGATCAACAGGATAAAGTATGAGACAAGATTACAACTACCAATCACAGAATATAACTTACAAACCCAAAATATTATTAAATAATCAATATCGATTCCGGCTGGGAACCGACAGATAACCCATTGTATCCTTAAACACCTCTTACTAGGCGCGAGCTCACTCATAACCTGTACTACCTGCTCTGGCAACTGGAAGCCCTCAACACGGTAGGGACCACCAGGTACGCTCTTACGAGCAGTGCGCCTAAGCCTGGCCATCTTCTTGCTTAATTGCCATGGTTAGATTAAGACAAAACAATGAGTATAAAACTCAGCAAGTAACTATATAGCAGTTCTACAATAGCAATTCTCAATATGCTTTGAACAAACTAGGGCATTCTATTTTAGCTAATCTAGGTGGCAGATTTCTGTATACTCATTTTTTTTGTTTTCTTTGAGATAAGGAAAGGTATCCGAAGAATAGTTGGGCTTTCAAGAAACAAGGCTCGAAACAGGATGAAAGCCGACATTCAACACAAATCATTATAGGATCAAAATAGATCTTTTGGTAGAGGAAAGCAACAGTATTTCAAGATATAGAATCATTCATATGATCAACAATTTCAGGAATCAGGGTTCTGAGCCTTAAGCTCCACAATAACATAATCAACTCTTTTCAAAACAGTATAAACCATTTTCATTTCCAAAAATCAATTTACTGAATAAAAGTTTCAGTTCCCTTTTTAAATAATCATTTAGAACCCATGATTGGATCACTTATCTTTCCATTTCATTATATACGGGTGATCAGCCCGTATCGACCTCCATTCCGGTCTTTAAGGTACCATTCAACATAATTTTAGCCTTAAATTGGACTAGTCCCACTAGCCTCTTACCATGACTGGACTAGTCCCACTAGCCTCTTACGTCTCAATCCAATCCATCAGGAATTCATTTGGAAAACCTTGAGTTGGAAAACAATAGGTTTTCTAAAATTCATTTTATCATTACCAAGCCTTTGAAATCATTCGGACTCTTTCAAGTCGAAACTCATTCTTAATTCAGATTTTAAAGAAACAAAGTTCAGGGAGTGAATCAAAGATACGCAAGGAACAATTCTAAAGAATTCTGTATCAAGGTTAATAAGGTACTAAATTTGAAGGATCAGAAATAACTTAGGGATCATTAGGGCGATCAAGAGAAACAGGGTATCATTAACAGAGTTATCCAAGATAATTTAAAGGTTCAATATGATTCATGGCATTATAGGAAACTAGAACAGAAAGGCAAATTATCAACGGGTGAAATCAATAGGATTATCAATAACAGTTTATCAAGAACAAAGGGTACTTCAAATCAATATCAGGGTTTCATAAAGCAAGGGTTTTATACTTTAACAGTTCAATACTCTACATGGTATGAACAACATTTCCTTTACAATCATGTACACAAGTAATCAGAGTTACTTGCCTGAAATTGCTTTCCTGAGGGTTGAACTACTGCCACCTAATATACTTTTCCCTTTCCTAGCCCGAATGCCCTCACGCTCCGAATCTACAATAAAAACCAAAATCTTAATGAGATTCCCAACTCTCGTTCCCGGAACGATCACTCTATACGATAACTCGATTATATTCTCGAACATACGAATATAGTTTATACAAATAAGCACACAGCACGTAGCACATAGCACAATTCTGTCTCATAGTTTTCATAACCTTATATACCTAGCAATCAAAGCATACTCGCTTGACTAGGCTATTTCTCAAATCAAACTAATACGACTCTTTTACGAGTACTAGACCCATTTACAACCAAACATTTACGTGCATACTATCTCTTATATCAATCGACTTATTCCCTTTTCTTTTATTCCTTAAATTCGAACCACATAATACAATCAACTAAACAATCCATAGATATTCACATATACGCATCCAATCATTTCATATTTGATTATCAAAAACCAAGTTTTGACCTTAAGTTCATATGGCCTATTCGGCCTAATTGCAAATACCACCATAAACTCAATCAAATACTCACTTTAATTCACATAAACACGTATCTCAATTAACAACCTTTAAAGAACCACTCTCCTTTCTTTTAATCATAGAAATCCGTACCATAATTATACATATACAATCAAATTTCTCAAAAATCACACCATACAACTTTAGTTCTAGCATGATCCAACATTTAAACTAGCACCATTTTCTTTATTAACAAATTTCGAACATAAACACCACTCAATCATGGTCATGCAAGCAAGTTCTCATTAGTCACTAAGATTTTTGGCAAAAATCAACTCAATTCTCTTTTTAAGCCTAAGACCCATTCGGGTTTATCAATAAAACACACATGCAAAGATCAATCTTGACATGCAAAGTCTTATATCACATTTTCGACTTGATTTAAACCTTAACTTAGTCATTTAACTCATTCTCATCAAGATTTCCGAAGCACAAAGCCAAACATCACCTAATGACTCAACTTTAATCAAATTATTCAATCATCATGCATGCATTCACTTAATCATAAATCAATCTCTTTTAAACCCATTTTCTATTCGGCAAAAATTCAAAATTCACAATCCAAGAACCAAACAAGGACATGCACATCTTGATCCTTTTTAACTAACATGCAATCACGTTTAAGCCACATAAACTTAGTATTCAACAAGATTAACCCGCAAAAACCGATTCCCTCTTCTTTATTAACAAAAGCCGAGGCAAAAGTCCACAAAACCCGAAGCAAAGATTCACATGCAACCTAAATTTTTGATTTTTCTAAACACAATCATATGCACACATTCATTTACAATCAAAGGAATCATTTAATCAAACACCCACTCGATTTTTATCAAAGAAGCCAAAAACCCTTTTCCAAATTTTCAAGAAATCTTAACATGCATGCATTAAAATCCAACAATCACATCATGGAAAACCCACCGGCTCTCCTTTGGATCATGGCCGGTGGTGGTCGAACTTGAGAGAGTCCATGACGGATCTCCTCTTGAGTTTATGACCTCCAAAACTCTTAAAATCACTCTTATAGTTATGCTTCAAGAAATTGTTTTTCCTAAACACAACCATAGTGATCAATCATCAAAACACTTGCCAATACTTACATGCAAATAGGAATCAAGAAGTATACCGAAAATAAAGGCTAACAGTAGTAATATCTTTGAGTTTGAGTAAGATTTGGGGGTTGCATGCAAGTGAGAGAGATGAGAGATGAGAGGGCCGAGAGGGAGTGAGAGAGAGAGAGAGAGTGTTCGGGAGAGAGACGAGAGAAAAGAAAGAGAGAAGAGAGAAAAGAGAGAATGAGTGCACAAAAGAAAGAAAAGAAAAGAAAGTGGGTTATATATAGCACTTAGTAACAAGGGCAATCTAGTAATTTACCAACTTCCTTTTACTCACTCATTCCTTTTTTTTTACTTAAATGCGATAAAATTCAAATACAAAATATATCTCTCTCGGAAAGTCGAGAATTATTGAAAATGACATTTTTAACGCGTAGGCCTCGAAATTAGCTTTTTATCCATTACTCATAATAAGAATTTGAGCAAACGGTTGATTTTATATGACTTTTGCAAACTTGTTTTAATAAATACATTTTTCACTTAAAATCAACTTAAAAATGCAAAGATCCCCAATTAAATTCACTTATCATTTTTAAAAAGTCTCTAAGACCTATACGAAGATAAAAGAACAAATCTCATGTTTTTATTCATCTCAGATGATTTTATAAAAATGCATGAAGGTTAATTAAACCCTTATATAAATCACATAATTCCTTTAAATCCATAAAAATGTCACAGAGCACACAGTCATGCACACAGGCAAGCAATCACACATATACGATCATATAACGACTCAGGTCTGATCACAAATTTATTCTTCTTTCAATCTTTATTCCCTTTTACGCGTACCGGGTCACGTTCATCCTGACGGCCCGACGCTCAGCATTTCGATTACGCTTCTCATTATCTTTGCCAATCAACACGTCTCTTAAAACGAAATACTTTATTCATTTACTTCACATATAATTCACATTTTATATTATTTAATTTCCATATTAGGACGGGTTCCGTTCTACCTGACGGCCCGAAACCACAGCTTGACTCCTAAGTTGACTCTTTAAATTGGAACGTTTTTATCCACGCTCCTTAACTCTAGTATACAGGTAAGACAAATAATCACCACTTAATCACATAATCTCATCACATAACACATACTTTACTTTCTTCATTACGACACAAAATTCTCGGTCGTTACAATCTACCCTCCTTAAAAGGATTCTGTCCCCAGAATCTAATCTAAGCAAATAGATGGGGATACTTTTCTTTTATTTCGCTTTCTAATTCCCAAGTCGATTCCTCGACTAGTGGATTTCTCCACAACACTCTAACTAGAGCTACAACTTTATTTCTAAGCGTCCTTTCTTTTCGATCCAAAATTCGCACTGGTTGTTCCACATAGGACAAATCTGGTTGGATTTCTACTGGTTCCAACTCGATCACATGGCTCGCATCAGCATTATACTTCTTCAGGAGAGATGCATGAAATACATTGTGCAGATGTTGCATTTGCGGCGGTAGAGCTAATTCATACGCCACTTTCCCAACTTGTCGCAATACTTCAAATGGTCCAATGTACCTTGGACTTAGCTTTCCTTTCTTTCCAAATCGAGTTAAACCTTTCCAAGGAGATATCTTCAACAAGACCTTGTCTCCAGTTTCGAATTGCACATCTTTCCGCTCTTGATTCGCGTACTTTGCCTGTCGGTCTTGAGCTGCAATTAATCTCTTTCGTATCATTTCAACTTTTTCCTTCGTTTGCTGCACTAGCTCGGGGCCAATTAACTTGCGCTCACCAACTTCATCCCAATAAGTAGGGGATCTACACTTTCTTCCA
The DNA here is from genome assembly GCF_009905375.1 of Apium graveolens. Lineage (NCBI taxonomy): Eukaryota > Viridiplantae > Streptophyta > Magnoliopsida > Apiales > Apiaceae > Apium > Apium graveolens. Next base: position 35,697,069 of record NC_133654.1, read on the forward strand.
TACAATGCTTCATAAGGCGGCATGCCAATACTTGCATGATAACTGTTGTTGTAGGAAAACTCAACTAAGGGCAAATGATTGTCCCAATTTCCTTTAAAATCTATTGCGCAGGTTCGCAACTTATCCTCAATTGTCTGAATTGTCCTTTCACTTTGTCCGTCTATCTGCGGATGATATGATGTACTCATTTTCAATTTCGTTCCCAAATGATCGTGGAATTGTCGCCAAAATCTCGAATTAAACCTTGGATCTCTATCAGACACGATAGATACAGGAACTCCGTGACGCATCACGATTTCATCCATATACAATTTGACCAGCTTCTCTAATGAAAACCTTTCGTTTATCGGCAAGAAATGTGCTGACTTTGTCAACCAATCAATTACCACCCAAATCGCATCATGATTAGACTTGTTTTTAGGTAATCCTACCACGAAATCCATTGTGATATGTTCCCATTTCCATTCAGGTATGTCCAGTGGCTGAAGCAATCCACTTGGCCTTTGATGTTCCGCTTTAACTCTTTGGCACGTGTAACATTTGCTTATCCATTCCGCAATTTCCTTTTTCATGTTTGGCCACCAAAAATTTTCTTTCAAATCCTGGTACATCTTCGTACTCCCAGGGTGAATTGAAAATCTTGAGTTATGCGCTTCTTGTAAAATCTCGTGCTTTAGTTCCACAACATCAGGTATCCAAATACGTGAGTTAACACGGTATATCCCTTTTCCATCCTTTTGAGCTTTAATTTCTTTTCCCGTCAACTTATTCCTTTCGCGATTCATCACTTGCTCTTGACAGCATATAATCTTTTCCAAAATTTCAGGTTGAAACCGTATTGCATAAATGGCTTCACCTCCACATTCTAGAGTCTGCACCACTATTTCCATCTTTTCAAAGTCCTTGATTAATTCTTCTGATGACGTTAACATATTCAACTTTTCCTTTCGACTTAAAGCATCAGCTACCACATTTGCCTTTCCAGGATGATAGTTTATCGTACAATCATAATCTTTGATCAATTCCAACCACCTTCTTTGTCGCATATTCAGTTCTTTCTGAGTAAAGATATACTTTAAGCTCTTATGGTCCGTATAAATCTCGCACTTTTCCCCGTACAAATAATGCCTCCAAATCTTAAGGGCAAACACAATTGCTGCCAATTCCAAATCGTGCGTTGGATACTTTTGCTCGTGCGATTTGAGTTGCCTTGACGCGTATGCTATTACCTTCCCGTGTTGCATTAACACGCATCCAAGTCCTTTATAGGAAGCATCACTGAATATCACAAATTCACCTTTATCATCTGGTAATACCAACACAGGGGCGGTTACCAATCTCTTCTTTAATTCTTGAAAACTTTCCTCACACTTTTCTGTCCAAACGAACTTCTCATTCTTTCTCGTCAATTTTGTCAATGGAACGGCAATCTTTGAGAAATCTTGCACAAATCTTCTATAGTATCCGGCTAATCCCAGAAAACTTCTGACTTCCGTCGGAGTCTTGGGTCTTTCCCAATTCATTACAGCTTCTATCTTGGCTGGATCCACTATAATTCCTTCTTTATTAACTACATGTCCAAGAAATTGCACTTCTTTTAGCCAAAATTCACACTTTGAAAACTTTGCATACAGCTTCTCTTTTCGCAGAGTTTCCAAGGAAATCCTCAAATGCTCCTTATGATCTTCCTCCGTCTTGGAATAAATAAGTATATCGTCAATAAACACAATCATGAACTTGTCCAAATACTGCTTGAACACTCTGTTCATAAGATCCATAAATGTAGCTGGCGCATTCGTCAAGCCAAATGCCATCACCAAAAACTCATAATGTCCGTATCTTGTTCGGAACGCTGTCTTGGGTATATCTTCCGCTTTGATCTTTAGTTGATGATACCCAGATCTTAAATCAATCTTTGAAAAGCACGAATCTCCTTTTAATTGATCAAACAAGTCATCGATCCGCGGTAGAGGGTACTTATTCTTGATCGTCAACTTATTCAGTTCACGGTAATCGATACATAATCGCATACTTCCATCCTTTTTCTTTACAAACAACACCGGTGCGCCCCACGGGGATACACTCGGTCGGATTACTCCTTTGTCCAACAACTCTTGCAACTGAGCTGCCAATTCCTTCATTTCAACCGGCGCCATGCGATAGGGAGCTTTCGACACTGGTTCCGTACCAGGAGCCAATTCAATCGTGAACTCGATCTCTCTGTCTGGAGGTAGTCCAGGCAATTCATCAGGAAACACGTCCGGAAAATCTCTTACTACCGGAATATCGTCGATCCTTACAGATTCTTTCTCCACATCCACGACATGAGCCAAATAAACTTCGCATCCTTGACGCATTAATCTTCTCGCCTCAATAACCGTTAGAAACTTCTTCTCTTGCCTTTTTCCTTTAAATAGCACTTCCTCACCATCCTTGGTTCTTATCTTCACTTTCTTACTCTTACACTCTATTTGCGCCTCATGATTTGACAACCAATCCATTCCTAGAATAACCTCAAATTCTCCTAACTTAAAAGGAATTAAGTCAGCAGAAAAGTGCCGACCTTCTATAGACACATCACAATCGGGACAAATCTTATTAACAACAACTTTCTCTTGATTTGCTACCTCTATAATCAAATTAGGCTCTAGAGGGTACGCAACACAATTTAATTTATCAAGAATGTTTTCAGAAATAAAAGATCTGGTTGCTCCAGAATCCATCAAAACTTTTACTTCTACTGAGTTTATAACAAGCATACCTGCTACCACATCCACATCTTGCACCGCATCTTTCATTGACATGTTAAAGGTCCTAGCTCTGGGTTGAGCTGAGGGTGCTGGGAGAGACGGCGGTCCAGCAATTCCGAGAACATTAGCCTTCTGCACCGGCTCCTTGCAATTTCTAGCCATATGGCCTACCTTGCCACACTTGAAACAAGCCAAATCAGGCTTCCTTACTTCATTTGAACATTCTGAAGAATAATGCCCCTTCTGGTTGCACTTAAAACATGTTATATCCAGCTTATTGCACCTCCCCGGGTGTCTCTTTCCACAGTTCCTGCATTCTTGCATCTGGGGCCTGCTATCCTTTCCCGGTTGTCCAGCTTTCTGGAAACGATTCTTCTGAGCTCCATTCCCGGGTCTAAACTTCTGAAACTTTTTGTTCTGACATCCACCATTCTTTCCAAACTTTCCTCTGAACTTGAAACTTCCTTGCTCTTGCTCAGAGCTTTCAAACTTCCTCTTTCTTCCTTCATTTTCTCTTCGAGCAGCTTCCCGCTCACCTTCCACTATCATTGCCTTTTGAACCAAGGCAGCATAGCTCTTGATCTCCAATATTGCTATTTGACTCCTAATCCACGGCTTAAGTCCCTGCTGGAACCTCTTAGCCTTCTTCGCTCCAGTATTCACGTACTCTGGTACGAACCTTGACAATTCCGAAAACTTCACCTCATATTCTGCTACCGACATTCCTCCTGTCTAAGATCCAAAAATTTCATCTCCAACTGATCTTGCATATAACTTGGCAGATATTTTTCCAGAAACATCTCAGTGAACTTCTCCCAAGATAAGTCTTTGCCTTCCAACAACGCCTTAGAAGACTCCCACCAGAAACTTGCTTCATCCCTCAAATAATAACTTGCATACTGAGCTTTCTTATCGTCCTTAACTTCGGCTAGCTCAAAGGCTTTTTCATCTCTCTCAACCATGACTGTGCCTTAATTGGATCTGGCAAACCTAAGAACTCTGGAGGATGAACGGATTGAAAGTACTTGAAATTTCCAACTTTTTGGGCCACAGGTTGTTGCAAAAGCTGAGCAAGTCTGCTCATCAAAGTGGTTTCTGGGTTTATTTCTGGGTCTTGGGTGGGAATTTCTTCTTCTTGGTGATCTGGTGAGTTGGCCATTTCTTACAAACCTGATTGAACAATTATTTAGCAATACGATAGCATGGCATACATATAACAACAATTTTTATGAAATCTCTTTTGTGGGTTTTAAGTTTTACCCAGTTTGCACATGCAATCCTATTACTACATAATTCTCATATCAGTGTTGTTTTATCATGGCACGGAATAGGTTTTACGATCTTTAGACATGGTTGTACGAAAAAAATGGTTGTATTTAAAACATGGCATTGAGAACAGTTTATAAGATAAACAAGGTGCACAAAGGAAAGCAAGATAATAGATTTATTAAATCAAGGGTTACATAGGAAATATTCTGGATTTTAAGGTTCTGAAACAAGGTACAATAAATAGAAGGGTTAAACAGAGGAAAAACTGGAAAACATCCCCCTATCTACCCCTAACTTCCAACTACTACTATTACTACACTGGTCTGAAATACAACAAGATAAATGAAAAAGGGATCCCGGCATATGACCAAGTATCCCAAAGCCTACCGGCACTAAAAACAACAACAACAATCTACGGGCTCAACCAACAGTCCCGTCTAATCATCTAGGATCTCTCTCAACACAACCAACATCCAGCGAATGATCTTATGCAGCCTCCGGGCCTCAGCATCAGCATCACTAGTGGATGGTCCCTCATCCAATCTCTTCCTGGCAACCTGCTCCACCAACTGAATCCTAGCTCTTCATTCCTCCATCACCACCGAAGTCCTCTGCCTAGAGTCTCGAATCAACCTATCTACCAAAGCTCCCAACTCAGGAATGCGGGAGTACACAAAGTCTCGGTCCTGGGCTAACTTGCCACCAATACTAACAGGAACAGTCTTAGGCATCTCTGATTCTAGCTCAGGGGCAGGGGTCTCTGAATCAAGCCTCAAGGGTGAAATCTGCATGGGGATCTCACTACTCTCAGAAGGGTCCTCCTCTGGGTCTGAACTAACATATACAGGCTCCTCTGGAGAGGGTGAAATAGGGTCCACAGGGGTACCAGTCAAGCTAATCTCAGAGTCTGAATCACTATTACTACTAGGATCCTGAGAGAAAACATAAAACAGCAACCAAGAAACAATGTTAGGGTCAAATAAAGCTTCCAGCTAACTCACACCCTAACTCTAATTTCTGCTTTACCAATCAAACACTTTCCTTAGACTATACCTAATAGTCTAACTACACTCTACATGAGTCGAACTCTCTCGCGATATAGATATATTCCCAAATTACCACTTTTTAAAACCTAACTTGTCTCAGGGACTAGATCCTGTAGCTCTGATACCAACTTGTGACGACCTCAATCTCGGGGTTAGGAAATGAGGACTCACACACCTCTAATCTACTAATTAAATATGCATAAACCCCGATTAACTACTAACAGGATCAACAGGATAAAGTATGAGACAAGATTACAACTACCAATCACAGAATATAACTTACAAACCCAAAATATTATTAAATAATCAATATCGATTCCGGCTGGGAACCGACAGATAACCATTGTATCCTTAAACACCTCTTACTAGGCGTGAGCTCACTCATAACCTGTACTACCTGCTCTGGCAACTGGAAGCCCTCAACACGGTAGGGACCACCAGGTACGCTCTTACGAGCAGTGCGCCTAAGCCTGGCCATCTTTTTGCTTAACTGTCATAATTAGATTAAGACAAAACAATGAGTATAAAACTCAGCAAGTAACTAAATAGTAGTTCTACAATAGCAATTCTCAATATGCTTTGAACAAACTAGGGCATTCTATTTTAGCTAATCTAGGTGGCAGATTTCCGTATACTCATTTTTTTTGTTTTCTTTGAGATAAGGAAAGGTATCCGAAGAATAGTTGGGCTTTCAAGAAACAAGGCTCGAAACAGGATGAAAGCCGACATTCAACACAAATCATTATAGGATCAAAATAGATCTTTCGGTAAAGGAAAGCAACAGTATTTCAAGATATAGAATCATTCATATGATCAACAATTTCAGGAATCAGGGTTCTGAGCCTTAAGCTCCACAATAACATAATCAACTCTTTTCAAAACAGTATAAACCATTTTCATTTCCAAAAATCAATTTACTGAATAAAAGTTTCAGTTCCCTTTTTAAATAATCATTTAGAACCCATGATTGGATCACTTATCTTTCCATTTCATTATATACGGGTGATCAGCCCGTATCGACCTCCATTCCGGTCTTTAAGGTACCATTCAGCATAATTTCAGCCTTAAATTGGACTAGTCCCACTAGCCTCTTACCATGACTGGACTAGTCCCACTAGCCTCTTACGTCTCAATCCAATTCATCAGGAATTCATTTGGAAAACCTTGAGTTGGAAAACAATAGGTTTTCTAAAATTCATTTTATCATTACCAAGCCTTTGAAATCATTCGGACTCTTTCAAGTCGAAACTCATTCTTAATTCAGATTTTAAAGAAACAAAGTTCAGGGAGTGAATCAAAGATACGCAAGGAACAATTCTCAAGAATTCTGTATCAAGGTTAATCAGGTACTAAATTTGAAGGATCAGAAATAACTTAGGGATCATTAGGGCGATCAAGAGAAACAGGGTATCATTAACAGAGTTATCCAAGATAATTTAAAGGTTCAATATGATTTATGGCATTACAGGAAACTGGAACAGAAAGGCAGATTATCAACGGGTGAAATCAATAGGATTATCAATAACAGTTTATCAAGAACAAAGGGTACTTCAAATCAATATCAGGGTTTCATAAAGCAAGGGTTTCATACTTTAACAGTTCAATACTCTACATGGTATGAACAACATTTCCTTTACAATCATGTACACAAGTAGTCAGAGTTACTTGCCTGAAATTGCTTTCCTGAGGGTTGAACTACTGCCACCTAATATACTTTTCCCTTTCCTAGCCCGAATGCCCTCACGCTCTGAATCTACAATAAAAACCAAAATCTTAATGAGATTCCCAACTCTCGTTCCCGGAACGATCACTCTATACGATAACTCGATTATATTCTCGAACATACAAATATAGCTTATACAAATAAGCACACAGCACGTAGCACATAGCACAATTCCATCTCATAGTTTTCATAACCTTATATACCTAGCAATCAAAGCATACTCGCTTGACTAGGCTATTTCTCAAATCAAACTAATACGACTCTTTTACGAGTACTAGACCCATTTACAACCAAACATTTACGTGCATACTATCTCTTATATCAATCGACTTATTCCCTTTTCTTTTATTCCTTAAATTCGAACCACATAATACAATCAACTAAACAATCCATAGATATTCACATATACGCATCCAATCATTTCATATTTGATTATCAAAAACCAAGTTTTGACCTTAAGTTCATATGGCCTATTCGGCCTAATTGCAAATACCACCATAAAATCAATCAAATACTCACTTTAATTCACATAAACACGTATCTCAATTAACAACCTTTAAAGAACCACTCTCCTTTCTTTTAATCATAGAAATCCGAACCATAATTATACATATACAATCAAATTTCTCAAAAATCACACCATACAACTTTAGTTCTAGCATGATCCAACATTTAAACTAGCACCATTTTCTTTATTAACAAATTTCGAACATAAACACCACTCAATCATGGTCATGCAAGCAAGTTCTCATTAGTCACTAAGATTTTTGGCAAAAATCAACTCAATTCTCTTTTTAAGCCTAAGACCCATTCGGGTTTATCAAGAAAACACACATGCAAAGATCAATCTTGATATGCAAAGTCTTATATCACATTTTCGACTTGATTTAAACCTTAACTTAGTCATTTAACTCATTCTCATCAAGATTTCCGAAGCACAAAGCCAAACATCACCTAATGACTCAACTTTAATCAAATTATTCAATCATCATGCATGCATTCACTTAATCATAAATCAATCTCTTTTAAACCCATTTTCTATTCGGCAAAAATTCAAAATTCACAATCCAAGAACCAAACAAGGACATGCACATCTTGATACTTTTTAAAACTAACATGCAATCACGTTTAAGCCACATAAACTTAGTATTCAACAAGATTAACCCGCAAAAACCGATTCCCTCTTCTTTATTAACAAAAGCTGAAGCAAAAGTCCACAAAACCCGAAGCAAAGATTCACATGCAACCTAAATTTTTGATTTTTCTAAACACAATCATATGCACACATTCATTTACAATCAAAGGAATCATTTAATCAAACACCCACTCAATTTTTATCAAAGAAGCCAAAAACCCTTTTCCAAATTTTCAAGAAATCTTAACATGCATGCATTAAAATCCAACAATCACATCATGGAAAACCCACCGGCTCTCCTTTGGATCATGGCCGGTGGTGGTCGAACTTGAGAGAGTCCATGACGGATCTCCTCTCGAGTTTATGACCTCCAAAACTCTTAAAATCACTCTTATAGTTATGCTTCAAGAAATTGTTTTTCCTAAACACAACCATAGTGATCAATCATCAAAACACTTGCAAATACTTACATGCAAATAGGAATCAAGAAGTATACCGAAAATAAAGGCTAACGGTAGCAATATCTTTGAGTTTGAGTAAGATTTGGGGGTTGCATGCAAGTGAGAGAGATAAGAGATGAGAGGGCCGAGAGGGAGTGAAAGAGAGAGAGAGAGAGAGAGAGAGAGAGAGAGAGAGAGAGAGAGTGTTCGGGAGAGAGACGAGAGAAAAGAAAGAGAGAAGAGAGAAAAGAGAGAATGAGTGCACAAAAGAAAAAAAAAAGAAAAGAAAGTAGGTTATATATAGCACTTAGTAACAAGGGCAATCTAGTAATTTACCAACTTCCTTTTATTCACTCATTCCTTTTCTTTTTACTTAAATGCGATAAAATTCAAATACAAAATATATCTCTCTCGGAAAGTCGAGAATTATTGAAAATGACATTTTTAACGCGTAGGCCTCGAAATTAGCTTTTTATCCATTACTCATAATAAGAATTTGAGCAAACGGTTGATTTTATATGACTTTTGCAAACTTGTTTTAATAAATACATTTTTCACTTAAAATCAACTTAAAAATGCAAAGATCCACAATTAAATTCACTTATCATTTTTAAAAAGTCTCTAAGACCTCTACGAAGATAACAGAACAAATCTCATATTTTTATTCATCTCAGATGATTTTATAAAAATGCACGAAGGTTAATTAAACCCTTATGTAAATCACATAATTCCTTTAAATCCATAAAAATGTCACAGAGCACACAGCCATGCACACAGGCAAGCAATCACACATATACGATCATATAACGACTCAGGTCTGATCACAAATTTATTCTTCTTTCAATCTTTATTCCCTTTTACGCGTACCGGATCACGTTCATCCTGACGGCCCGACGCTCAGCATTTCGATTACGCTTCTCATTATCTTTGCCAATCAACACGTCTCTTAAAACGAAATACTTTATTCATTTACTTCACATATAATTCATATTTTATATTATTTAATTTCCATATTTGGACGGGTTCCGTTCTACCTGACGGCCCGAAACCACAGCTTGACTCCTAAGTTGACTCTTTAAATTGGAACGTTTTTATCCACGCTCCTTAACTCTAGTATACAGGTAAGACAAATAATCACCACTTAATCACATAATCTCATCACATAACACATACTTTACTTTCTTAATTACGACGCAAAATTCTCGATCGTTACAAAGAGTCTGTACGTTAGATTTTAAAGGAAGTTGGGATGAACATTTGCCTCGGGTAGAATTCTCTTACAATAATTGTTACCACGCGAGCATTGGCATGCCTCCATACGAAGCTCTCTATGGGAGGAAGTGCAGATCCCCTGTGTATTGGGATGAAGTTGGTGAATGTAAGTCCATAATTGATTCAAAAAACCAAGGAAAAGGTGGAACTGATTCGTAAAAGATTGATCGCTGCTCAAGATTGACAAAGAAAGTATGCCGATCGAAACCGAAAAGATATGGAATTCGAGCCTGGAGAGAACGCAATGCTAAAAGTGTCGTCATAGAAAGGATTGTCCGGATTCGGAAAGAAAGGAAAGCTGAATCCAAGGTACATCGGACCTTTTGAGATACTAAAAAGAGTTGGATTGGTTGCATATGAGTTGGCTCTACCTCCACAAATGCAGCACATTCATAACGTCTTTCACATGTCTATGCTTAAAAAGTACAACCCAGATTCAAGTCATGTGATAGAATATGAACCTTTAGAAATTCAGCCAGATTTGTCTTATGTAGAACAACCGGTAGAAATACTAGACCGGAAAGAGAGGGTGCTTAGAAATAAAATAGTCCCGTTAGTGAAAGTTTTGTGGAGGAATTCCAATGTTGAGGAAGCAACTTGGGAGCTTGAAACCAAAATGCTTGATAAGTATCCACATTTATTTACGAAGGTGTTATTTTGGGGACAAAATCATTTTAAGGGGGGAAGGATGTAATATCCTGGGATTTCGCGACTTGTATTTATGAATATTATATTTGATTGTGTGATTTTGTATGGATTAGAAAATAAATAAAATATATATATATATATATATATATATATATATATATATATATATATGAGAAAGTACATGATTAAGTGAACCGTATATATGATACAATTAAATGAATAAAGTGAAGATGTGACCGATAAAGATATCAGATTTTTGTATATATAACGAGAATGGAAAAGTGATAATGTTTACGATTTAATATGGAAATTAAATGGAAGCATGAAGCTTCTATTTAGGAAGGTGTGATTATGTGAAGTTTGACTCAGTTTGTTCGTGATATATTTGTACTATTAATTGCTGAGTCGTATTGTTTGTTTATGTTTTAGAAATGATTTTATGGAAGATTTAATTTTATAAATATTGGAGTTATATCTAAAATTATTTTATAATTTCCATAAATATTTATGGGAATTTATAAAATTTAGAAAGTAATATTTCGTCAATTATTTATTCCTAGATGATTTTCTGATTGTATTTAAGTTTAAATTCAGTATTAAATCCCAAAATATTTCAAATATCATGAAACTCATATTTTATTAAGTTTGGAATATTTCGAGAATTTTAAAAATATATTAAAAAAAAATTGGATTATATTCACCCGCACGTTTGTTCATTTAATTGTAAAATGCGGGTCTGACCTACGATTCAAAAATACATTAAAAATTATGAAAATTTTAATTTATTAGTTTTTGAATATTTGGGGAAATTTTCGAAGTTATTTGGAATTATTTCGATTTGTTTTCAACCGCAAGTTGTTCGTTAAAACACGAAACGTGTGTTAAAAATCAGGCTTTCAGGAGGGTTGAAACACGTGTCAACTGCAGGAGAGAATTTAAAGAAATAAAAAAGAAGAAGATAAACATAGTTATGTTTATCTCTGCCTCACCCAACTTCTCTGATATCTCTCCCTCACCCCCCGCAGTCTTTCTCTCGATCATTCTATATTTCTTTTCCTTATCTCTCTTAATCTCTCCATCCTATTCTCTGTTTCCATTTACTTTTCTTCTGTTTTTCTGTTCTTCCCGCCCAATTTCGGTTGGTCCGGGTTGCCTGATCTTGTTTCTGCTTGATTGTATATACATATATATACATACATATTTGTGTGTATTGCAGTTAAGTGTTGTGGTGTTGTTTTTTCTTCTGTTTCTTCCGGTTGCCTCGGGGCTAATTCCGGCGATGTGACCCCTGCATCTTTTGGCAGCGCATTTGCGCGTGTTGCCTGCTCTGTTTTGCCTATTATTTTGTGTGTATTGACGGGAATAATTGATTAATTTTATGCATGATTTATTTGATTAAAGTTCGTGAAATAAATTTATTCGTGCGGAAAACTATTAATATAAATCGGTGAAATTTATTTGGAAACCTGATTATTATCGGGTACCAATAAATTTTGTCACCGTCGACGATGAGCCTCGCTGAGTTGACGGTGGAACGTGATGTAATAACTGAGTCCTATAAATTATAAATCAATAAATTTATTTCGTATAAATATTTTCTCTAAATGAAAGTAGTTAATATTTGTATGGATGATTGAGTTGTGAAATGGAATTGGTTATATGATTGTTGCGTCGATTATGTTTCGACGGGTAGTCCGACAAATAGAGGAGACGATGCCCGATTTTCGAGAAATTAATTTCGGAAACACGGGAACGTATCCTTTAATTATCGGGAATACCAATCGAATGTGTAATGTTATATTTATAAATATTTTACGAAAACTATTTTCGTATCGTGGTGAAATATTTTGCAAAAAGAGCGGATAACCCTATATTCTATAACTACGGTTATATGTATTTTGAACGTAATTATTGATTTTGTGTATGTTGAGATAGTATGTATAAATACGAGTTGGGATTTAATATCATTTAGGTAAAATAGTTTTAGATGTTCAAGGTGAACGACGATTGACTATATAGATTCTAAAATAGTGTTTTTACACGTGTAGATTCGGAAAGTGAGAACGCTCGGTTTAGGAAAGGAAAGGCCCCAATAGGTGACATCAAAGTAGGTTTTGTGGATAAGAAAGGAAACAAATAAGGCAAGTAACATTTCAACCCTTGCCTCCTATGTTGTGATTCGATGTTTTGATTGAATACCTACTATCACCCTTTGATTAGCCTTGTACAATGATGTAGCCTGTTTCTTTCCTTTCTTTTGGATTATTATTCCTTATTTCCATTGCAAATGCTTTCAAGTTGATAATACCTTTGATTTTCTGAGTAATGATTGTTTTGTATACCCTACCCTTGTAATATGACAAAGTTTATTGAATTAAAACTAAGAATGATTTTAGACTTGAAAGAGTCTCAATGATTTCAAAGATATGGTAAAGATTTTAAAATGAAAGTCATTTTGAAAGTGAAGGATTTATATCCATTTACTTTTTACGTGTTAGATATATTTGAGATGTCATGTGTAATATATTTCATGTATAGTTTTTAGATCTTAACAAACAGGAAATATCAGTACTTACTAGAATCAGTACTTACTGGAATCAGTACTTACTGGAAGTCAGAACTTAAGGATATCAGGACTTATATTATCAAAAGATGGATATTAGAACTTAAGTACCGGAGGACTAACAGTTAAGGAAGAAAGCTGATTTACAGGAAAGAAGATCGAGACTAATACAAAAAGAAGATATGCATGGAAAGAGTTATAGGACTTAAAGAATTGTATAAGATATCTGATTGATATATTTTAGGAGACAGAATTATATTCCATATCAATTAGAAGTTATCTTGTAACTGTGTACTGTATAAACACAGACATAGGTTTATACTAAATATGTTATCATTATCGAGAAGATCATACATTGTAACTTAGCAGCTCTCATGATATTTGTTCATCACTGAGAGAGAACAGTTCCATTGTAACAGAGTTTATTATATCGAATATATTTGTTTACTGTTACTTGTGTTCGAAATCGATTTGATTATATACTATACTGTATTCAACCCCCTTCTATAGTGTTGTGTGAGCTAACAAGCGGTATCAGAGTCTTCTGAGTACCCATACTGAAGAAACTGAAGAAACTCAAAAAACTCAAATCCACAGTCGATATGAGACTATAAGGGTTCCCATACTAAGACCTTCTGAGTACCCCAAATGGAAAGTGAAGATGGCTATGTTTACTGGAAGCTATAGATCCCGAATACCTTGACAGAATTAATGAAGGACCGCATAAGCCAACCAAGATCTCTGTGGTAGTTGCAGATCAGCCAGCAACAACAATACCAAAGGAGAAACGTGAGTACACAGCTAAAGATATCTCATCCATTGCCAATGATGCAAAGGTAAGGCATTTGCTGCATAGTGCCATTGATAATATCATGTCAAACAGGGTAATTCACTGCAGGACTGCAAAGGTGATATGGGATGCTTTGGAGACAAGATGTCAGGGAACTGATGCAGTCAAGAAGAATAGGAGGACTATACTCACTCAAGAGTATGAGCACTTTGACTCAAAAAGTGATGAGTCATTAACTGACTTATATGACAGGTTTGTCAAACTCTTGAATGGTCTGTCACTGGTGGACAAGGAATATGATCTTGAAGATTCAAATCTAAAATTCATTTTAGCTCTTCCTGAAAGTTGGGATTTGAAGGCTACTATTATAAGAGACAACTATGCTCTTGATGAAACTACTCTTGATAAAATTTATGGTATGCTCAAGACTTATGAACTTGAGATGGATCAAAAAAGCAAGAGACAAGTGAGAAAGTCAAGGACAGTTGCTCTTAAGGCTGAGGAGAAATTCCCCAAAGTGGCTGTCTTAAAGAAAGGCAAAGGAAAAGCTCTCATCACAAAGTCTGATTCAGAATCATCAAGTTTTGATGATGATGATTCAGAAACTGAAAGTTTACCTGAAGAAGATGCTGATGAAGAGATGATGAAATTGTGTGCTCTTATGGTGAAGGGTATCACAAAGATTGCCTACTGGAAATTCAGAAGGGGAAAGAAGTTTTTCAAGAAAGGTGGAAGTACTGATCAGAAAGGTTTCAGAAAATCTGATGGCAAAGGTGCAAAGTCGGACAGAGGAGACAACTCAAAAGTCAAATGCTACAATTATGGTGAAAGAGGCCACATATCTCCTGACTGCAAGAAAGGAAAAAGTGACAAAGGCAAGGCACTTATCACAAAGAAGAAAAGCTGGACAGACTCTTCAGATTCTGAAGATGAGGTGAACTATGCCTTGATGGCAAATGCTGATGGCAGCCCTGAAACTGATGAATTAAAGGTACCTCAAACAACTTATGCCTTTCATACTGATGATATCACTGAGTTGAGATTATATCTTAAAACTATGTTTATTAGCTACAGAGATCAAACTTTAACATGTGAAAGATTAACTTCTGAAAATCTTGCTTTTAAGAAAAGGAATGATTATTTAGAAAAGGAGTTAGTTATGTTTGATCAAACTCAGAAAGAGAGAGATGATGCTTTTTACGTTAGAGATGAATTGCTAAAATTGAATAAATCTCTCAAAACTGAGTTAGAAAAAGAAAAATAGATTATCAGGACTTGGACTAACTCTGACAGAGCAACTCAGAACTTATTAAGTAGTGGAAACTGGAAAGAGGGCTTAGGTTATGGAGATGATAAAAGTGAAAAAGGAACTGAACAAATTGAGCCAATTGTTATTAAACAAACTGTTAAGCCAAAGGTAAATCCTGTTAAGTTTGTAGCTAAAATTGTAAAGTCTGATTCTGAAAAGATGAAAGAGTCTGAGACAGAAGTTAACAAGAAGTCAACTTCTGAAAAATTAGAACAGGATAAACCAGCTGAAGTCAACATAGGCTTAATGACAAAGAAGCAGCTTAAGCATAAGCTAAAGAAATAAGGAATGTCAACAAGGTTAAGGAAGCTAGGAAAAATAGGAATGGAAAGGAAGGTGTGAATAAAATCAATAACTATATGCCTGTTCCTAATGCTCCTAGAAAGAAATGTTATAATTGTGGGAACTCTAACCATCTTGCTTCTTTTTGCAGGAAGAATAAGAATATAAACTCTTTACCTCCTAAGTCAGGAGTTAAGAGTCAATCTGTTAGGTTTAAGCCACAAAATCCTTGTTTTCATTGTGGAAGTTTATGGCATTCCATTTATACTTGTAAGGAATATCATAGTTTATACTATGATTATTATCAAATAAAACCTTCTTTGAAGAAAGTTGCTTTAATTCCTTCTAGAGTAAAATATAATGCAAAGTCTGATATAAGTTCTGATAAACAGCATGTTAGCATAAACTCTGATATTAAATCCGCTGTAAATGCTAACAAACTTAAAAAGGCCAAAGGATCCAAGCAAGTTCGGGTCCTTAAAACTAACCATTAGTGGTCTTTGTGATTGCAGGGCAACATGAGAAACATCCTAGTACTGGATAGTGGATGTTCAGGACATATGACTGGAAATAAAGCCCTGCTCTCAGACTTTGTGGAGAAAGCTGGCCCATTAGTTTCTTATGGAGATGGAAACATGAGAAAAACTATGGGATATGGAAATATTAATCTTGGGAATGTCATCATTGAAACAATAGCTCTTATCTCAGGACTTAAACACAATCTGCTGAGTGTGAGTCAAATATGTGACAGAGGTTATTATGTGGATTTCTTTGAAGAACACTGTGAAGTTGTAAGCAATTATACAGGCAAAGTGGTTCTGAAAGGTTACAGGCATGGTAACATTTATGAAGCCAGACTTTCAACAAGTTCTGATGGGTCTGTAATCTATCTGATGAGTAGAGCATCAATTGAAGAAAGTTGGAATTGGCACAAAAGACTCTCTCATTTAAACTTCAACAACATAAATGAGCTTGTAATGAAAGATCTTGTGAGAGGACTGCCAAAATCAGTATTTGCTCCTGATGGCCTTTATGATTCATGTCAAAAGGCAAAACAAAGAAAATCTTCTTTCAAGAGTAAAACTGAGTCATCAATTCTTGAGCCTTATCACCTACTGCATGTTGATCTATTTGGTCCAGTCAATGTCATGTCTATTGCAAAGAAGAAATATGTTATGGTTATAGTGGATGGGTTCACAAGGTACACCTGGGTGTACTTCTTGCACAAGAAGAATGAAACTGCATTTAATCTAACTGATCATGTCAGACAGCTGGATAAGTTGATTAAAGATTCTGTTAAAATAATGAGAAGTGATAATGGCACTGAGTTCAAGAATTCAATCATGGAAGAGTTCTGCAAAGAGCATGGAATCAAACAGGAATTTTCTGCACCCGGAACCCCACAGTAAAATGGAGTTGTAGAAAAAAAGAACAGGGCTCTCATTGAAGCTGCACGAACTATGCTTGATGAAGCAAAGCTGCCAACCTACTTTTGGGCTGAAGCTGTGCAGACTGCTTATTTTACACAGAATGCAACACTCATAAACAAGCATGGAAAAACACCATATGAGATGGTGAAGAAAAAGAAGCCAAATATGAAATACTTTCATGTATTTGGATGTAAGTGTTTTGTTCTTAAGACTCATCCTGAACAGCTGTCAAAATTTGATATAAAAGTTGATGAAGGAATTTTTGGTGGATATCCACTTTCCACAAAAGCCTTCAGAGTCTACAATTTAAGAACAAGGGTTGTCATGGAATCTATCAATGTTCCTTTTGATGATAAGAAGATTACTGGACTTGAAGATTTCAATGATCACGATCAGCTGAGATTTGAAAATGAAGACTTAAATTCTGATTCTGTAAATTCTGATGACCTAAACTCTGAACCTGTAAGTACTGATGTCATTGAATCTGTGGTAACAACTCTAAAGGAAAATGCACATGTTCAGGGGGAGCAAGATGAAGATCCTACCATATCTCAAGACTATCAAGAAGCATCAAAACCTGTCACTGGCTCTTCAAGTGCTGATTCATCTAGTTCTGATGAGCCAAATTCTGATAATTCTGAAAGCTCTGATAATTCAAATCCAGAAGGATCCAAGTCAAACTCTGAAGTCTTAGAGAGCATAACTACAGGGGGAACATCAGAAAATACTGATGGAGACAACATGGATCATGGGGGAGGATCCAGTTCTAGAAGTCAACTTTAATCTGTAAGGAAATGGATCAAATCACATACACCTGACTTAATTATTGGAGATCCTGAAGCAGGTGTCAGAAGTAGAACTGCAACATCAAATGAATGTCTCTATCATTCTTTTCTATCTCAGGCTGAACCAAAGAAAGTGGAAGAAGCTCTTTAAGATGCTGATTGGGTGCAAGCAATGCAGGAAGAGTTAAATGAATTTGAAAGAAATACAGCCTGGACTCTAGTGCCAAGACCAAAGAATAGATCAGTTGTTGGCACAAAATGGGTGCTCAGAAACAAAACTGATAGTGATGGCATAATTACAAGAAATAAATCAAGGCTGGTTGCTAAAGGCTACTCTCAACATGAGGGTATTGATTATGATGAAATATTTGCACCAGTTGCTAGAGTAGAAGCCATACAGATCTTTTTGGCTTATGCTGCTCACAAAAAGTTTAAAGTCTTTCAAATGGATGTGAAAAGTGCTATTCTTAATGGAGAATTTGAAGAAGAGGTCTATGTTGAACAACCTCCAGGCTTTGTAGATTCAAAATTTCCAAATCATGTCTACAGGCTTGATAAAGCACTTTATGGCCTTAAGCAAGCTCCTAGAGCATGGTATGAGACTTTAGCTCAATTCCTTTTGGAAAGTGGATTTCACAGAGGTACAATTGATAAAACACTGTTCTACCTCAACCATGGAAATGACTTACTTTTGGTACAGATATATATTGATGATATCATATTTGGTTCTACAAATGCCAAACTCCGTAAGAGGTTGGCAAAGCTAATGCAGTCAAGATATCAAATGAGTATGATGGGAGAACTCAGCTATTTTCTGGGCCTTCAAGTCAAGCAAAATGAAGAAGGTACTTTTATCTATCAATCTAAGTACACCGGAAATTTACTGAAGAAGTTTGGAATGCAAGTTTGTTCAACATCATCCACTCCCATGGCCACTGCAACCAAGTTAGATAAAGATACTGGCTCACCAGTAGATATTACTAACTACAGAGGTTTGATTGGTTCTTTACTCTATTTAACTGCAAGTACATCTAATATCATGTATGCTACCTGTCTTTGTGCAAGATTTCAGGCTGATCTAAGAGAACCTCACTTAATAGCTGTGAAAAGAATTTTCAAGTACCTTAAGGGTACAGCTGATCTGGGATTGTGGTATCCTAGAGAATCAGATTTTAAGCTAATAGGTTACTCAAATGCAGATTTTGCGAGATGCAAAATAGACAGGAAAAGCACTAGTAGAAGCTGCCAATTTCTTGGAGGCAGATTGGTTTCTTGCTTTAGCAAGAAACATAAGTCAATTTCCACATAAACTGTAGAAGCAGAATATATTACTGCAGGAAGCTGCTGTGCACATATTCTTTGGATGAAGAATCAGTTACTGGATTATGGGTTAGAATTTTATAAAATCCATATTTATTGTGATAATCAAAGTGCTATTGCTATGACAGGTAATCCAGTTCAACACTCAATGACAAAGCACATCAGCATTAGATACCATTTCATAAGGGAACATGTGATGGAAGGTACAGTGGAATTGCATTTTGTTCCAACAGATCAGCAACTAGCAGATATCTTCACAAAACCACTATGTGAAGCTACTTTTACAAGACTGGTAAATGAACTTGGAATGGTTTCCGGTTCTTTCTCTAAATCTGCTTCGTTTTTGTTCTCATGCATTAGACTTTATGATCAGTATTTACAGATTATCTTATCTTCATGAAATCTATTCTTTAATTGAAATTCATTAAATACCGATTGTTTTCTGATGTGGATCTTTAAACTCTGATAGTGTTTTGAATGTTCAGTGAGTATTCAATCCAATGAGGATAACTGTGCTAGATGCTGACTATTAGGAATATGTGTATTAGTTTGATGATAAGTTAAACAAAACACTTAAGTTGAAATCTAGTGTTTGTAGCCTCAACGGATAAGACCATCTTGGCTATCCGTTGAAGGAGTAGCTTTACTTAGCAATAAGTTTGGTATTGTAGCACATTTCATTCTCTGGATTCAAGTTATAATTCTTAGATGTTGTAGGAAATTATCAGTCATGTTGACTACTAGTGGATATGTAAATAGGAGGGCTAATTGTAAATATTTCATGCCTTGTAATTTTGTATAAGTGAAGAAGTATCAACTGATATTGAAGACCTTCAACGGATAAGAAACAAAGCTTGAACGGATGTCTCTAAAGCTTCGACGGATAATATCCATCAACGGATAAGTGCTTCAACGGATAAGACTTCAATTGCTAATACATCAACGGATAAAGCTTCAACGGATAAAGCCTCAACGGATAAGGCATCAACGGATGAAAGCTTCAACGGATGCTTAGTTCAATAGTAGTTGATAGTGATAATTCATAAGCTGACAGAGGCACATGGGTTGACAGAGACAAACTGGAATGTGGCAGCCTCTAGAAGGAATCAAGAAAATGCAGTATTTCCATTCTGGTGCAAACAAGGGAGTATTCAAAGATTAACAGCTAAACCCAAATTGCATTGGATAGAGAAATGAAGAAGAAACATGTGAAGAGCCTTTTTAATTGTATTTTACAGTTTTGTCTTCACTTGTAAACTTGGTGATATATAAAGCAAGTAGCAGCTAGTAATTAGGTGTGAATTTTCCAGAGCTGTTTAGAAAAATCCAGAGAGAAACTCACTTAGTTTGTACTAGGAAGCAGCTGTGATTTAATTCTTTGAATCACAGATTTTCTGAAATAACACATCTCTGGTGGAACAACAAATCCACCAGAAAAGTTTTTAAGTTCTTTGTGTTCTTTACATTTGTGTTTGAATATATATCTGTCTGTATTAGCTTCAAGCAATTCACACACATTTGCTCACTAAAACACTTAGCCTTAGAAACTGCTCAAAACTTGAACAAGTTTTGAGATTTACATTCAACCCCCTTTTGTAAATCTCATTGTTAGTCCACTGGGAATAATAATTGGTATCAGAGCAAGCTCTTAACATACAAAGAGTTTAAAGATCTATTCTGCTAACATCATGAGTGCACAGAAGAATCCTCCTGCTAGGAAGGATATTGGTATAAAGATTCCAGTCCTGGAAAAAGATAACTATCATCACTGGAAAGTGAAGATGCATTTATATCTTCTTTCTCAAGATGAAAGCTACTTCAGCTATATTGAAAATGGTCCTCACATCCCTCACAAAGTGGCCACAGCTGCTACTGCAACAGTTGCTGTTGGACAGTCCATTCCCAAGCCAAAAGCAGAATGGACTATTGAAGACATGGAAGAAATTCGCAAGGACAAGAAAGCCATGAACATTTTGTTTAATGGCTTAGATCAAGATATGTTTGACAATGTCATCAATAGCCAAACTACAAAGGAAGTTTGGGATACTTTACAAATCATCAGTGAAGGTACTGAGCAGGTTAGAGAGAACAAGATGCAGCTTCTTATTCAACAGTATGAATATTTTCACTTTGAAGAAGGAGAATCATTAAATGATACCTTCAACAGATTTCAGAAACTGTTAAATGAATTGAAGCTGTATGGTAGAGTGTACCAAGTCAAGGATTCCAACTTAATATTTCTGAGGTCTCTACCAAAGGAATGGAAGCCTATGACTGTCTCTCTAAGAAATTCTCAAGATTATAAGAACTTCACACTTGAAAGATTATATGGAATTTTGAAGACTTATGAACTTGAAATGGAGCAGGATGAGCTGCTGGAAAAGGGAAAGAGAAAAGGAGGAACAGTTGCACTTGTAGTTGACAGTGAGAAGATTGAAGCCAGGAATGAGGAGAAGACAATGCCAAGTCTCAAAATTGGCACAAGCAAATCAGAATCAAGCAAGGGTAAAGAGCAAGTAGCTGAGCATAAAGACAATTCTAGTCAGGATGACTCTGATGATGTTGATGAACATCTGGCTTTTCTGTCCAGGAGGTTTGCAAAGATGAAGTTTAGGAAAAATACAAAATTCACTAAGCTAAACAAAAACATGGTAGACAAATCCAAGTTCAAATGTTATAACTGCGGCATTAGTGGACACTTTGCAAGTGAGTGTAGGAAGCCAACCTCTGATAAGAAGAAATTTGAGCAAGTTGATTACAAAAAGAAGTATTTTGATTTGCTCAAACAAAAGGAAAGAGCTTTTCTCACTCAAGATGATTGGGCAGCAGATGGAGTCAATGAAGATGATGATATGGAATATGTCAACCTAGCCCTGATGGCTAATTCTGATGAAAATGAAACTAGTTCATCAAGCAACCAGGGAAAAAGAAAGAATCTATGGTACTTGGACAGTGGCTGTTCAAGACACATGACAGGAGATTTCACCCTGCTCACAAAGTTTAAGGAGAGAGCTGGCCCTAACATAACCTTTGGAGATGACAGCAAAGGATTCACTATGGGATATGGCTTGATTTCAAAAAAAAATGTCATCATTGATGAATCTGCATTGGTTGATGGTCTCAAACACAACTTATTGAGCATCAGTCAACTATGTGACAGAGGGAATACTGTTTCCTTCAACTCTGAAGCCTGTATTGTCGCAAGTAAGAAGGACAATAAAGTGGTTCTAACTGGAGTTAGAAAAGGGAATGTGTATTTAGCTGACTTTAACTCTACAGATGCAGAATCTATTACTTGTCTTTTCAGCAAAGCAAGTCCAGTTGAAAGTTGGCTATGGCACAAGAAGTTGTCCCACTTGAATTTCAAGACAATGAATGATCTAGTCGAAAAGGACTTAGTTAGAGGAATGCCTCTAGTAGAATTCATAAGGGATGGACTGTGTGATGCTTGTCAGAAAGGAAAGCAAAAGAAAGTATCATTTAGCAAGAAGCTTGAATCTGTAATTGATGAACCATTACAACTGCTACACGTGGATCTTTTTGGACCAGTCAATGTATTGTCAATTTCAAGGAAAAGATATTGCCTAGTGATTGTAGATGATTTCTCAAAGTTTTCATGGGTTTATTTTCTTGGATCAAAGGATGAAGCTAGTGAAATCATTATCAATCATATCAAGCAAGTCAACAATCATCCTGATTTCAAAGTAAGGAATATTAGGAGTGACAATGGAACTGAGTTCAAGAATTCAACCATGAAGTTGTTCTGTGAAGAAAATGGGATCATGCATGAGTTCTCAGCTCCAAGGACTCCACAACAAAATGGTGTGGTGGAAAGGAAGAACAGATCACTAATTGAAGCTGCAAGAACAATGCTTGAAGAGTCAAAACTCCCAACATACTTTTGGGCTGAGGCTGTTAACTGTGCATGTTACACTCAGAATATTTCTCTAATCAATCAGGCAAAAGGCATGACTCCCTATCAATTATTCAAGAGAAGAAAACCAACTTTAAACTTTCTGCATGTCTTTGGTTGCAAATGCTACATCTTAAGGAATCGGCCTGATCACAAAGGGAAGTTTGATGCAAAGGCTGATGAAGGAATATTTGTTGGTTATTCTGCTGGAAAATCATATAGGGTCTACAATCTAAGAACCAACATTGTCATGGAATCTGTGCATGTTGTGTTTGATGATAAAAAGATTGATGGACTAACAGATGAGGGACATCATGAAGGACTCAAATTTGACAATATTGAGATATATTGTGATGATAGTGAAAATGAGGATGATGAAGAAGGCATCTCAAGAAGAATTCAAAATCTGCCTTTGGATAATGCACAGAATGATGCATCCGTTGAAAGTCATAATTCAGCTTCCTTTGAAAGAAGCAATGCAGCATCCGTTGAAAGACAAAGTGCATCATCCACTGAAGTTCACAATGAAGCATCCGTTGATAACAGTCTGTCAACGGATAATCAATTCACTTCATCAGTTGATAGAGCTCCCAATTCCTTTCAAAGGATCAGCAACTCAGGGGAAGTTTCAACCAATCAACATTCTATCTCACATCATGACAATACTGAGGCAACCTCATCTAGAGCTAATCTACCACCTCAAAGGAAATGGACCAAGAATCACCCTTTTGAACTGATCATTGGTGATGCTACATCTAAAGTGCAAACTAGAAGGGCTACTCAAGATGAATGTCTGTATAGTAGCTTTTTATCACAGGAGGAACCTAAGAGAGTAGAAGAAGCTCTATTGGATCTAGATTGGATTTTAGCAATGTAAGAGGAGCTAAATCAATTTGATAGGAATAAAGTATGGAAGCTGGTACCCAAGCCAAAGAACAAGAGTTCTATTGACACAAAATGGGTATTCAGAAACAAGATGGATGAAAATGGTATTGTCATAAGGAATAAAGCCAGATTGGTTGCTAAAGGCTATTCTCAACAAGAGGGAATAGATTTTGATGAAACATTTGCTCCAGTTGCCAGACTTGAAGCCATCAGAATCTTTCTAGCCTATGCAGCCCATGCCAATTTCAAAGTCTATCAAATGGATGTCAAGAGTGAATTTCTAAATGGGGAATTGGAGGAAGAAGTTTATGTAAGCCAACCTCCAAGATTTGAAGATCCAAACTTTCCAGACTATGTGTATTATCTGTTGAAAGCACTCTATGGACTAAAGCAAGCACCTAAAGCCTGGTATGAGACTTTGTCAAAATTTCTTCTAGATAATCACTTCACAAGAGGTACTGTTGACAAAACTCTTTTCTTTAGAAATGTTAATGGCTCTATAATACTTGTTCAAATTTATGTAGATGATATTATATTTGGATCTACAGATGATAAGCTTTGTAAAAATTTTGCTAAGTTAATGCAAAGTAAATATGAAATGAGCATGATGGGAGAGCTAACTTATTTTCTTGGTTTACAAGTTAAACAAGTTAGTGGTGGAATTTTCATTAGTCAAACTAAATATATTTATGATCTTTTAAAGAAGTTTGACTTAATGGACTGTTCATCTGCAAAAACTCCCATGGCCACTGCCACCAAGCTTGAATTAAATAAGGCTGAAAAGTCTGTGGACATTTCAAGTTATAGAGGCATGGTTGACTCACTTTTATATTTAACTGCTAGTAGACCTGCTATAATGTTTTCTACATGTCTCTGGCTAGATTTCAAGCTGACCCTAAAGAATCTCACTTAGGGGCTATTAAAAGAATCTTCAGATATCTTAAAGGGACTCCAACTCTAGGAATTTGGTACCCTAGATAGTCTGGTTTTGATCTAATTGGCTACTCATATGCAGATTATGCAGGCTGCAAAATAGACAGGAAAAGAACAACTGGCACCTGTCAATTTCTAGGGAACAAGCTTGTGTCATGGTTCAGCAAGAAGCAAAATTCTGTTTCTACATCAACAGCTGAAGCTGAGTACATTGCTGCTGGTAGTTGCTGTGCACAGATACTATGGATGAGGAATCAACTATTTGACTATGGACTAACTGTTGACAAAATTCCTATATTCTGTGACAACACAAGTGCCATTGCCATTACTGAAAATCCAGTGCAGCACTCAAGAACCAAGCACATTGACATCAAGTACCACTTCATTAGGGAACATGTGATGAAAGGTACAGTGGAACTTCATTTTTTTCCAAGTGAAAAGCAGATTGCAGACATATTCACCAAGCCACTTGATGAATCAACATTCACAAGATTAGTAAGTGAGCTAGGTATGCTTAATTATTCATAAATTTATGTCCTCTTTATAATCTGCCTGGAAGCCTGAAATGAATTTGATGCAAGAACAAAGTTGGCTCTAAGTAAAAATTATTCTATCAATGGATATTCCCTATCCGTTGAAAGCCAAAATTGTTCTATCAACGGATGTTCATTATCCGTTGAAAGACAAATACATTTCTGGTAGTTTTATCCCTCAACGGAAAAATAGTGTTGATTATCAACGGATAACTATTTACCTTATCCGTTGAAGTGTCACATCAGTAACTTTAAGTGAGTCACAGCCGTTGATTCTTTTACTTAACCGTTGATACAGATATACACCGTTGTATGTATATGTATTAAAGGCAATTTTCAGAATTTCTTCAGTTTTCTTTACTCTTAAACGGCTGTAATTTTTTTTTAAAAGTATCATTTAATCATTTTATTTATGTTTTAATTCAAGAAAGTATAAAAGCCCATTGAATTCTTATTTTCACTTTACGCTTTCTTGCAATTTTTATTCTCTTTCTCTCCCAAAACTCTCAAGTTTTTCTCTGCAACCTCTACTCACAACAATGGCACCAGTAGTCAAAATTATGTCTCAGTCTGGATTTGTTTATGAAAAGAACAATTTCCTAGCCTTGGTTGAAAAGAATGAAGCCCATTTTGATTATCACAAGATGACGGACTTCATCAAAAACTGCAAACTAAGCTATGCAATACTGAAAGCCCCAACCATTTACTAAATTGGATCGGATTTTGCAGTTTTTTCTTCTGCAGTACCTCGACGTGACATGAGCGTGAAGGGGGTTCAAGAATCCGTTTTATTTTTTTATAAGGGCTAAAATCACTTATTTTTGTGAGGTAATTGAGGAGATTTGGACAACTGCAGAGTTCAACTCCACAGATATGACTATTGCCTTCTCTCTCAAAGGTAAGGATTATTGCATTAACTGTGATGATATACAGTCTTGCTTTAAGTTGCCTGAGAATAATGGCATGACACCACATACTGATAAAGATGTATCTGTTATGTTAGATTCCATAGGCTATGATTTTAATTCTGCTAGTTTAGGTAGTATTAGAAGGAAGGGCCTTAGGAAAGAATGGAGTTTTCTTGGAGATGCCTTTATCAAGGTTTTCTCTGGGAAGATTAGCAATTTTGATTCCATAACTTCATCTCTTGTTAATATGCTCTATATGCTAGTTTCTGATAGGTACTTTAATTTTAGCAACTATGTCATGCTAGAATTAGGTTCCTGGTTAGGTAACAAAGCTAATAGACCACATTACATCTACTATGCTAGATTCTTTATGTTATTGGCTAACCATGTTGCTAAAGGGTTGGTTATATCTAATGAGAGCAATAAACTCAAATGCTGGGCACAAGAGAAAAGGGTCCTTGCAGACCTTTTGAGAATCAACCTCAACAGCCAGGTGCCATTGGTATATTTGCCAATAATGAATGCACCACAGGTAAGTGAGGTAAACACTTCTATAACTCCTACTGTTTCCAACCCCATTGTTTCTTTGCCTTCTAGTGTGGCAATGGAATCTGTGTCTTTGTCCCAACAGGTTCCTACCAAAGCCACCAAAACTAAAATTTCAAAACATAAGTCAAAGAAAACCACCTCTGTTGTTTCCCAAAAGACAACAGTTGTAACAACTACCATAAACCCTGAAGGGAGTGAACAGGGTGTGAGTGGTGAGGGGAGGGGTGAACATCAAGAAACCCCCCAGGATAAGGTGGGAGAGGTGAGTGGTACCCCAGCCAGCCAAGCCACAGTCTCTCAAAAGACTGTGGTGGTTCAAAAGGAGTCAAACACATCCCTAGTTGCATCATCCCAAAAGGATGCAGCTATTGAAAATAGTCCCCAACCAGGGACACAGAACAAAAGAGGGAGGGACACTGAAGCCACACATTCACCAATCAAAGCCTTTTCAAGGAATAAGAAGGCTAAAACCCTAGTTTCCACATAGGGGGCACACACAGCACATATACATCCACCTGTATCTTTGCCTTCTCAAATTCAGCTTGATGTGACTCCAGCAAATGTGGAGTCACAGCCCCATTCTCTCATAATAAAAATATATCAATCATCAAACTCTCCATCACCCTCTCTGGATGTGGATATGATATTCACATCAATTCCTGATTCTCCCTCCTTAAAACTCAGGGAGGAGCCCCACTCAAATCCTGATGATCATCATCTGTTAGATGATTTGTTGGATCATCAGCCAATTCTTTCAGATATAGTTGAAGAATCTGTGTCACCTCACTTAAAATCAATTCACACAGATTCAACAATTATGTCACTTTCAATATCTACATCTTTTCTTTCTTCAACGGATATCTCTCATCCGTTGACAAGTGGTTGTTCTTCGACGGATAAGCTTAATAGCAGTTATCCATTAATATCATCAGTTTCCACTTCAACGGATACTCCCTATCCGTTGATGGTCTCTACACATATAACAAAAACAATTCCAACTGTAGAAGACATGGATACTGTTCAATCACTTTTAGGTTTGAGGGAAGGGAGTGATAATTTGAGTGAGAGGCTGGGTTGCTCCCAGGCAAAAGGAGAGGTTGAGAGTCAACATATACATGCTATTTCTTCCAGCATGGCAAAAGTAAGTGAGGGGAGTGCCACCTTAGAAGGTGAGGGTGAGGGTGTGAGGGTGTGTGTGAGCCAGGGGGAGCCCCTGATGCAAGAAAATATAGAAAATGAGAGAAAGGCAAGTACAGAAGCTATAAGGGTGGATCCAGCCATTGCTAGTGAGTCAATGATTGTGGATGACGCAGAAAAGGAAAGACAATTTCAGCAACATTACAAAGCTGTAATTGATAACATTTCCTTGGATGCTGACACTTTTACTCACCCTGTTCCAGCCTATCAATTGTTGGCTGCTCAGGGCAATGTGGAGGCAGAGCAGACTTTGAACATTGTACACACGTCAGAATCTCTCCTAAGAGACAAATCTGTTGTTAATAGGCTGCTTTCTCAAGCTGGTGAGCCATCTGAAGAATTTGGAGTAAATTCTAATGATGATGACTCTAATTCTTTGGATCAGAGCATGAACTTAGGCTTGATAAAGCACTTTATGGCCTTAAGCAAGCTCCTAGAGCATGGTATGAGACTTTAGCTCAATTCTTTCTGGAAAGTGGATTTCACAGAGGTACAATTGATAAAACACTGTTCTACCTCAACCATAGAAATGACTTACTTTTGGTACAGATATATGTTGATGATATCATATTTGGTTCTACAAATGCCAAACTCTGTGAGAGGTTTGCAAAGCTAATGCAGTCAAGATATCAAATGAGTATGATGGGAGAACTCAACTATTTTCTGGGCCTTCAAGTCAAGCAAAATGAAGAAGGTACTTTTATCTATCAATCCAAGTACATCAGAAATTTACTGAAGAAGTTTGGAATGCAAGTTTGTTCAACATCATCCACTCCCATGACCACTGCAACCAAGTTAGATAAAGATACTGGCTCACCAGTAGATATTACTAACTACAGAGGTTTGATTGGTTCTTTACTCTATTTAACTGCAAGTACACCTGATATCATGTATGCTACCTGTCTTTGTGCAAGATTTCAGGCTGATCTAAGAGAACCTCACTTAATAGCTGTGAAAAGAATTTTCAAGTACCTTAAAGGTACAGCTGATCTGGGATTGTGGTATCTTAGAGAATCAGATTTTAAGCTAATAGGTTACTCAGATGCAGATTTTGCGAGATGCAAAATATACAGGAAAAGCACTAGTAGAAGCTGCCAATTTCTTGGAGGCAGATTGGTTTCTTGGTTTAGCAAGAAACATAAGTCAATTTCCACATAAACTGCAAAAGCAGCATATATTACTGCAGGAAGGTGTTGTGCACATATTCTTTGGATGAAGAATCAGTTACTGGATTATGGGATAGAATTTTCTAAAATCCATATTTACTGTGATAATCAAAGTGCTATTGCTATGACATGTAATCCAGTTCAACACTCAATGATAAAGCACATCAGCATTAGATACCATTTCATAAGGGAACATGTGATGGAAGTTCCAGTGGAATTGCATTTTGTTCCAACAGATCAACAACTAGCAGATATCTTCACAAAACCACTATGTGAAGCTACTTTTACAAGACTGGTAAATGAACTTGGAATGGTTTCAGGTTCTTTCTCTAAATCTGCTTCGTTTTTGTTCTCATGCATTAGACTTTATGATCAGTGTTTACATATTGTCTTATCTTCATGAAATCTATTCTTTAATTGAAATTCATTACATACCGATTGTTATCTGTTGTGGATCTTTAAACTCTGATAGTGTTTTGAATGTTCAGTGAGTATTCAATCCAATGAGGATAACTGTGCTAGATGCTGACTGTTAGGAATATGTGTATTAGTTTGATGATAAGTTAAACAAAACACTTAAGTAGAAGTCTAGTGTTTGTAGCCTCAACGGATAAGACCATCTTGGCTATCCGTTGAAGGAGTAGCTTTACTTAGCAATAAGTTTAGTATTGTAGCACAGTTCATTCTCTGGATTCAAGTTGTAATTCTTAGATGTTGTAGGAAATTATCAGTCATGTTGACTACTAGTGGATATGCAAATAGGAGGGCTAATTGTAAATATTTCATGCCTTGTAATTTTGTACAAGTGAAGAAGTATCAACTGATATTGAAGACTTTCAACGGATAAGAAACAAAGCTTCAACGGATGTCTCTAAAGCTTCAACGGATAATATCCATCAACGGATAAGTGCTTCAACGGATAAGACTTCAACTGCAAATGCATCAACGGATAAAGCTATAATGGATAAAGCCTCAACGGATAAGGCATCAACGGATGAAAGCTTCAACGGATGCTTAGTTCAATAGCAGTTGATAGTGACAATTCATAAGCTGACAGAGGCACATGGGTTGACAGAGACAAACTGGAATGTGGCAGCCTCTAGAAGGAATCAAGAAAATGCAGCATTTCCATTCTGGTGCAAACAAGGGAGTATTCAAAGATTAACAGCTAAACCCAAATTGCATTGGATAAAGAAATGAAGAAGAAACATGTGAAGAGCCTTTTTAATTATATTTTACAGTTTTGTCTTCACATGTAAACTTGGTGATATATAAACCAAGTAGCAGCTAGTAATTAGGTGTGAATTTTCCAGAGCTGTTTAGAAAATCCAGAGAGAAAATCATCTAGTTTGTACTAGGAAGCAGCTGTGATTTAATTCTTTGAATCACAGATTTTCTGAAATAACACATCTCTGGTGGAACAACAAATCCACCAGAAAAGTTTTTAAGTTCTTTGTGTTCTTTAAATTTGTGTTTGAATATATATCTGTTTGTATTAGCTTCAAGCAATTCACACACATTTGCTCACTAAAACACTTAGCCTTAGAAACTGCTCAAAACTTGAAAAAGTTTTGAGATTTACATTCAACCCCCTTCTGTAAATCTCATTGTTAGTCCACTGGGAATAACACTGACCTAGTAGTCTTTAACATACTAGAAATCCCATGTTTGAATTAGTTGTTTATGTGGATACTCATTAACAAAAGCAAATTCTGATTTTGAGCTTAGTCAAGTTTACTTTGTGTATCTTATTACTAAGTCACAAACTAGATTATTGCTTCTTATCTGTTAGATTTTGATGTCAGTAAATCTTAATAATGAACTAAATGCTGATAAGCCTCACTTATCAAAAGAAAAGAAAAGAAAATAAAAGTCAGGTACTCCTTTGAGATCTAGAGTAAATATGTGGAAGGGAAGACCCAAGTGCATTGCTGGTATTAAGTAATATGCATTAGAAAAGCAAATAAATTTTCTTGGTGACTTTTCACATTCTCTGATTACTGGAGAAATACTATAACAATAACATAAATTCTGATAAGCAGTCATGACTCACTTACACTGAGAAGCCACTATAAAAAGGAATTTGAAAAGATGCATAAAATGAGCACAAACAGTTGAGGTGGACTCTTGCATAAATTTGTTATATAGTAGATTTCTTGATTGATGACAGATTTTAAGCACTTTTCTGAGTTATGCTTTATTTATAAGATGTACTGAGTTTATCAGACTTTAATCTTTATCTGATATTCTGCTGAATGCACACACTTTCACTCCATATGAATGATGAAAATTACTGTTGTGATTAAGTTGTTTTTGACAAACAATTAAGTGTCATTTGCATAAATTCTG
The DNA here is from genome assembly GCF_009905375.1 of Apium graveolens. Classification (NCBI taxonomy): domain Eukaryota; kingdom Viridiplantae; phylum Streptophyta; class Magnoliopsida; order Apiales; family Apiaceae; genus Apium; species Apium graveolens. Next base: position 35,728,264 of record NC_133654.1, read on the forward strand.
AGGACAAGTTCTGATGGAAGTTCTGATGATTAAACTCTGAAGAAAACAAGTCAGTATTTGTATGAAGAATCATAGAAAAAGATATTCACTTTTTAAGTTCAGAAGCCATATTCTGATGACTGTTAAAATCTGATATAAGTTAAGTTCTGATATTAAATCCTGATGGAATCCTTGATGCTTACGTGGAATTATTCTTTACTTGACTTATTTGTGATAAAAACTGAAACAATCATATTTAAATCAGAATATATTTGGGTAAGATAAAAATAGTCATAATAATTATGGGTTAGTGGTAAACGTGTTTGTCCTGAAAAACTGCATGTGCACGGTAATTATTGCTTATTTTACGTGCCCATTAACTCCTGCTTTTGTTGTTTACTAACTGTTCACACGTTGCCAGGTGTAATGTGTATCCCATGCTTCAAAAATATAACTTTTGAGTGGAGAGAGTATATATATAGGGGTTAAAATATTTTCTAATCTTTTACTTACTTTTCTATTCTTCATCTCTTTTATTCTCTCTCTAATATTCTCTGAAGCGTTTTCTTTCAGGAATTTTATCAAACACCTTGCAAATAATATCTTTCTCACTTAATTTCTTCAGAGATGGCACCAAAAGACTTGATCTTCAATGGAGCTAAGTTTGTTCCTAACAACTATTCGTCTATACTTAGCAAGGCTGAAGCTCCATCGGAACTTCACTTTATTCAGGACTTCCTTGCTAATTCTGATATTGGGTATGCTTTAACCCAACCTGAAGTAATCTCTGGAACCCAAGTGATAAGTGCCATTTTATACCACTTAGAACGTCTAATAATGGCTTGAATTGATATCTTGAAATCAAGTATTTTGTGTATTTGATGCGTTTTTCTAGTATTTGTGCATTTCAGGGTATTACTTGCATTTGTGGAGAGATTTCATCAAGAATAAGCCTCAATATGTGTTTGGCATTGCGAGTGGGAAGAGAGGAGCAGAATGCAGCAAAGAACGGGAGCAAAACAGAGTATTTTCGAGAACGGATCTGAGAACCCGCTCAGCTCTGCTGAGCGACCGCTCAGGAAGCTGAGCGCCCGCTCAGGATTGCTGAGCGACCGCTCAGGGGCGTAAAAAAAGATATTGATTTTTAGACTCCTAATTCTGTTGAGCTTCCAACTTCTAAGATAGCTGGGTTTTGTGGGGCTTCTATATAAGTAGTTTTCAGAGACGTTTCACGTGTGTTGAATCGTGGTATTAATACAGGAGCAAGGAGATAAGGAAGAAAACCATTTTAGCACATCGCAACGAAGAGGAAGCATAGTTTCTTGTGCTTCTTTATTTCGTTGTAAGAGTGGATGCTAGTTTTCTTTGCTTTGAACCTATTTACTTTTGTGACGTACTCTGGTTTAATATAAGTAGTTTATTTAGTTATTCTCGTGTGTTTTTTTATCAGGTTTTCATATGAACCCATGGTGATGATGAGTTCAATCATGGGCTAATCGTGATCATGGGGTCGTAACGGATTTGCTATGGAATTCTTTAGTTAGTTATTTAATACCTTAGTGTGTGATGGTTGTATGATATCTAGTATTGGTTGTGCTTATTTTTCTTATGTGCGTCGCGAACATATAAGATAGGGAGTTAATCTTCTGTGAAGCGACAGTGGATCTTGAGGTTTAGAACTTGCCATGCTAGCATAGGTTCATGTATGTGTATGCATGATTAGTGGGTAACTCTAACTGTTTTACTTGCCCTGTGTAATCATAAGGAATAACTTGTGCTTAAATCGTTATGTTGTCAAATTCTGTAGACATATAGGGTCTCAACATAATTGATGCCTATTCAACTTCTATCTTAATTTTGGATGCTTGGTAGAATGGTATTAGTACAATGAAAGTTGGCTTTTATCAGTTTCGTGTTGTTCGATTAATATCATCACCATTACATGCTAAGGGTAATAACAATAATTATTGGAGGAAGTAGTAATGAAGTTATGATCTCATGTGTGTTTAATATTGTTAATTCAAGTGTCAATTAAGTATTTAATTCTTGTAGTTAATTATAGTTAATAATTAGTTAATCAAGTCTACGTGTTATTGTCTTGACATTGAGAAGTAATTATACATTGGTGAGTAAGTGTTAATTGAACATAAGTAGTCTGAGTCTCTGTGGGAACGATCTAGAAAGTATTATATATTACTTGCGAATGCGTATACTTGCGTGTATTATTAGCGCGTGTTTTCCGCCGTAACAAGTTTTTAGCGCCGCTGCCGGGGACTCGGCGTATTGTTTAGTTTATGTACTTACCATCACCGGTCATTAGGACTCATTAATTCAGACGTGTTACTTATTGTTTCCGGTTGTGTTTCAGGTACCTTAGCGAGCATTTAAGCAAACACGTTCTCGTACTCGCAAGAGGACTGTAGATACGGCTGAGAAGACATACGAAGTTCTTGGTATTCTGGAGAAGATAGATTTTGAAGATTCGGATACAGAGAGTGAGCAGAAAGAACCAGTAATCATGGGTGATCGTATAGTTCCGGCAGATCCAGCTCTTATGAACTTTTCTCGGCCTAAAATTGATGACATTCAGTCAAGCATCCTTCATCCGGCTATTCAGGCTAACAATTTTGAAATCAAGCCGGGCACTATTTAGATGGTGCAGAATTCTGTTTCTTTTGGAGGTGCTGCTGCTGAAGATCCCAACATGCACATCAAGAATTTTGTCGAAATCTGTAGTACTTTCAAATATAATGGTGTGACTGATGAGGCTATCAAGCTGAGGCTTTTTCCATTCTCTCTGAGGGATAAAGCTAAGGACTGGTTACATTCTGAACCAGCTGGGTCTATCACTACTTGGTAAGATCTTGCGCAAAAGTTTCTGGTAAAGTTCTATCCAATGGCGAAGACTGCTGCTATGAGGAATGCTCTTACTCAGTTTGCACAGCAGTCTACAGAATCTATGTGCGAAGCTTGGGAGCGCTACAAGGAGATGTTGAGAAAGTGTCCACATCATGGTATGCCTGATTGGATGGTGATCACTGGTTTCTATAATGGTTTGGGGGCCCAATCTCGGCCCATGCTCGATGCAGCAGCTGAAGGCGCCTTGTGGGCCAAAAGCTATACAGAGGCTTATAATCTTATTGAGACTATGGCTGCAAATGAGCATCAAAACCCAACTCAAAGGATGATACCTGGGAAGGTAGTAGGTATTCTGGAAGTTGATGCAGCTACAGCTATTGCAGCGCAGCTCCAAGCGCTGTCTTTGAAGGTCGATTCTCTAGCCACCTATGGAGTCAATCAAATAACTATGGTCTATGAGCTTTGTGCAGGTTCTCATGCTATGGATCAATGTTCCCTTGTTAATGAATCTGTTCAGTATGTGAATAATTATCAGCGACCGCAGCAGCCTATTCCAGCTACTTATCATCCTAACAACAGAAATCATCCCAATTTCAGCTGGAGCAATAATCAAAATGCTATTCAGCAACCATATCAGCAAGGCGTAAGTAAACAGTTTAATCCTTCTGGATTCCATCAACCACAACAATATGCTCAAAGGTAATCATATCCTCAACAAGGAGGTTCAGCTCCACCTTCTAGTGCTGATTTCGAGGAATTCAAGCTGTTGTGCAAAAGTCAGGCTGTTTCTATCAAGACCTTAGAGAATCAAATCGGTCAAATAGCCAATACAGTGCTCAATCGTCAACCTGGCACACTTCCCAGTGATACTGAAGTGCCAGGAAGAAAGGAAGCTAAAGAGCAAGTCAAGGCTATTACCTTAAGGTCTGGAAAAGTTGCTGATGCTGAAAAAGTAAAAGACGGAGAAGCTGAAGTTGGTGATGAAGAAGCTAAGCAAAAGGAGAAAGCGGCGGAACCAAGGAAGACTATTGTTGAACACACTCTGCCTGAGGGTAATACAGGGGAGAAACAACTCTATCTTCCACCACCTTTCCCTAGGAGACTGCAACAACAAAAGCTGGATAAGCAGTTCGGTAAGTTTCTGGAGGTGTTCAATAAAGTTCACATCAACATACCTTTCGCTGAGGCTCTGGAGCAAATGCCTAGTTATGCAAAATTTATGAAGAGTATTCTTTTAAGGAAGGTGAAACTGGGTGAAACTGGATGACCTTGAGACCGTTGCTCTAACGGAAGAGTGCAGTGCTGTGCTGCAATAAAAATTACCTCAAAAGCTTAAAAATCCAGGTAGCTTCACCATTCCTTGCACCATCGGCAAGTTGTCTTTTGACAAATGCCTGTGCGATTTGGGAGCAAACATCAATCTGATGCCGTTGTCTATCTTCAAAAAGTTGAATTTGCCTGAGCCAAAGGCCACCTGCATGTCTCTACAATTGGCTGATCGTTCTATTACATACCCACGAGGCATAATGGAGGATGTGCTAGTAAAGGTGGATAAGCTCTTCTTTCCTGCAGACTTGGTTATTCTGGATTTCGAAGAAGATGAGAAGATTCCCATAATATTGGGGAGACCTTTCTTGGCTACAGGCCGTACCTTGATAGATGTGCAGAAAGGAGAACTTACGATGAGGGTGCAGGATCAGGATATGACATTCAACGTGTTTAAAGCGATGAAATTCCCTATAGAAGACGAGGAGTGCTTAAAGGTGGATTTGATTGATTCTGCGGTAACTTCAGAACTTGATCATATGCTAATGTCTGATGCATTAGAAAAAACCTTAGTGGGGGAGTTTGACAGTGATGATGAGGATGGAAATGAGCAACTACAATATCTAAATGCTTCTCCTTGGAGGCGAAAGCTAGACATGCCATTTGAATCTCTTAGTACTTCTGACCTCAAAAATGCTGAAGGAAAGCTCAAACCATCTATTGAGGAAGCACCTACTTTGGAGCTTAAACCATTGCCTGAACACTTGAGGTATGTTTTTTAGGTGATGCATCTACTTTACCTGTTATTATTGCATCTGACCTTTCAGGTAGTGAGGAGGACAAGCTCTTGAGGATCTTGAGAGAATTCAAATCGGCTATCGGATGGACTATAGCAGACATAAAGGGGATCAACCCTTCGTACTGTATGCATAAAATTCTTCTGGAGGAAGGTAGTAAGCCAACGGTGGAGCAACAGCGAAGACTTAATCCTATCATGAAAGAAGTGGTGAAGAAAGAAATTCTGAAGTGGCTGGATGCAGGAATCATATATCCTATTTCTGACAGTTCTTGGGTGAGCCCCGTGCAATGTGTACCTAAGAAATGAGGTATTACTGTGGTAGCAAATGAGAAGAACGAGCTCATCCCCACTCGAACAGTCACAGGATGGAGGGTATACATGGACTACAGAAAGTTGAACAAGGCCATGAGGAAGGATTACTTCCCTCTTCCATTTATTGATTAGATGCTTGACAGGTTGGCCGGTCATGAGTATTATTGTCTTCTGGATGGCTATTTGAGGTATAATCAGATATGTATTGCACCATAGGATCAAGAAAAGACTACCTTCACTTGTCCATTTGGCACGTTTGCTTTTCGCAGAGTTTCATTTGGCTTATGTGGGCACCTGCCACTTTTCAGAGATGTATGATGGCTATATTCTCTGATATAATTGGAAATAATGTCGAAGTATTCATGGACAACTTCTCCGTCTTTGGACATTCGTATGATGAATGTTTGAACAATCTTCGTGCGGTGCTCAAAAGGTGTGTGGAAACTAATTTAGTGCTAAATTGGGAAAAATGTCACTTTATGGTGCGTGAAGGCATTATTCTTGGGCATAAGGTATCTAGCAAGGGTCTCGAGGTGGATAAAGCCAAGGTGGGAGTCATTGAAAATCTTCCACCACCTATTTCTGTGAAAGGAATCCGTAGTTTTCTTGGTCATGCGGGTTTTTATCGGCGTTTCATCAAGGAATTCTCGAAGATATCAAAGTCGTTGTGCAACTTGATCGAGAAGGATGTGCCTTTCAAATTCGATGATGAATGCTTGACGATATTCGAGACTCTCAAAAAGAGTTTGATAACTGCACCAGTTATTATGGCACCTGATTGGACATAGCCTTTTGAGATGATGTGTGATGAGTGATTATGCGGTGGGCGCAGTTCTTGGGCAGCGCAAGAATAATCTCTTTCATGTGGTCTACTATGCTAGTAAGACTTTAAATGGAGCTCAAATGAACTACACCACTACTGAGAAGGAGATCTTGGCTATAGTCTTTGGTTTCGAAAAATTTCGATCTTATTTGCTTGGGACAAAGGTGACAGTGTTCACTGATCATGCGGCCATTCGCTATTTGGTTTCCAAGAAGGATTCGAAGCCTAGACTTATTCGTTGGGTGCTCTTGCTACAGAAATTTGAGTTAGAGATCAAGGATCGAAAAGGTACTGAGAATCAAGTAGCTGACCATCTTTCTAGATTGGAGAATCTGGATTCTACCTCACATGATAAGACATTGATTAACGAATCTTTTCCGGATGAGCAGTTGTTCGTAGTTCAGGAGGAAGAGCCATGGTTCACAGATATTGTGAACTATCTTGTCAGTAATATAATGCCTCCTAATATGAATACAACTCAAAAGAATAAGTTTCTACATTAGGTGAAGTGGTATATGTGGGATGAACCGTATTTGTTTAGACAAGGAGCTGACCAGATCATCAAGAGATGTATCCTATTCTATGAGACGGAGGGGATATTACGAGACTGCCACTCCACAATTTATGGTGGACATTATGGTGGTGAGAAGACGACAGCTCTTATTCTGCAAGCAGGTTTTTTCTGGCCTACTTGGTTTAAGGATGCTCATCAGTTTGTTTTAAGGTGTGATCGTTGCCAAAGAGTGGGGAATCTTACGAGGAAGGATGAGATGCCGTTAAATATGATACTTGAAGTCGAGGTCTTTGATGTTTGGGGAATGATTTCATGGGACCATTTGTCTTATCCTGCAATAATCAGTACATCTTGCTGGCAGTCGATTATGTCTCAAAATGGGTAGAAGTCAAGGGTCTACCGACGAATGATGTAAAGGTAGTGTTGAATTTTTTTCATAAGCAGATTTTCACAAGGTTTGGAACGCCATGAGTAATCATAAGTGATGAGGGGTCGCATTTCTGCAACTGTAAGTTCACTTCTATGATGCAACACTATAATGTGAATCATCGTGTTGCTACTGCCTATCATCCGCAGACGAATGGTCAAGCAGAAGTGTCTAATAGAGAGATCAAGCGCATTCTAGAGAAAGTTGTTTTTCCGTCAAGGAAGGGTTGGTCTTTAAAGCTCGATGAAGTTGTTTGGTCTTACAGAACAGCATACAAGACTCCACTTGGGATGTCCCCGTTTCAACTTGTTTATGGTAAGGGATGTCATTTACCTGCGGAGTTTGAGCATAAGGCCTATTGGGAGTTGAAGAAGTTGAACCTTGATCTAGATGCAGCTGGAAAGAAGTGAATGCTTCAGTTAAATGAACTTGATGAATTTCGACTCCAAGCGTACGAGAACAACAAAATGTACAAGAAAAAAGTGAAAATGTGGCACGACAGGAAGCTATATCCTAAGTCATTCGTGCCGGGGCAGCATGTTCTTTTATTCAACTCTCGTCTCCGACTTTTTCCGGGAAATTTGAAATCAAGGTGGTCTGGACCTTTTATTGTCAAAACTGTGTTTCCACATGGAGCGGTGGAGATTTTTGAGAATGATCCGGGCCAAGCATTCAAGGTTAATGGTCAGTGTTTGAAGCATTACTATGGGGACACGGCAAACCGGGAAGTGGTTAGTTCCGTTTTATTGTCAACTTGAGTGAAGTACCCTACGTCAAGCTAATGACGAAAAAGAAGCGCTTCTTGGGAAGCAACCCATGATTTGTGACTATAGGAACCCTTAGAAGTTAGTAACCTATCCAAAACCACAAAAAAATCTGAAAAACCAGGCCAAGAATTTTTTTTCCCAAAAGGTCCCTGAGCGCCCGCTCAGCTTTGCTGAGCGACCGTTCAGGGCCCGACTGCCTGAATTTTTTTACCCTAATAAAAAACACAAAAAAATCAGCAAATACAAAAATATAAACACAAACCCACTACCCACGAATCCTTTTCCCATAAACCCACATTTTAACCCTCAACCCCACTCCTAATCAAATTTTAACCCTAATCTTTACCCTATATATACATACAATTATTCCATATACTCTCCCATACACTTTCAACCTTAACTTCTCTCCCATATTCAAAAACACAAATCTTAAGCACTTTTTCTCAGTTTCAATGGCACCCAAGAGATTCAGGACGATTGATAGCAGCAGCACTGTTCCTACTGCTGATTCTTCGAGGGGTACTGCTGCAAGGTCTCGTTTGTTTGATAGGGCTACTGAGGAGGCATATACTAGGCTTCTGGGTAAGCCGATTTTGATGGAGAGGGGATTCTTACCATCGGGGAGGGATGGTGAGTTATTGCCAATGATTGATGAAAAGGGTTGGATTACTTTCTGTGAGTCGCCGGAGGCGGTTTCGATGAGCGTCGTTCGTGAGTTCTATGCGAACGCGAAAGCTGAAAAGAATGGGTTTTCTGTTGTGCGGGGGCTGACGGTGGATTATCATCCTGAGGTGATTCACCGTGTGATTGGGCAGCGCCACCAGAGGAAGCCCGCGGAGGAGAATTAGAATGAGAAGACTGATCTTGACTTGGATTTGATTTGTGCTACTCTCTGTAGGTCGGGCACGGTTTGGACGTTCAAGACTGGGACTAACGAGTATCGTCATTTTCCGGAAATTGCGATGAATAGGTATGCTCGTGCATATAATGCCTTTATTTGTGATAATATTCTGCCTACTTCACATGCACATGAGATTACAGTTGAGCGAGCACAGTTGTTATGGGGTATTTTGAATGAGGAGTACTATGTGGACCTTGGTGAGTTCATCTACCAAGAAATTCTGAAGTTTTTGAGGGGAGCGAAGCACATGAACATCCCTTATGCATCTACAGTTACAAAGCTTTGCCGAGCAGTGGGAGTTTAGTGGCCTTCTCACGAGTAGTTGCAGATGTCGGCCGCTCCTATTGATTTCGGGTCTCTAAATGCGATGCAGGAGTGGATTGGTGGAGAGCCCGAGGAGCATGGGCTGGGTTATCATCTTTCAGGAGGGCGTCCAGCAGCTGGTGCTACCATGGCGAGACCGGGGCGTGATGAGGAAGGCTCTTCAAGAGCTCAGGAGGGTGTTGGGATGGCTGATGCTCAGTATAGGAGGCTGTCGAGGAGGATGGATGACATGTATGAGACGTAGAGCAGGTTTGCTCAAGAGCTCACCCTTACACTTGGGACTGCATTTAGAGGCCTTGGAGCTGACATCCAGTGGCCCGTTTTTGGTGAGGACTCTGCGTATCCGCCTCTTAATACTCCACCCTCTGAGGGTGATGATGATGATTTTCTCCGAGTAGGTATACCCTGTGTTGCTTTCTACTACCTTCACTGGGGACAGTGAAGATTTTAAGTTTGGGGGTGGTAGTTAAGGAATATTTTGTTTGTGTGTCATATAGTTGCATATTCATGATAGTTTAATTCATATAACTGCATATTTTTGCCATATAGTTTTTTTTATATTTTTTTATAGTTTTATTTATCATGCCATTTAGCTCATGCATTTATCATGATCCCTTTTGTGTTGCTTTACCAATTGATTTGTGATATTGATGCGAGTGTAGTGATAGTGTTAGAGTGATGTTGAGTCTTGTAGGCTGACGTGCATGCTAGAAACACTTGTAATTCACTAAGTCTTAGAGAATGCTTAAGGACTAGATTGTTGTCATGGTTTGATGGTTTTTGAGGTTAATCTATTGATTATGCTTAGAATTTATAATAGGTTCTTAGTGATAAAAGGCATGAAATGAAAAAAAATTGGAGTAAAAAAATTGGAATTCATTGCTAAGTGTGGCTAGGCGTCAAATGGCTAGTAGCTGGCTCGTATTTTTATGCGAGTAGTCTAGGGTTGAGCAAGATGGAGCGAAACGCACTTGCTCAGAAATTTAGAAAAAAAATATAAAAAAAAAGAAAGAAAAAAAAAGAAAAAAATAAAATAAAGAGTAAATGCATAATTGATCACGAGTGGGCTCTTTGGTATTCGAGTTATTAAGTTTGTAGGGGACTTTGTGCCTAGTGACCTAAGGATTTTATAGTCTGGGATCCGCTAACCTAACGCTCGCTAAATGGATGCCATTGCATAAGTCTTTTGTGGACCTCACTCATTGCACGGTCAAATAAGCATTATTATTGTGTTAAATAATAAGCATGATTCTGTCATAAGCTCCAATAATCTTGAAGTGTTATAAGTTATTTTGTGCCTATAAATTTATTCTTCATATAATCATGTGATTGCCTTGAGGATAGTCGGGTTATGATAATTGATCTAGTTGCGAAGCATATCTGTTAAGCATCCGCAAACACCATGTTTCTGGTTGCATGTTAGTTTGCATGATTTGATTGATCTTTATTCGCCTAATTGCATTTGTTGAGATGTCATGAGTTGGTTGGTTTAGTCGTAGTGAGGGGGATCGCTGCATTTTATATAGATTGCATTCATGCATGTTTTTGTTTATTTTTGAGTCTGTGACGGTTGAGGACAAACATCGATTTAAGTTTGGGGGGTGCGATAAGTGGCATTTTATACCACTTAGAACGTCTTATAATGGCTTGAATTGATGTCTTGAAATCAAGTATTTTGTGTATTTGATGTGTTTTTCTAGTATTTATGCATTTCAGGGTATTACTTGCATTTGTGGAGAGATTTCATCACGAATAAGCCTCAGTATTTGTTTGGCATTGCGAGTGGGAAGAGAGGAGCAGAATGCAGCAAAGAACGGGAGCAAAACAGAGTATTTTCCAGAAAGGATCTAAGCGCACGCTCAGCTCTGCTGAGCGACCGCTCAGGAAGCTGAGCGCCCGCTCAGGATTGCTGAGCGGCCGCTCAGGGGCGTAAAAAAAGATACTGATTTTTAGACTCCTAATTCTGTTGAGCTTCCAACTTCTAAGATAGCTGGGTTTTGTGGGGCTTCTATATAAGTAGTTTTCAGAGATGTTTCACGTGTGTTGAATCATGGTATTAATTGAGGAGCAAGGAGATAAGGAAGAATACCATTTTAGCACATCGCAACGAAGAGGAAGCATAGTTTCTTGTGATTCTTTATTTCGTTGTAACAGTGGATGCTAGTTTTCTTTGCTTTGAACCTTTTTATTCTTGTGATGTACTCTGGTTTAATATAAGTAGTTTATTTAGTTATTCTCGTGTGTTTTTTTATCATGTTTTCATATGAACCCATGGTGAGGATGAGTTCAATCATGGGCTAATCGTGATCATGGGGTCGTAACGGATTTGCTATGGAATTCTTTAGTTAGTTGTTTAATACCTTAGTGTGTGATGATTTTGTGATATCTAGTATTGGTTGTGCTTATTTGTCTTATGTGCATTGCGAACATATAATATAGGGTGTTAATCTCTTGTGAAGTGACAGTGGATCTTGAGGTTTAGAACTTGCCATGCTAGCATAGGTTCATGTATGTGTATGCATGATTAGTGGGTAACTCTAACCGTTTTACTTGCCCTGTGTAATCATAAGGAATAACTTGTGCTTAAATCGTTATGTTGTCAAATTCTGTAGACATATAGGGTCTCAACATAATTGATGCCTATTCAACTTCTATCTTAATTGTGGATGCGTGGTAGAATGGTATTAGTACAATGAAAGTTGGCTTTTACTAGTTTCGTGTTGTTCGATTAATATCATCACCATTACATGCTAAGGGTAATAACAATAATTATTGAAGGAAGTAGTAATGAAGTTATGATCTAATGTGTGTTTAATATTGTTAATTCAAGTGTCAATTAAGTATTTAATTCTCGTAGTTAATTGTAGTTAATAATTAGTTAATCAAGTCTACGTGTTATTGTCTTGACATTGAGAAGTAATTATACATTGGTGAGTAAGTGTTAATTGAACATAAGTAGTCTGAGTCTCTGTAGGAACGAACTAGAAAGTATTCTATATTACTTGCGAACGCGTATACTTGCGTGTATTATTAGCGCTGTTTTCCGCCCTAACACCAAGTGCTGGAGTTTTGGAGAAGTGGAGTATATGATGATGCTGGTGCTCAAGGGTCCCCAAGTATAATTTTTACAACAGGGGAGGATGAGCATGTCGTGACGTTGGCTATAGTTCGTCAAGCACTACAGCTACCTGAGAACTGCGTTTACTCCACTATTGAGGAGCCAGTTCTTCAAAATATGATGGCCAGTCTGGGGTATGAAAAGACATTGGCTAAGCTGGGTCAATTGAAGAGATCAAACCTAAGGAGGGAATGGAGTTTCTTCTTTGACTGCATTACAAAGACCTTCGCCAACAAATGTTCTAATTTCGATGCAATCCCCATACTCAGTCAATAAATCGGGTATGCTCTCATTAATAAAACTGATTTTGATTATGCAAGTGCTATTTTAGGCTTTATTGGGGACATGATGACAGAAGATAGGAATACTGTATATTTTGCTAGATTCTGTCAGCTTATCTATAGTACTTGTTGTTCTGATAAGCCCCAATTAGCTAGTGAATCACCTTCACCATTTAGACTAGCTAAAAGAGCTTTTAATGAATTATTTTCTACTGATAATAAGAAGGTTGTGTTAAGACCCCTCCGAACTCCTTTATCTGTCAAACAGGCCTTAATAACCTATGATCCAGTTACATACACTGCATTATATCCTGATGTCCAACAATCTGAACCTCAACATCAGCACCTACCACCACTACCCAAACACCTCAAACTTCTCAACCATAATCAAAATCTACCATCAGGACATCTGTTAAACCATCACCTTCATCATCTCAACCTGAATCATCAGCACATATCATCAGATCTTCATCTTTCAGGACAAAGTTTGTTCCTCAACCTCCACAAAAGAGAAGGAAGATGATTCTCAGAGATGAATCTGATAGTGATAAAGAGGAAACAGTTGAAGCACGGGTTCATGCATCAGAACATGTGATAGTTGAAGCTGAGAATGTTACTTCTCAGAAAGAAACTGCAGCTCAAAGTTCTGATACTTTGAAGAAGAAATATGTAAGTTCTGAAGCTGCTAAAGCAACTCCTTCATTGGCAAAGAGATTGAAGAAAATGAAGGCTAGGAGGTATTTGGCTAAGGCTCCATCAGAAGATACTAAAGAAGCTGAGGAAGGGGATCAGGAATCTCTGATCTCACAAGAACCGATTATCATTGAAGCCCTTCCAGCTCAAGCCAAAGAAACTGCTACTGATACAGTTGTAACCCCTCATGTCTCACCTTTTAAAGCTACAGATGATGCTGAAGAACACACTAAAAATTCTGAAATATATATTCATAATTTGCATATACCAAATGTTCTTTATCTGGAAGCTCCATCTATAGAAGCTCAGCAATTTCCAACTCAATTTCCAATTTTAAATGTTGAGATACCATCTATATCAACCACACCAGCTCTAGAGATAAATTATGATGTTCAGAATTTAGATGAAGCTGTTACTGAATCTCCAGTTGCTTCACACACTGTTGTGTTGTCAGAAGATAATGAGTCTTCCTCAAGTTCTGAAGACAGTGTTTCTACTGAGACTCTAGTTCCTATACTAGGAAAGGAAGAATTGGTGAGGAAATTTGTTGAAAAGGAAGCACCTATTCCTTGAGAGGATACTCACAGAGGTGTGGAGTGGACCAAGAAGTGGAATGACACTGATTTCATTCCAAGTTCTAACATTCTGACAGAGCATATTGCTAAAGCTGATGAGTTGCTCACAAATGCTGATTTAAAGACACAACTCAAGATCACTGCTCTATCTACCAAACATCTTCAAGGTTTACATTCTTCTACTCTTGAGAAGGTTGATACACTAAAGGAACATGCTGATAAGCTAGATCTACAACTTAAGCTTGACAAGAACAGATATATCAGACCTACTCTTGAGAAAATTAAAGCCATTGAGAAGATTCAAGAGAAGCAACAGGCCCAAATTGATGAGGTCCTGGCTAACCAAGTTTCTCAGAAAGCTCAATTGGAAGAAATCCAATCTTCAGTTGAACTTCTTCTTTCTCTCTTACTTCCTGATGATGCCAAAAAGGGGGAGAAGGTAGTTAAGTCCAAATGCTCACTTACTGAAATACTGAAGAAAAAGGATGATAAAAGTGATGACCAGGGAAACTCTGATAAGAGTAGAGGTCAAGGAAAAATTCAAGGAAAATCTTCTACACAGAACAAGTCAAGTTCTGATGCTGTGAATGCTAAAAGACTAAAGTCAAGTTCTGATAAACAAAGTCTGATGTCAAGTTCTGATATTCTGATTCAGTCAGGATCTAAAGACTCTCAAGAGTTTTTATAAACTCTGAAGCTAAAGGGGAAGCAGACTACTGTTTATTATAAAAATCCTAAAATCCAGACACTTTATGAGGAGATAGCTAGAAGATTATTTCTGAAACAAAATCCAGGAATGGATTTGGAAACTCTCAAGGAGGAAAAAGCTAGATTTGCTGCTGAGAAGACAAATCTTAAGTCTAAAGCTTCTGATGCAAAGAAACCTCCAAGGCCTAAGGAAAAAGGCATTGTGATCAGGAAAAAGTCAAATTCTGAGATTTCAAAGTCCAAGAAAAGATCACAAACTGAGATTGATCCTAAGTCAAAAGGGAAAGAAAAGGTTGGTGAACCTTTAAAGATTGAGAAAAGGATAAGTTCTTCCATTTCAGTCTATCAAACTACAATGCATGATGATGATTTGATAGAAGATGAAACTGTTCAAATTCTGAATAAAAGAAAGGTAATTGAAGAATCTAAAACAACCTCTGACACTGCTTAAGTTGTTCAGAATGAAGAACAACAAGTTACAGAAGAAACAACAAATTATGATCAAGTTAATTTGGAAAAGATGATAATTGCTGATAAGAAGAAACTGTTATGGAAGAAAGCTACTCTAGTTGAACCAAAATCCAATCTCTTGATGAATCAACTTGCAACATTTGGGTTGAGATCCAAGCAACCTAGAGATAAAGCTGGATTAGGGTTTGATGAAGAGAAAATACAAAAAGGAGTAGAAGTTACTCTAAGAGATCCCTTCATGTTGACAGACAAACCATATGAACAAATCAAACAAAAGCACCTTGACAAAGTGTTGTCTGCTCAAATCGTGATAGATGCTCATGATAAGGAAAATCTAAAGGAGAAATTGATTTTATTTCTCTATGATGGATTAACTTACAGACTAGCTGATACTTGTAACACCCTCCAAATCCGGGGTATAGATTTGGGGTGTTATTAACAACAATTACCAACTAAACCTGCACAAGCGGAATATAAATATAATAATTACCCCGAACTATCACTATTCAGGATCTTTAAAGGTCTGAGTTTGAAAACAAGAATCATGCACTACACTTTATTACAAACCCAACTAAATAAAACCTGTCTCAAGAACTATCTTTGATACAAAACTTTATTCTATCTACAGTTTCACTACTCAACTTTTATTCAAACTACACAAGACTTTTATTCAACCCAACATTACTACTTATCCTGCTACACCTGATCTGGCAATTCATAGCTCTCTTCGGGAATAGGAAGGAACACTCTTGGTATAAGAGGGTCCCGCTGCTTGACTCGCTTCTTGACTATGCGGGTCCTGATGGGTTTCATTCTCTACCTTAACTGTAAAACAATAGGAGTAACAATAAAAAGGGATGAGCCAAAATTGCTCAATAAGCCTGCAAAAATATATATATATATAGTATAGAGAACGAGAAATGAGAGAAACAATAAGCTGCTGGTTGTAACAACCATCTATATCTGTATTGAATAGTAATTTGCCAATGATGGCGAGTGCCAAATGAACAAGACTGGAAACAAGAACCAACATATGCACTATAATCTGCTGATCAGTCAGAATATAGTGCGGATCTATACCCAACTGCATAGACCCAACCAACATAAGGAGTACTCAGGCAACTATGGCCTATTAATTAATGGTCTGGGTAAAACCCAGCCTTTATAGTAACCATCCAGTCCAAGGCTGAGCATCCGGAACAATCGGTATGCTATTGATATATCCCAACACCAGAATATACCAGAGTATATGTAACAAGGGTAAATGAATTGAAATATGAACAAGGAATTCAATAAATTGGGTAAATCAAGAATTGAAATGAAAGTGGAAACAAGCGATAATAAATGGATAACAGTGTATATGAACAATGATTATCAAAGATAACTAATACGATAGAAAAGAAATATAAATCACTATTCTGAATTTAGAATAGGGGAAAAACTTACCTTGCGCGTACTTAACCTGGTTTAACCCACTGCCTTCTGACCCTAGCTTGCCCTGCCTTGCTAACACTGAACAAATCATGGAAAGATAGGTGTTTAGATAACTTACTATATACGTGTATCTTGAATTGATAACACACAACCTTATCAATCTACCCATGCGTTTCTATCTGACTCGTATATATACATATACATTTATACAGCACATAGGTTCACATAATCACATAAAGCACGTAGCATATAAAGCACATAATTAATTTCTAGATTTATAATTATATTTAGAATCAATTCTAGGCTTATACCTGCATTAACTAGTCTTATCTGATTTTATTATAATTTTTCGGGATTTATTCGGCTCAATTATACCCCTACTAGGACCTACGAACTATCAATTATCACCAACCTACTCTCTTTCGGAAGAAATTATAACTTACAACTATTTTTATTGGATTCGTCTCATTTTTCTGAGTCTAGGGGTCTTCGTTTCGCTCAAATCGGATTAACAGTTGAATTATTATGAATTAAACAAGATTTAATTAATTAATAATTAATTATAAATAATTAATTATAATTAAACAATCCTTAATCATATTTTTAAATAATTAATTAATAATTATTGTATTTTAAAATAATTAATCCCTAATTATTAGGATTAATTACTATTTATTACAATTATTTACAAATTAATAATACTTACTCGATCAGATCGATTATTTATAAATAAAAATCGATACAACTAACTGATACGCTATTTATCAAATAACTACGAATTACTCGAATTATAAATCACGTAACGATTAATCACTCGTATAACTACGAGCTACCCGCGATTCTCGCCTAATTATCGAATTATTCTATTATTATTGAAACTCGTACGATTCGCTAAACAGATAATTACCGATAACTATTTATACGATACGAATAATTATTACAATATTATTCGAATAACTAACGCTCGAATAATAATTCTAATTATCGAATCATTATTCGCACTATTAACTAATTATTAGATTATTAATTACCTCACTTAATTATTTCTAATCTTTATTCACTAATTAATTACCTAATTATTAATTAATTAGATAATTAATAAATAATTAGATAAATAATTAAATAATTAATTAAATAAATAAATTCGAATTTATAATTTAATAAAATAATTCAAAAATTATAAATACTATTTTTCAAAATTAAAAACTAATTTTTTTAATTAATTATTAGAATTATTAAAACTGATTTTTAATTACTAAAATATAAATAAATCATTAATTTAATCAGAAACACAAAAACAAGAACAGGGGTTGGATTTTTAGGATCAAACCCGGGTCGTTTCCGGGTTGCAAACCGGGTCGACCTCGGGTTATCGGGTCACGAAGAACAACCCGAACTGCCCAGCAACTCCGACGCCGGCGACGATTCCCGGCGAGAATCCCGCGACCAAAACACTCGATTCCAGTCGATTCTTCTGCGTTTTCGAAGCATAACAACACCACGACGTCTCCCCCAACCTTTCTCCCTCGTCTTCGTCGAACACGACGCCGGAACCGCGAAGAACAGCGGCGGCGTCGTCGTTTTCCGGCGATGCTAAAACGGACACCAAATCGAGTGAAACCGGTGCCAAACGACTCCCTATTCGACGATCTACATCCTCATGGCAACGAAATCATCAAACAATCAACAGAAATCAAAACCCGAATTCAAGATTAAAACCCGAAAACACGAAATTAAAATCACTTAATCAAACAATAAAAATAGTTGCATAATCAGAAACTACGATTCACCAGCTTCAATTTGACTACTTACATGCTCGATTTGGACTCCGGAATCACCTTCAAAATCGCAATTGATTATGCTGCCCTGTTCTTCACAGAAACCCTAACCCTAATTCCTTTTTCTTTTTCTTTTTATTTTTCTGATTTTCTGTATAATTAACTGATTTAATTAATAATAATTCAGGTATTTATATTTATGAAAATAATACCCCTAAGTAAAATTAAGGGTCTAATTACACTCCTAATAAAAATATTTGGCCCCAATTTTTATAATTTTTGGTTATTAATAATGAATTTTTAAATATCCAATAAATACAAAATTAATGTCAAAAATTCCCAAAAATTGTGAATATTACAAAAATGCAAAGAAAAATGATATATGATAATTTCATGATCATATAAAAATAAAAATGTGATTTTTTTGTGGGGTTTTTGGTACCCGAAGGGGTTCGAAAAAAGTCATTTTTCGCGAAAAAGGTCAGTTGGTAAAACGTCTAGGGGTTCAGAATAGCGATATGGGATAGGGCATTTTTGGCAAAATAGGGCCAATGATTTTGTTTGAAATACGGGCTTTTAAAACATAGTTTTGAGCTGTACAGGTTTTGATATAATATATATAACTGACGATAAAACGCTCAATAAATATCCAAAACACGTTTGGATCAAAACAGCCAACACATAGCACATAGCAGTTAGGGTTTAACGACTTAACACATTTAATCACATAATAATACACATAATTTATCATTATTATAATATAATACAAGCGTAATTCCTCGGTCATTACATTCTCCCCCCTTTAACAAGATTCTGTCCTCAGAATCACATTATGCAAATAACTGAGGATACATTTCTAACATTTCACTCTCAAGCTCCCAGGTTGATTCTTCAACCACTGGGTTTCTCCATAAAACTCTCACTAATGACACAGACTTATTTCTTAATATCCTCTCTTGCCTATCTAGAATTCTTATTGGCTGCTCTACATATGACAAATCTGCCTGAAGTTCTACTGGTTCATATTCTATTACATGCCTTGTATCAGGATTATACTTCTTAAGCATAGATACATGAAATACGTTGTGAATGTACTGCATATGGGGTGGTAGAGCTAACTCGTACGCAACCTTCCCAATTTTCTTCAAAATCTTAAATGGTCCAACGTATCGTGGCTTCAATTTCCATTTATTGCCAAATCTGGTCAATCCTTTCCATGGCGATATTTTGAGCAATACGCGTTCTCCTTCCTGATAGTCCACATCCTTCCTTGCTTGGTCTGCATATCTGCTTTGCCTGTTTTGTGCTGTCTCGATTCATTTTCGAATGAGTTTAATCTTTTCTTTTGTCTGCTGAATTAATTCTGGACCCAAAATCTTGCGTTCTCCAACTTCATCCCAATGCACTGGTGATCTGCATTTCCTTCCATATAATGCTTCATACGGTGGCATTCCAATACTGGCGTGATAGCTGTTATTATAAGAAAATTCCACTAGGGGTAAATGTTCATCCCAACTACCTTCAAAATCGATCGCACAAACTCGTAGCATGTCTTCAATCGTTTGAATTGTCCTTTCACTTTGACCGTCAGTTAGCGGATGATAGGCTGTACTCATATTCAACTTCGTTCCTAGACATTCTTGGAATTGTCTCCAAAATCTTGAATTGAAACGAGGATCTCGATCCGATACAATTGATACTGGTACTCCATGACGCATCACAATTTCTTTAAGATATAAATGCACTAGCCTGTCCAATGAAAATCTCTCATTAATTGGAAGAAAATGTTCTGATTTCGTCAATCGATCAATAATAACCCAAATTGCATCGTGATTGGCTTTCGTCCTTGGAAGTCCCACTACGAAATCCATCGCTAGATGTTCCCATTTCCATTCTGGAATGTCTAATGGTTGCAATAACCCACTCGGACGTTGATGCTCTGCTTTAACTCGCTGGCATGTGTAACATTTACTCACCCATTCTGCTATCTCCTTCTTCATATTCGGCCACCAAAAGTTTTCCTTCAAATCGCGATACATTTTCGTGCTTCCTGGATGAATGGAATACTTCGAATTGTACGCATCTCGCATAATTTCTTCTTTTAATTCTACCACGTTAGGGATCCAGATTCTTGACGTAAAACGTAAAATTCCTTCATTATCTTTCTGAGTTGTAATCTCTTATCCTGTTAAGTTGTCGTCTTGACTCATCACTTTATCTTGACAATGGCGAATCTTTTCTAGCAACCCTGGTTGAAAAGTCATAGCGTAAATAGTTCTTACAGATTCATGAGGAATATGAATCTCAATTTCCAATTTGTCGAATTCTTTAACCAATTCTTCACATGAAGTTAACCGATTTAATCTTTCTTTTCTGCTTAGTGCATCTGCTACAACATTTGCTTTTCCTGGATGATAACTGATTGTAATATCATAATCTTTAATCAATTCCAGCCATCGACGTTGTCGCATGTTCAGTTCCTTTTGCGTGAAGATATACTTCAGACTTTTATGATCCGTGTAGATTTCACATTTTTCACCGTACAGATAATGTCTCCAAAGCTTCAATGCAAATACAATTGCTGCCAATTCCAGATCATGCGTAGGATATTTCTGCTCATGAGGTTTAAATTGTCTCGACGCATATGCAATGACGTTACCATGTTGCATCAACACACATCCTAAACCACGATATGAAGCGTCACTGTAAATAACAAAATTTCCTTGCTCGTCTGGCAGTACTAATACTGGTGCAGTCACTAACCGATTCTTCAACTCTTGAAAACTTTCTTCACATTTACTATTCCATTCGAACTTTTCACTTTGTCGAGTTAACTTGGTCAACGGTGTTGCTATCTTCGCAAAATCTTTGACAAATCTTCGATAATATCCTGCCAAACCTAAGAAACTTCGAACCTCTGTCGGCGTCTTTGGTCTTTCCCAATTCAACACAGCTTCAATCTTTGCTGGATCAACTTGAATGCCTTCTCTGCTGATGATATGCCCTAGAAACTGCACTTCTTTCAACCAAAATTCACATTTTGAAAATTTTGCATAAAGCTGCTCCTTTCGTAATATCTCCAATGTCATTCTTAAATGCGCTGCATGCTCTTCTCCCGTCTTTGAGTAGATCAAAATGTCATCAATAAATACAATGATAAACTTATCCAAATACTTCTTGAATATTCGATTCATCAAATCCATAAACGCTGCAGGTGCATTCATTAATCCAAAAGCCATCACAAGAAATTCATAGTATCCGTACCTCGTTCTAAATGCTGTCTTTGGAATATCTTCGGCCTTGATCTTTAACTGATGATAGCCTGATCGTAAGTCAATTTTCGAAAACCATGCTGCTCCTTTTAATTGATCAAATAAATCATCGATGCGAGGTAAAGGATATTTATTCTTGATAGTTAACTTGTTCAGCTCACGATAATCAATACACAGTCGCATACTGCCATCCTTCTTTTTCACGAACAATACTGGCGTGCCCCACGGGGATACACTTGGCCTTATAATTCCTTTGTCAAGAAGTTCTTGCAACTGCTTTGCTAATTCCCTCATTTCAACAGGTGCCATTCGATATGGAGCTTTCGAAATTGGTTCGGTCCCTGGCGTCAAGTCAATAGTGAACTCGATTTCTCGATCTGGTGGAAGTCCTGGTAATTCGTCTGGAAAAACATCAAGAAATTCACAAACTAATGGAATATCTTCAATCTTTGGATTTCCCTTATCAGCATCACGTACATAGGCTAAATAAGCTTGACATCCTTGGCGTAGCAATCTTCTCGTCTGCATTATTGATAGGAATTTCTGCTTTTGCTTCTCACCTTTAAATATTACCGTTTCATTTTCTTCAGTTTGCAATTTCACTCTCTTATTCGCACAGTCAATTTGAGCATTATTACTAGATAGCCAATCCATTCCTAGAATAACATCAAACTCCCCTAACCTAAAAGGTATCAAATCAACTGAAAAATGACATCTTCCTATCTCAATATCACAACTCGGGCATACTCGATCTACTGCAACCTGATCATTATTCGCTAATTTTATGACTAACACTTCATCTAACCACTGTACCTTACAATTTATTTTAGAGATAAAAGCTTCAGAAATAAAAGATCTAGTAGCTCCTGAATCAATCAATACCAAAGCATTTACGGAATTTACAGGAAGTGTACCTGCAACCACATTCGGACTCTGTACCGCTTCCTTCATTGACATGTTGAAAGTCCTTGCTTTGGGCTGATGTTGCTGTGGTAGTGGAGGTGGAGGTAATGCTAACACTCTTGGAATACTAGCGGCCATTGCAATTCCTCTGCAGTCTCTGGCGATATGTCCTTTTCTCCCATATTGAAAATAAGTAACTTCTGCTTTTCCCATCGGACATTCTCCAGAATAGTGTCCCCTTTGCTTGCACTTGAAACACGTGACATTTGGCTTGTTGCAAATTCCCGTATGCTTTCTACCACACGTTCTGCAATCAGGTACAGACGGTCGAATAAGCCTTTGCTGAGTTGGGGCAGGTAGTCGATTACCCATCCTCTGGTTGTTTTGTTCTGGCCTCCTAAAGTTTACTTTTCCTCGAGCTTGAAATCCCGGCCTTTTGTTGAAACGATTTTGAAAATTCCCTGGTCCTTTCTCTTTCTGAGCTGCTTCGCTTTCTCCTTCAATAATCATAGCCTTCTGAACAACAGCCGTATAAGTTGTCAATTCAAACACAGCTACCCTGCTACGAATCCATGGTTTTAGTCCTTGCTGAAATATCTTGGCCCGCTTCTCTTCCGTATCCACCTGCTCTGGAACAAACCTTGCCAATTCAGTAAACTTGGTCTCATAATCCGCAACTGATAAGTTGTCTTGTTTCAGCTCCGGGAACTTGATCTCCATCTGGTTTTTCATAAAATGAGGAAAATATTTCTCCAAGAAAAGATCAGTGAATCTATCCCAGGTCACCACACCTTCTTCTTCCAAAGCTTTCTTCGATTCCCACCAGTAATTAGCTTCGCCTTTCAGGAAATAGCTAGAAAAATCCGTCTTCTGCTCTTCCTCAACCTTTACCAACGAAAAAGCCTTTTCCATCTCTTTCAGCCAAGCTCTCGCTTTTGTAGGATCCGTGGAACCCATAAATTCCGGTGGCTTCACCGACTGAAATTACTTGAAAGTGGTCGTAGGCGCTGCTGGTGGTACTTGATGTCCTGGATGAGCGGCTTGCTGTAACATCTTTTGCTGGAACTGCTGCTGTTGCTGCTGCATTTGTTGTTGCATCATCAACATTTGCTTTTGCATGAGATTAAACATCTGATCCATCTGTTTATTATTGTTTTGGCCCTCGGTGTTCCCATTCGATAAATCGGGTTGTGCTTTTCTTTTAGGTGCCATCTTTCTGGTAAATAAACAATGGTCTTCTTTAATAACAGTATATTAAACATATATTAAAACAGTCGATTTTAGAAAATAAAATAGCTTATTAAATAACTGAATAGATAAAACAGTATGATGTGTTTTTTTTTTAAACATAAGGATACAACATGATCGTAAATAAAACTACATTTGTAAATATGCAATGGTACTGAAATAAATATACATGCTTAAATAACTAGAAATAAAATAAAGAAACGTGCAAAAGATCATCTTGTATATATATATAGGTAGAACACCAGCTACAGGTGTTAGTGCTTGATACAAAAACTATGATATAACAGTCATACTGCTACTACTACTATCGGTCAAAGTCAGTAACTACACTCATACAAACTAGTCATACAATACTATGCTGCCTCTATCTACAAAATATACATAATACAACACTCATTGATCTACTGGTCTCAAAATCCTGGTGGTACGTGGCTCAACTCCTCCTGCAATGCCTCTAGCACTGCCTCGGTAAGTCCCAATGCTCTGCGATATGCTGTCTCCGCACTAAGATCCTGCTGTCTCAAATCAGTAAGCTGCTACGAACTAACCCGGTGAACATGATGTAGCCTCTCTCTCAGTATATAATCCGGTCGTAATGCTCTGACAGGACCATCCGTCTGTGTCTCATACAACCCAAGCATCTCCCTACACTGGTTCTGCCATCTAATCCTCTCCTCCCTCTCTGCCTGAAAGCGCTGGTAAGTTACGGTATGATGCTCCCGAAGATCAGTGTTGGAACCTCGAGAAGGTAATGGTCCATCCACCACGATATCATCCATAAACTCTGGCTGAGGAAACTGATTAACTCCGGGAACAGGTACATAAATAGCTAATGGGGCAGGAAATAAGACAGGCTGCTCCATCGGCACATACACTGGCGGCTCTGCCTCTGGCTCCATATGTGGCAGCTCTGGAATCTCGACTGGTGGCATAGGAATCTGAGGCTCTAAATCCTCCCACTGTGGAAGATCAATCATGTCAGGAATATCGAACATCGGAAACTCAAGTGGTGGAAAATCTGGTATCTCTGGCTCAAAATATGGAAAATAATCTACAAAACCTGGTACCTCTGGGGGAAGTGGTATCTCTGGTGCTGGCTCAGGTGGCAATGGAGGTAAGATCTGCTCTGACACTGGGGCTACTACCGGTGCATCCACTGGATCTCTCTCGGTCCTCTCCGTAGATGATGATAAAGAAGCCATCTAATATACATAAAAATAATAACACAAAAACAATCAAATCACAATCCTAAACTCATAACTTCTAATCACATAGACAAACAATCCTAACATTCTTACTCTCATCCTATCTCATTTTCCTATCTTATCTTAGCCCTAACGTTCTTGTTTTCAAAGGTCAAACCTAAGCTCTGATGCCAACTGTAACACCCTCCAAATCCGGGGTATAGATTTGGGGCGTTATTAACAACAATTACCAACTAAACCTGCACAAGCGGAATATAAATATAATAATTACCCCGAACTATCACTATTCAGGATCTTTTAAGGTCTGAGTTTGAAAACAAGAATCACGCACTACACTTTATTACAAACCCAACTAAATAAAACCTGTCTCAAGAACTATCTTTGATACAAAACTTTATTCTATCTACAGTTTCACTACTCAACTTTTATTCAAACTACACAAGACTTTTATTCAACCCAACATTACTACTTATCCTGCTACACCTGATCTGGCAATTCATAGCTCTCTTCGGGAATAGGAAGGAACACTCTTGGTATAAGAGGGTCCCGCTGCTTGACTCGCTTCTTGACTATGCGGGTCCTGATGGGTTTAATTCTCTACCTTAACTGTAAAACAATAGGAGTAACAATAAAAAGGGATGAGCCAAAATTGCTCAACAAGCCTGCAAAAATATATATATATATATATATATAGTATAGAGAACGAGAAATAAAAGAAACAATAAGCTGCTGGTTGTAACAACCATCTGTATCTGTATTGAATAGTAATGTGCCAATGATGGCGAGTGCCAAACGAACAAGACTGGAAACAAGAACCAACATATGCACTATAATCTGCTGATCATTCAGAATATAGTGCGGATCTATACCCAACTGCATAGACCCAACCAACATAAGGAGTACTCAGGCAACTATGGCCTATTAATTAATGGTCTGGGTAAAACCCAGCCTTTATAGTAACCATCTAGTCCAAGGCTGACCATCCGGAACAATCGGTATGCTATTGATATATCCCAACACCAGGATATACCAGAGTATATGTAACAAGGGTAAAGGAATTGAAATATGAACAAGGAATTCAATAAATTGGGTAAATCAAGAATTGAAATGAAAGTGGAAACAAGCGATAATAAATGGATAACAGTGTATATGAACAATGATTATCAAAGATAACTAATACGATAGAAAAGAAATATAAATCACTATTCTGAATTTAGAATAGGGGAAAAACTTGCCTTGCGCGTACTTAAGCTGGTTTAACCCACTGCCTTCTGACCCTAGCTTGCTCTGCCTTGCTAACACTGAACAAATCATGGAAAGATAGGTGTTTAGATAACTTACTATATACGTGTATCTTGAATTGATAACACGCAACATTATCAGTCTACCCATGCGTTTCTATCTGACTCGTATATATACATATACATTTATACAGCACATAGGTTCACATAATCACATAAAGCACGTAGCACATAAAGCACATAATTAATTTCTAGATTTATAATTATTTTTAGAATCAATTCTAGGCTTATACCTGCGTTAACTAGTCTTATCTGATTTTATTATAATTTTTCGGGATTTATTCGGCTCAATTATACCCCTACTAGGACCTACGAACTATCAATTATCACCAACCTACTCTCTTTCGGAAGAAATTATAACTTACAACTATTTTTATTGGATTCGTCTCATTTTTCTGAGTCTAGGGGTCTTCGTTTCGCTCAAATCGGATTAACGGTTGAATTATTATGAATTAAACAAGATTTAATTAATTAATAATTAATTATAAATAATTAATTATAATTAAACAATCCTTAATCATATTTTTAAATAATTAATTAATAATTATTGTATTTTAAAATAATTAATCCCTAATTCTTAGGATTAATTACTATTTATTACAATTATTTACAAATTAATAATACTTACTCGATCAGATCGATTATTTATAAATAAAAATCCATACAACTAACTGATACGCTATTTATCAAATAACTACAAATTTCTCGAATTATAAATCACTTAACGATTAATCACTCGTATAACTACGAGCTACCCGCGATTCTCGCCTAATTATCGAATTATTCTATTATTATTGAAACTCGTACGATTCGCTAAACAGATAATTACCGATAACTATTTATACAATACGAATAATTATTACAATATTATTCGAATAACTAACGTCGAATAATAATTCTAATTATCGAATCATTATTCGCACTATTAACTAATTATTAGATTATTAATTACCTCACTTAATTATTTCTAATCTTTATTCACTAATTAATTACCTAATTATTAATTAATTACCCAATTATTAATTAATTAGATAATTAATAAATAATTAGATAAATAATTAAATTATTAATTAAATAAATAAATTCGAATTTATAATTTAACAAAATAATTCAAAAATTATAAATACTATTTTTCAAAATTAAAAACTAATTTTTTTAATTAATTATTAGAATTATTAAAACTGATTTTTAATTACTAAAATATAAATAAATCATTAATTTAATCAGAAACACAAAAACAAGAACAGGGGTTGGATTTTTAGGATCAAACCCGGGTCGTTTCCGGGTTGCAAACCGGGTCGACCTCGGGTTATCGAGTCACGAAGAACAACCCGAACTGCCCAGCAACTCCGACGCCGGCGACGATTCCCGGCGAGAATCCGGCGACCAAAACACTCGATTCCAGTCGATTCTCCTGCATTTTCGAAGCATAACAACACCACGACGTCTCCCCCAACCTTTCTCCCTCGTCTTCGTCGAACACGACGCCGGAACCGCGAAGAACAGCGGCGGCATCGTCGTTTTCCGGCGATGCTAAAACGGACACCAAATCGAGTGAAACCGGTGCCAAACGACTCCCTATTCGACGATCTACATCCTCATGGCAACGAAATCATCAAACAATCAACAGAAATCAAAACCCGAATTCAAGATTAAAACCCGAAAACACGAAATTAAAATCACTTAATCAAACAATAAAAATAGTTGCATAATCAGAAACTACGATTCACCAGCTTCAATTTGACTACTTACATGCTCGATTTGGACTCCGGAATCACCTTCAAAATCGCAATTGATTATGCTGCCCTGTTCTTCACAGAAACCCTAACCCTAATTCCTTTTTCTTTTTCTTTTTATTTTTCTGATTTTCTGTATAATTAACTGATTTAATTAATAATAATTCAGGTATTAATATTTATGAAAATAATACCCCTAAGTAAAATTAAGGGTCTAATTACACTCCTAATAAAAATATTTGGCCCCAATTTTTATAATTTTTGGGTATTAATAATGAATTTTTAAATATCCAATAAATACAAAATTAATGTCAAAAATTCCCAAAAATTGTGAATATTACAAAAATGCAAAGAAAAATGATATATGATAATTTCATGATCATATAAAAATAAAAATGTGATTTTTTTGTGGGATTTTTGGTACCCGAAGGGGTCCGGAAAAAGTTGTTTTTCGCGAAAAAGGTCAGTTGGTAAAACGTCTAGGGGTTCAGAATAGCGATATGGGATAGGGCATTTTTGGCAAAATAGGGCCAATGATTTTGTTTGAAATACGGGCTTTTAAAACATAGTTTTGAGCTGTACAGGTTTTGATATAATATATATATAACTGACGATAAAACGCTCAATAAATATCCAAAACACGTTTGGATCAAAACAGCCAACACATAGCACATAGCAGTTAGGGTTTAACGACTTAACACATTTAATCACATAATAATACACATAATTTATCATTATTATAATATAATACAAGCGTAATTCCTCGGTCGTTACATTCTCCCCCCCTTTAACAAGATTCTGTCCTCAGAATTACATTATGCAAATAACTGAGGATACATTTCTAACATTTCACTCTCAAGCTCCCAGGTTGATTCTTCAACCACTGAGTTTCTCCATAAAACTCTCACTAATGACACAGACTTATTTCTTAATATCCTCTCTTGCCTATCTAGAATTCTTATTGGCTGCTCTACATATGACAAATCTGCCTGAAGTTCTACTGGTTCATATTCTATTACATGCCTTGTATCAGGATTATACTTCTTAAGCATAGATACATGAAATACGTTGTGAATGTACTGCATATGGGGTGGTAGAGCTAACTTGTACGCAACCTTCCCAATTTTCTTCAAAATCTCAAATGGTCCAACGTATCGTGGCTTCAATTTCCATTTATTGCCAAATCTGGTCAATCCTTTCCATGGCGATATTTTGAGCAATACGCGTTCTCCTTCCTGATAGTCCACATCCTTCCTTGCTTGGTCTGCATATCTGCTTTGCCTGTTTTGTGCTGTCTCGATTCGTTTTCGAATGAGTTTAATCTTTTCTTTTGTCTGCTGAATTAATTCTGGACCCAAAATCTTGCGTTCTCCAACTTCATCCCAATGTACTGGTGATCTGCATTTCCTTCCATATAATGCTTCATACGGTGGCATTCCAATACTGGCGTGATAGCTGTTATTATAAGAAAATTCCACTAGGGGTAAATGATCATCCCAACTACCTTCAAAATCGATCGCACAAACTCGTAGCATGTCTTCAATCGTTTGAATTGTCCTTTCACTTTGACCGTCAGTTAGCGGATGATAGGCTGTACTCATATTCAACTTCGTTCCTAGACATTCTTGGAATTGTCTCCAAAATCTTGAATTAAAACGAGGATCTCGATCCGATACAATTGATACTGGTACTCCATGACGCATCACAATTTCTTTAAGATATAAATGCACTAGCCTGTCCAATGAAAATCTCTAGAAGAAAATGTGCTGATTTCGTCAATCGATCAATAATAACCCAAATTGCATCGTGATTGGCTTTCGTCCTTGGAAGTCCCACTACGAAATCCATCGCTAGATGTTCCCATTTCCATTCTGGAATGTCTAATGGTTGTAATAACCCACTCGGACGTTGATGCTCTGCTTTAACTCGCTGGCATGTGTAACATTTACTCACCCATTCTGCTATCTCCTTCTTCATATTCGGCCACCAAAAGTTTTCCTTCAAATCGCGATACATTTTCGTGCTTCCTGGATGAATGGAATACTTCGAATTGTACGCATCTCGCATAATTTCTTCTTTTAATTCTACCACGTTAGGGATCCAGATTCTTGACGTAAAACGTAAAATTCCTTCATTATCTTTCTGAGTTGTAATCTCTTATCTTGTTAAGTTGTCGTCTTGACTCGTCACTTTATCTTGACAATGGCGAATCTTTTCTAGCAACCCTGGTTGAAAAGTTATAGCGTAAATAGTTCCTACAGATTCATGAGGAATACGAATCTCAATTTCCAATTTGTCGAATTCTTAAACCAATTCTTCACATGAAGTTAACCGATTCAATCTTTCTTTTCTGCTTAGTGCATCTGCAACAACATTTGCTTTTCCTGGATGATAACTGATTGTAATATCATAATCTTTAATCAATTCCAGCCATCGACGTTGTCACATGTTCAGTTCCTTTTGCGTGAAGATATACTTCAGACTTTTATGATCCGTGTAGATTTCACATTTTTCACCGTACAGATAATGTCTCCAAAGCTTCAATGCAAATACAATTGCTGCCAATTCCAGATCATGCGTAGGATATTTCTGCTCATGAGGTTTAAGTTGTCTCGACGCATATGCAATGACGTTACCATGTTGCATCAACACACATCCTAAACCACGATATGAAGCGTCACTGTAAATAACAAAATTTCCTTGCTCGTCTGGCAGTACTAATACTGGTGCAGTCACTAACCGATTCTTCAACTCTTGAAAACTTTCTTCACATTTACTATTCCATTCGAACTTTTCACTTTGTCGAGTTAACTTGGTCAACGGTGTTGCTATCTTCGCAAAATCTTTGACAAATCTTCGATAATATCCTGCCAAACCTAAGAAACTTCGAACCTCTGTCGGCGTCTTTGGTCTTTCCCAATTCAACACAGCTTCAATCTTTGCTGGATCAACTTGAATGCCTTCTCTGCTGATGATATGCCCTAGAAACTGCACTTCTTTCAACCAAAATTCACATTTTGAAAATTTTGCATAAAGCTGCTCCTTTCGTAATATCTCCAATGTCGTTCTTAAATGCGCTGCATGCTCTTCTCCCGTCTTTGAGTAGATCAAAATGTCATCAATAAATACAATGATAAACTTATCCAAATACTTCTTGAATATTCGATTCATCAAATCCATAAACGCTGCAGGTGCATTCATTAATCCAAAAGCCATCACAAGAAATTCATAGTGTCTGTACCTCGTTCTAAATGCTGTCTTTGGAATATCTTCGGCCTTGATCTTTAACTGATGATAGCCTGATCGTAAGTCAATTTTCGAAAACCATGCTGCTCCTTTTAATTGATCAAATAAATCATCGATGCGAGGTAAAGGATATTTATTCTTGATAGTTAACTTGTTCAGCTCACGATAATCAATACACAGTCGCATACTGCCATCCTTCTTTTTCACGAACAATACTGGCGTGCCCCACGGGGATACACTTGGCCTTATAATTCCTTTGTCAAGAAGTTCTTGCAACTGCTTTGCTAATTCCCTCATTTCAACAGGTGCCATTCGATATGGAGCTTTCGAAATTGGTTCGGTCCCTGGCGTCAAGTCAATAGTGAACTCGATTTCTCGATCTGGTGGAAGTCCTGGTAATTCGTCTGGAAAAACATCAAGAAATTCACAAACTAATGGAATATCTTCAATCTTTGGATTTCCCTTATCAGCATCACGTACATAGGCTAAATAAGCTTGACATCCTTGGCGTAGCAATCTTCTCGTCTGCATTATTGATAGGAATTTCTGCTTTTGCTTCTCACCTTTAAATATTACCGTTTCATTTTCTTCAGTTTGCAATTTCACTCTCTTATTCGCACAGTCAATTTGAGCATTATTACTAGATAGCCAATCCATTCCTAGAATAACATCAAACTCCCCTAACCTAAAAGGTATCAAATCAACTGAAAAATGACATCTTCCTATCTCAATATCACAACTCGGGCATACTCGATCTACTGCAACCTGATCATTATTTGCTAATTTTATGACTAACACTTCATCTAACCACTGTACCTCACAATTTATTTTAGAGATAAAAGCTTCAGAAATAAAAGATCTAGTAGCTCCTGAATCAATCAATACCAAAGCATTTACGGAATTTACAGGAAGTGTACCTGCAACCACATTCGGACTCTGTACCGCTTCCTTCATTGACATGTTGAAAGTCCTTGCTTTGGGCTGATGTTGCTGTGGTAGTGGAGGTGGAGGTAATGCTAACACTCTTGGAATACTAGCGGCCATTGCAATTCCTCTGCAGTCTCTGGCGATATGTCCTTTTCTCCCATATTGAAAATAAGTAACTTCTGCTTTTCCCATCGGACATTCTCCAGAATAGTGTCCCCTTTGCTTGCACTTGAAACACGTGACATTTGGCTTGTTGCAAATTCCCGTATGCTTTCTACCACACGTTCTGCAATCAGGTACAGGCGGTCGAATAAGCCTTTGCTGAGTTGGGGCAGGTAGTCGATTACCCATCCTCTGGTTGTTTTGTTCTGGCCTCCTAAAGTTTACTTTTCCTCGAGCTTGAAATCCCGGCCTTTTGTTGAAACGATTTTGAAAATTCCCTGGTCCTTTCTCTTTCTGAGCTGATTCGCTTTCTCCTTCAATAATCATAGCCTTCTGAACAACAGCCGTATAAGTTGTCAATTCAAACACAGCTACCCTGCTACGAATCCATGGTTTTAGTCCTTGCTGAAATCTCTTGGCCCGCTTCTCGTCCGTATCCACATGCTCTGGAACAAACCTTGCCAATTCAGTAAACTTGGTCTCATAATCCGCAACCGATAAGTTGTCTTGTTTCAGCTCCGGGAACTTGATCTCCATCTGGTTTTTCATAAAACGAGGAAAATATTTCTCCAAGAAAAGATCAGTGAATCTATCCCAGGTCACCACACCTTCTTCTTCCAAAGCTTTCTTCGATTCCCACCAGTAATTAGCTTCGCCTTTCAGGAAATAGCTAGAAAAATCCGTCTTCTGCTCTTCCTCAACCTTTACCAACGAAAAAGCCTTTTCCATCTCTTTCAGCCAAGCTCTCGCTTTTGTAGGATCCGTGGAACCCATAAATTCCGGTGGCTTCACCGACTGAAATTACTTGAAAGTGGTCGTAGGCGCTGCTGGTGGTACTTGATGTCCTGGAGGAGCGGCTTGCTGTAACATCTTTTGCTGGAACTGCTGCTGTTGCTGCTGCATTTGTTGTTGCATCATCAACATTTGCTTTTGCATGAGATTAAACATCTGATCCATCTGTTTATTATTGTTTTGGCCCTCGGTGTTCCCATTCGATAAATCGGGTTGTGCTTTTCTTTTAGGTGCCATCTTTCTGGTAAATAAACAATGGTCTTCTTTAATAACAGTATATTAAACATATATTAAAACAATCGATTTTAGAAAATAAAACAGCTTATTAAATAACTGAATAGATAAAACAGTATGATGTGTTTTTTTTTAAACATAAGGATACAACATGATCCTAAATAAAACTACATTTGTAAATATGCAATGGTACTGAAATAAATATACATGTTTAAATAACTAGAAATAAAATAAAGAAACGTGCAAAAGATCATCTTGTATATATATATAGGTAGAACACCAGCTACAGGTGTCAGTGCTTGATACAAAAACCTATGATATAACAGTCATACTGCTACTATTACTATCGGTCAAAGTCAGTAACTACACTCATACAAACTAGTCATATAATACTATGCTGCCTATATCTACAAAATATACATAATACAACACTCATTGATCTACTGGTCTCAAAATCCTGGTGGTACGTGGCTCAACTCCTCCTGCAATGCCTCTAGCACTGCCTCGGTAAGTCCCAATGCTCTGCGATATGCTGTCTCCGCACTAAGATCCTGCTGTCTCAAATCAGTAAGCTGCTGCGA
Organism: Apium graveolens; assembly: GCF_009905375.1. NCBI lineage: Eukaryota > Viridiplantae > Streptophyta > Magnoliopsida > Apiales > Apiaceae > Apium > Apium graveolens. The sequence goes on from NC_133654.1 coordinate 35,761,900, forward strand.
ACTAACCCGGTGAACATGATGTAGCCTCTCTCTCAGTATATAATCCGGTCGTAATGCTCTGACAGGACCATCCGTCTGTGTCTCATACAACCCAAGCATCTCCCTACACTGGTTCTGCCATCTAATCCTCTCCTCCCTCTCTGCTTGAAAGCACTGGTAAGTTACGGTATGATGCTCCCGAAGATCAGTGCTGGAACCTCGAGAAGGTAATGGTCCATCCACCACGATGTCATCCATAAACTCTGGCTGAGGAAACTGATTAACTCCGGGAACAGGTGCATAAATAGCTAATGGGGCAGGAAATAAGACAGGCTGCTCCATCGGCACATACACTGGCGGCTCTGCCTCTGGCTCCATATGTGGCAGCTCTGGAATCTCGACTGGTGGCATAGGAATCTGAGGCTCTAAATCCTCCCACTGTGGAAGATCAATCATGTCAGGAATATCGAACATCGGGAACTCTAGTGGTGGAAAATCTGGTATCTCTGGCTCAAAATATGGAAAATAATCTACAAAACCTGGTACCTCTGGGGGAAGTGGTATCTCTGGTGCTGGCTCAGGTGGCAATGGAGGTAAGATCTGCTCTGAAACTGGGGCTACTACCGGTGCATCCACTGGATCTGTCTCGGTCCTCTCCGTAGATGATGATAAAGAAGCCATCTAATATATATAAAAATAATAACACAAAAACAATCAAATCACAATCCTAAACTCATAACTTCTAATCACATAGACAAACAATCCTAACATTCTTACTCTCATCCTATCTCATTTTCCTATCTTATCTTAGCCCTAACGTTCTTGTTTTCAAAGGTCAAACCTAAGCTCTGATGCCAACTGTAACACCCTCCAAATCCGGGGTATAGATTTGGGGCGTTATTAACAACAATTACCAACTAAACCTGCACAAGCGGAATATAAATATAATAATTACCCCGAACTATCACTATTCAGGATCTTTTAAGGTCTGAGTTTGAAAACAAGAATCACGCACTACACTTTATTACAAACCCAACTAAATAAAACCTGTCTCAAGAACTATCTTTGATACAAAACTTTATTCTATCTACAGTTTCACTACTCAACTTTTATTCAAACTACACAAGACTTTTATTCAACCCAACATTACTACTTATCCTGCTACACCTGATCTGGCAATTCATAGCTCTCTTCGGGAATAGGAAGGAACACTCTTGGTATAAGAGGGTCCCGCTGCTTGACTCGCTTCTTGACTATGCGGGTCCTGATGGGTTTCATTCTCTACCTTAACTGTAAAACAATAGGAGTAACAATAAAAAGGGATGAGCCAAAATTGCTCAACAAGCCTGCAAAAATATATATATATAGTATAGAGAACGAGAAATGAAAGAAACAATAAGCTGCTGGTTGTAACAACCATCTGTATCTGTATTGAATAGTAATTTGCCAATGATGGCGAGTGCCAAATGAACAAGACTGGAAACAAGAACCAACATATGCACTATAATCTGCTGATCAGTCAGAATATAGTGCGGATCTATACCCAACTGCATAGACCCAACCAACATAAGGAGTACTCAGGCAACTATGGCCTATTAATTAATGGTCTGGGTAAAACCCAGCCTTTATAGTAACCATCCAGTCCAAGGCTGAGCATCCGGAACAATCGGTATGCTATTGATATATCCCAACACCAGGATATACCAGAGTATATGTAACAAGGGTAAAGGAATTGAAATATGAACAAGGAATTCAATAAATTGGGTAAATCAAGAATTGAAATGAAAGTGGAAACAAGCGATAATAAATGGATAACAGTGTATATGAACAATGATTATCAAAGATAACTAATACGATAGAAAAGAAATATAAATCACTATTCTGAATTTAGAATAGGGGAAAAACTTGCCTTGCGCGTACTTAACCTGGTTTAACCCACTGCCTTCTGACCCTAGCTTGCTCTGCCTTGCTAACACTGAACAAATCATGGAAAGATAGGTGTTTAGATAACTTACTATATACGTGTATCTTGAATTGATAACACGCAACATTATCAGTCTACCCATGCGTTTCTATCTGACTCGTATATATACATATACATTTATACAGCACATAGGTTCACATAATCACATAAAGCACGTAGCACATAAAGCACATAATTAATTTCTAGATTTATAATTATTTTTAGAATCAATTCTAGGCTTATACCTGCGTTAACTAGTCTTATCTGATTTTATTATAATTTTTCGGGATTTATTCGGCTCAATTATACCCCTACTAGGACCTACGAACTATCAATTATCACCAACCTACTCTCTTTCGGAAGAAATTATAACTTACAACTATTTTTATTGGATTCGTCTCATTTTTCTGAGTCTAGGGGTCTTCGTTTCGCTCAAATCGGATTAACGGTTAAATTATTATGAATTAAACAAGATTTAATTAATTAATAATTAATTATAAATAATTAATTATAATTAAACAATCCTTAATCATATTTTTAAATAATTAATTAATAATTATTGTATTTTAAAATAATTAATCCCTAATTCTTAGGATTAATTACTATTTATTACAATTATTTACAAATTAATAATACTTACTCGATCAGATCGATTATTTATAAATAAAAATCGATACAACTAACTGATACGCTATTTATCAAATAACTACGAATTACTCGAATTATAAATCACTTAACGATTAATCACTCGTATAACTACGAGCTACCCGCGATTCTCGCCTAATTATCGAATTATTCTATTATTATTGAAACTCGTACGATTCGCTAAACAGATAATTACCGATAACTATTTATACGATACGAATAATTATTACAATATTATTCGAATAACTAACGCTCGAATAATAATTCTAATTATCGAATCATTATTCGCACTATTAACTAATTATTAGATTATTAATTACCTCACTTAATTATTTCTAATCTTTATTCACTAATTAATTACCTAATTATTAATTAATTACCCTAATTATTAATTAATTAGATAATTAATAAATAATTAGATAAATAATTAAATAATTAATTAAATAAATAAATTCGAATTTATAATTTAATAAAATAATTCAAAAATTATAAATACTATTTTTCAGAATTAAAAACTAATTTTTTTAATTAATTATTAGAATTATTAAAACTGATTTTTAATTACTAAAATATAAATAAATCATTAATTTAATCAGAAACACAAAAACAAGAACAGGGGTTGGATTTTTAGGATCAAACCCGGGTCGTTTCCGGGTTGCAAACCGGGTCGACCTCGGGTTATCGGGTCACGAAGAACAACCCGAACTGCCCAGCAACTCCGACGCCGGCGACGATTCCCGGCGAGAATCCGGCGACCAAAACACTCGATTCCAGTCGATTCTCCTGCATTTTCGAAGCATAACAACACCACGACGTCTCCCCCAACCTTTCTCCCTCGTCTTCGTCGAACATGACGCCGGAACCGCGAAGAACAGCGGCGGCATCGTCGTTTTCCCGGCGATGCTAAAACGGACACCAAATCGAGTGAAACACGTGCCAAACGACTCCCTATTCGACGATCTACATCCTCATGGCAACGAAATCATCAAACAATCAACAGAAATCAAAACCCGAATTCAAGATTAAAACCCGAAAACACGAAATTAAAATCACTTAATCAAACAATAAAAATAGTTGCATAATCAGAAACTACGATTCACCAGCTTCAATTTGACTACTTACATGCTCGATTTGGACTCCGGAATCACCTTCAAAATCGCAATTGATTATGCTGCCCTGTTCTTCACAGAAACCCTAACCCTAATTCCTTTTTCTTTTCTTTTTATTTTTCTGATTTTCTGTATAATTAACTGATTTAATTAATAATAATTCAGGTATTAATATTTATGAAAATAATACCCCTAAGTAAAATTAAGGGTCTAATTACACTCCTAATAAAAATATTTGGCCCCAATTTTTATAATTTTTGGGTATTAATAATGAATTTTTAAATATCCAATAAATACAAAATTAATGTCAAAAATTCCCAAAAATTGTGAATATTACAAAAATGCAAAGAAAAATGATATATGATAATTTCATGATCATATAAAAATAAAAATGTGATTTTTTTGTGGGGATTTTTGGTACCCGAAGGGGTCCGGAAAAAGTCGTTTTTCGCGAAAAAGGTTCAGTTGGTAAAACGTCTAGGGGTTCAGAATAGCGATATGGGATAGGGCATTTTTGGCAAAATAGGGCCAATGATTTTGTTTGAAATACGGGCTTTTAAAACATAGTTTTGAGCTGTACAGGTTTTGATATAATATATATATAACTGACGATAAAACGCTCAATAAATATCCAAAACACGTTTGGAATCAAAACAGCCAACACATAGCACATAGCAGTTAGGGTTTAACGACTTAACACATTTAATCACATAATAATACATATAATTTATCATTATTATAATATAATACAAGCGTAATTCCTCGGTCGTTACATTCTCCCCCCCTTTAACAAGATTCTGTCCTCAGAATCACATTATGCAAATAACTGAGGATACATTTCTAATATTTCACTCTCAAGCTCCCAGGTTTATTCTTCAACCACTGGGTTTCTCCATAAAACTCTCACTAATGACACAGACTTATTTCTTAATATCCTCTCTTGCCTATCTAGAATTCTTATTGGCTGCTCTACATATGACAAATCTGCCTGAAGTTCTACTGGTTCATATTCTATTACATGCCTTGTATCAGGATTATACTTCTTAAGCATAGATACATGAAATACGTTGTGAATGTACTGCATATGGGGTGGTAGAGCTAACTCGTACGCAACCTTCCCAATTTTCTTCAAAATCTCAAATGGTCCAACGTATCGTGGCTTCAATTTCCATTTATTGCCAAATCTGGTCAATCCTTTCCATGGCGATATTTTGAGCAATACGCGTTCTCCTTCCTGATAGTCCACATCCTTCCTTGCTTGGTCTGCATATCTGCTTTGCCTGTTTTGTGCTGTCTCGATTCGTTTTCGAATGAGTTTAATCTTTTCTTTTGTCTGCTGAATTAATTCTGGACCCAAAATCTTGCGTTCTCCAACTTCATCCCAATGCTACTGGTGATCTGCATTTCCTTCCATATAATGCTTCATACGGTGGCATTCCAATACTGGCGTGATAGCTGTTATTATAAGAAAAATCCACTAGGGGTAAATGATTCATCCCAACTACCTTCAAAATCGATCGCACAAACTCGTAGCATGTCTTCAATCGTTTGAATTGTCCTTTCACTTTGACCGTCAGTTAGCGGATGATAGGCTGTACTCATATTCAACTTCGTTCCTAGACATTCTTGGAATTGTCTCCAAAATCTTGAATTGAAACGAGGATCTCGATCCGATACAATTGATACTGGTACTCCATGACGCATCACAATTTCTTTAAGATATAAATGCACTAGCCTGTCCAATGAAAATCTCTCATTAATTGGAAGAAAATGTGCTGATTTCGTCAATCGATCAATAATAACCCAAATTGCATCGTGATTGGCTTTCGTCCTTGGAAGTCCCACTACGAAATCCATCGCTAGATGTTCCCATTTCCATTCTGGAATGTCTAATGGTTGTAATAACCCACTCGGACGTTGATGCTCTGCTTTAACTCGCTGGCATGTGTAACATTTACTCACCCATTCTGCTATCTCCTTCTTCATATTCGGCCACCAAAAGTTTTCCTTCAAATCGCGATACATTTTCGTGCTTCCTGGATGAATGGAATACTTCGAATTGTACGCATCTCGCATAATTTCTTCTTTTAATTCTACCACGTTAGGGATCCAGATTCTTGACGTAAAACGTAAAATTCCTTCATTATCTTTCTGAGTTGTAATCTCTTATCTTGTTAAGTTGTCGTCTTGACTCATCACTTTATCTTGACAATGGCGAATCTTTTCTAGCAACCCTGGTTGAAAAGTTATAGCGTAAATAGTTCCTACAGATTCATGAGGAATACGAATCTCAATTTCCAATTTGTCGAATTCTTAACCAATTCTTCACATGAAGTTAACCGATTCAATCTTTCTTTTCTGCTTAGTGCATCTGCTACAACATTTGCTTTTCCTGGATGATAACTGATTGTAATATCATAATCTTTAATCAATTCCAGCCATCGACGTTGTCACATGTTCAGTTCCTTTTGCGTGAAGATATACTTCAGACTTTTATGATCCGTGTAGATTTCACATTTTTCACCGTACAGATAATGTCTCCAAAGCTTCAATGCAAATACAATTGCTGCCAATTCCAGATCATGCGTAGGATATTTCTGCTCATGAGGTTTAAGTTGTCTCGACGCATATGCAATGACGTTACCATGTTGCATCAACACACATCCTAAACCACGATATGAAGCGTCACTGTAAATAACAAAATTTCCTTGCTCGTCTGGCAGTACTAATACTGGTGCAGTCACTAACCGATTCTTCAACTCTTGAAAACTTTCTTCACATTTACTATTCCATTCGAACTTTTCACTTTGTCGAGTTAACTTGGTCAACGGTGTTGCTATCTTCGCAAAATCTTTGACAAATCTTCGATAATATCCTGCCAAACCTAAGAAACTTCGAACCTCTGTCGGCGTCTTTGGTCTTTCCCAATTCAACACAGCTTCAATCTTTGCTGGATCAACTTGAATGCCTTCTCTGCTGATGATATGCCCTAGAAACTGCACTTCTTTCAACCAAAATTCACATTTTGAAAATTTTGCATAAAGCTGCTCCTTTCGTAATATCTCCAATGTCGTTCTTAAATGCGCTGCATGCTCTTCTCCCGTCTTTGAGTAGATCAAAATGTCATCAATAAATACAATGATAAACTTATCCAAATACTTCTTGAATATTCGATTCATCAAATCCATAAACGCTGCAGGTGCATTCATTAATCCAAAAGCCATCACAAGAAATTCATAGTGTCTGTACCTCGTTCTAAATGCTGTCTTTGGAATATCTTCGGCCTTGATCTTTAACTGATGATAGCCTGATCGTAAGTCAATTTTCGAAAACCATGCTGCTCCTTTTAATTGATCAAATAAATCATCGATGCGAGGTAAAGGATATTTATTCTTGATAGTTAACTTGTTCAGCTCACGATAATCAATACACAGTCGCATACTGCCATCCTTCTTTTTCACGAACAATACTGGCGTGCCCCACGGGGATACACTTGGCCTTATAATTCCTTTGTCAAGAAGTTCTTGCAACTGCTTTGCTAATTCCCTCATTTCAACAGGTGCCATTCGATATGGAGCTTTCGAAATTGGTTCGGTCCCTGGCGTCAAGTCAATAGTGAACTCGATTTCTCGATCTGGTGGAAGTCCTGGTAATTCGTCTGGAAAAACATCAAGAAATTCACAAACTAATGGAATATCTTCAATCTTTGGATTTCCCTTATCAGCATCACGTACATAGGCTAAATAAGCTTGACATCCTTGGCGTAGCAATCTTCTCGTCTGCATTATTGATAGGAATTTCTGCTTTTGCTTCTCACCTTTAAATATTACCGTTTCATTTTCTTCAGTTTGCAATTTCACTCTCTTATTCGCACAGTCAATTTGAGCATTATTACTAGATAGCCAATCCATTCCTAGAATAACATCAAACTCCCCTAACCTAAAAGGTATCAAATCAACTGAAAAATGACATCTTCCTATCTCAATATCACAACTCGGGCATACTCGATCTACTGCAACCTGATCATTATTTGCTAATTTTATGACTAACACTTCATCTAACCACTGTACCTCACAATTTATTTTAGAGATAAAAGCTTCAGAAATAAAAGATCTAGTAGCTCCTGAATCAATCAATACCAAAGCATTTACGGAATTTACAGGAAGTGTACCTGCAACCACATTCGGACTCTGTACCGCTTCCTTCATTGACATGTTGAAAGTCCTTGCTTTGGGCTGATGTTGCTGTGGTAGTGGAGGTGGAGGTAATGCTAACACTCTTGGAATACTAGCGGCCATTGCAATTCCTCTGCAGTCTCTGGCGATATGTCCTTTTCTCCCATATTGAAAATAAGTAACTTCTGCTTTTCCCATCGGACATTCTCCAGAATAGTGTCCCCTTTGCTTGCACTTGAAACACGTGACATTTGGCTTGTTGCAAATTCCCGTATGCTTTCTACCACACGTTCTGCAATCAGGTACAGGCGGTCGAATAAGCCTTTGCTGAGTTGGGGCAGGTAGTCGATTACCCATCCTCTGGTTGTTTTGTTCTGGCCTCCTAAAGTTTACTTTTCCTCGAGCTTGAAATCCCGGCCTTTTGTTGAAACGATTTTGAAAATTCCCTGGTCCTTTCTCTTTCTGAGCTGATTCGCTTTCTCCTTCAATAATCATAGCCTTCTGAACAACAGCCGTATAAGTTGTCAATTCAAACACAGCTACCCTGCTACGAATCCATGGTTTTAGTCCTTGCTGAAATCTCTTGGCCCGCTTCTCGTCCGTATCCACATGCTCTGGAACAAACCTTGCCAATTCAGTAAACTTGGTCTCATAATCCGCAACCGATAAGTTGTCTTGTTTCAGCTCCGGGAACTTGATCTCCATCTGGTTTTTCATAAAACGAGGAAAATATTTCTCCAAGAAAAGATCAGTGAATCTATCCCAGGTCACCACACCTTCTTCTTCCAAAGCTTTCTTCGATTCCCACCAGTAATTAGCTTCGCCTTTCAGGAAATAGCTAGAAAAATCCGTCTTCTGCTCTTCCTCAACCTTTACCAACGAAAAAGCCTTTTCCATCTCTTTCAGCCAAGCTCTCGCTTTTGTAGGATCCGTGGAACCCATAAATTCCGGTGGCTTCACCGACTGAAATTACTTGAAAGTGGTCGTAGGCGCTGCTGGTGGTACTTGATGTCCTGGAGGAGCGGCTTGCTGTAACATCTTTTGCTGGAACTGCTGCTGTTGCTGCTGCATTTGTTGTTGCATCATCAACATTTGCTTTTGCATGAGATTAAACATCTGATCCATCTGTTTATTATTGTTTTGGCCCTCGGTGTTCCCATTCGATAAATCGGGTTGTGCTTTTCTTTTAGGTGCCATCTTTCTGGTAAATAAACAATGGTCTTCTTTAATAACAGTATATTAAACATATATTAAAACAATCGATTTTAGAAAATAAAACAGCTTATTAAATAACTGAATAGATAAAACAGTATGATGTGTTTTTTTTTAAACATAAGGATACAACATGATCCTAAATAAAACTACATTTGTAAATATGCAATGGTACTGAAATAAATATACATGTTTAAATAACTAGAAATAAAATAAAGAAACGTGCAAAAGATCATCTTGTATATATATATAGGTAGAACACCAGCTACAGGTGTCAGTGCTTGATACAAAAACCTATGATATAACAGTCATACTGCTACTATTACTATCGGTCAAAGTCAGTAACTACACTCATACAAACTAGTCATATAATACTATGCTGCCTATATCTACAAAATATACATAATACAACACTCATTGATCTACTGGTCTCAAAATCCTGGTGGTACGTGGCTCAACTCCTCCTGCAATGCCTCTAGCACTGCCTCGGTAAGTCCCAATGCTCTGCGATATGCTGTCTCCGCACTAAGATCCTGCTGTCTCAAATCAGTAAGCTGCTGCGAACTAACCCGGTGAACATGATGTAGCCTCTCTCTCAGTATATAATCCGGTCGTAATGCTCTGACAGGACCATCCGTCTGTGTCTCATACAACCCAAGCATCTCCCTACACTGGTTCTGCCATCTAATCCTCTCCTCCCTCTCTGCTTGAAAGCACTGGTAAGTTACGGTATGATGCTCCCGAAGATCAGTGCTGGAACCTCGAGAAGGTAATGGTCCATCCACCACGATGTCATCCATAAACTCTGGCTGAGGAAACTGATTAACTCCGGGAACAGGTGCATAAATAGCTAATGGGGCAGGAAATAAGACAGGCTGCTCCATCGGCACATACACTGGCGGCTCTGCCTCTGGCTCCATATGTGGCAGCTCTGGAATCTCGACTGGTGGCATAGGAATCTGAGGCTCTAAATCCTCCCACTGTGGAAGATCAATCATGTCAGGAATATCGAACATCGGGAACTCTAGTGGTGGAAAATCTGGTATCTCTGGCTCAAAATATGGAAAATAATCTACAAAACCTGGTACCTCTGGGGGAAGTGGTATCTCTGGTGCTGGCTCAGGTGGCAATGGAGGTAAGATCTGCTCTGAAACTGGGGCTACTACCGGTGCATCCACTGGATCTGTCTCGGTCCTCTCCGTAGATGATGATAAAGAAGCCATCTAATATATATAAAAATAATAACACAAAAACAATCAAATCACAATCCTAAACTCATAACTTCTAATCACATAGACAAACAATCCTAACATTCTTACTCTCATCCTATCTCATTTTCCTATCTTATCTTAGCCCTAACGTTCTTGTTTTCAAAGGTCAAACCTAAGCTCTGATGCCAACTGTAACACCCTCCAAATCCGGGGTATAGATTTGGGGCGTTATTAACAACAATTACCAACTAAACCTGCACAAGCGGAATATAAATATAATAATTACCCCGAACTATCACTATTCAGGATCTTTTAAGGTCTGAGTTTGAAAACAAGAATCACGCACTACACTTTATTACAAACCCAACTAAATAAAACCTGTCTCAAGAACTATCTTTGATACAAAACTTTATTCTATCTACAGTTTCACTACTCAACTTTTATTCAAACTACACAAGACTTTTATTCAACCCAACATTACTACTTATCCTGCTACACCTGATCTGGCAATTCATAGCTCTCTTCGGGAATAGGAAGGAACACTCTTGGTATAAGAGGGTCCCGCTGCTTGACTCGCTTCTTGACTATGCGGGTCCTGATGGGTTTCATTCTCTACCTTAACTGTAAAACAATAGGAGTAACAATAAAAAGGGATGAGCCAAAATTGCTCAACAAGCCTGCAAAAATATATATATATAGTATAGAGAACGAGAAATGAAAGAAACAATAAGCTGCTGGTTGTAACAACCATCTGTATCTGTATTGAATAGTAATTTGCCAATGATGGCGAGTGCCAAATGAACAAGACTGGAAACAAGAACCAACATATGCACTATAATCTGCTGATCAGTCAGAATATAGTGCGGATCTATACCCAACTGCATAGACCCAACCAACATAAGGAGTACTCAGGCAACTATGGCCTATTAATTAATGGTCTGGGTAAAACCCAGCCTTTATAGTAACCATCCAGTCCAAGGCTGAGCATCCGGAACAATCGGTATGCTATTGATATATCCCAACACCAGGATATACCAGAGTATATGTAACAAGGGTAAAGGAATTGAAATATGAACAAGGAATTCAATAAATTGGGTAAATCAAGAATTGAAATGAAAGTGGAAACAAGCGATAATAAATGGATAACAGTGTATATGAACAATGATTATCAAAGATAACTAATACGATAGAAAAGAAATATAAATCACTATTCTGAATTTAGAATAGGGGAAAAACTTGCCTTGCGCGTACTTAACCTGGTTTAACCCACTGCCTTCTGACCCTAGCTTGCTCTGCCTTGCTAACACTGAACAAATCATGGAAAGATAGGTGTTTAGATAACTTACTATATACGTGTATCTTGAATTGATAACACGCAACATTATCAGTCTACCCATGCGTTTCTATCTGACTCGTATATACATATACATTTATACAGCACATAGGTTCACATAATCACATAAAGCACGTAGCACATAAAGCACATAATTAATTTCTAGATTTATAATTATTTTTAGAATCAATTCTAGGCTTATACCTGCGTTAACTAGTCTTATCTGATTTTATTATAATTTTTCGGGATTTATTCGGCTCAATTATACCCCTACTAGGACCTACGAACTATCAATTATCACCAACCTACTCTCTTTCGGAAGAAATTATAACTTACAACTATTTTTATTGGATTCGTCTCATTTTTCTGAGTCTAGGGGTCTTCGTTTCGCTCAAATCGGATTAACGGTTAAATTATTATGAATTAAACAAGATTTAATTAATTAATAATTAATTATAAATAATTAATTATAATTAAACAATCCTTAATCATATTTTTAAATAATTAATTAATAATTATTGTATTTTAAAATAATTAATCCCTAATTCTTAGGATTAATTACTATTTATTACAATTATTTACAAATTAATAATACTTACTCGATCAGATCGATTATTTATAAATAAAAATCGATACAACTAACTGATACGCTATTTATCAAATAACTACGAATTACTCGAATTATAAATCACTTAACGATTAATCACTCGTATAACTACGAGCTACCCGCGATTCTCGCCTAATTATCGAATTATTCTATTATTATTGAAACTCGTACGATTCGCTAAACAGATAATTACCGATAACTATTTATACGATACGAATAATTATTACAATATTATTCGAATAACTAACGCTCGAATAATAATTCTAATTATCGAATCATTATTCGCACTATTAACTAATTATTAGATTATTAATTACCTCACTTAATTATTTCTAATCTTTATTCACTAATTAATTACCTAATTATTAATTAATTACCTAATTATTAATTAATTAGATAATTAATAAATAATTAGATAAATAATTAAATAATTAATTAAATAAATAAATTCGAATTTATAATTTAATAAAATAATTCAAAAATTATAAATACTATTTTTCAGAATTAAAAACTAATTTTTTTAATTAATTATTAGAATTATTAAAACTGATTTTTAATTACTAAAATATAAATAAATCATTAATTTAATCAGAAACACAAAAACAAGAACAGGGGTTGGATTTTTAGGATCAAACCCGGGTCGTTTCCGGGTTGCAAACCGGGTCGACCTCGGGTTATCGGGTCACGAAGAACAACCCGAACTGCCCAGCAACTCCGACGCCGGCGACGATTCCCGGCGAGAATCCGGCGACCAAAACACTCGATTCCAGTCGATTCTCCTGCATTTTCGAAGCATAACAACACCACGACGTCTCCCCCAACCTTTCTCCCTCGTCTTCGTCGAACATGACGCCGGAACCGCGAAGAACAGCGGCGGCATCGTCGTTTTCCGGCGATGCTAAAACGGACACCAAATCGAGTGAAACACGTGCCAAACGACTCCCTATTCGACGATCTACATCCTCATGGCAACGAAATCATCAAACAATCAACAGAAATCAAAACCCGAATTCAAGATTAAAACCCGAAAACACGAAATTAAAATCACTTAATCAAACAATAAAAATAGTTGCATAATCAGAAACTACGATTCACCAGCTTCAATTTGACTACTTACATGCTCGATTTGGACTCCGGAATCACCTTCAAAATCGCAATTGATTATGCTGCCCTGTTCTTCACAGAAACCCTAACCCTAATTCCTTTTTCTTTTTCTTTTTATTTTTCTGATTTTCTGTATAATTAACTGATTTAATTAATAATAATTCAGGTATTTATATTTATGAAAATAATACCCCTAAGTAAAATTAAGGGTCTAATTACACTCCTAATAAAAATATTTGGCCCCAATTTTTATAATTTTTGGGTATTAATAATAAATTTTTAAATATCCAATAAATACAAAATTAATGTCAAAAATTCCCAAAAATTGTGAATATTACAAAAATGCAAAGAAAAATGATATATGATAATTTCATGATCATATAAAAATAAAAATGTGATTTTTTTGTGGGGTTTTTGGTACCCGAAGGGGTCCGGAAAAAGTCGTTTTTCGCGAAAAAGGTTAGTTGGTAAAACGTCTAGGGGTTCAGAATAGCGATATGGGATAGGGCATTTTTGGCAAAATAGGGCCAATGATTTTGTTTGAAATACGGGCTTTTAAAACATAGTTTTGAGCTGTACAGGTTTTGATATAATATATATATAACTGACGATAAAACGCTCAATAAATATCCAAAACACGTTTGAATCAAAACAGCCAACACATAGCACATAGCAGTTAGGGTTTAACGACTTAACACATTTAATCACATAATAATACATATAATTTATCATTATTATAATATAATACAAGCGTAATTCCTCGGTCGTTACATTCTCCCCCCCTTTAACAAGATTCTGTCCTCAGAATCACATTATGCAAATAACTGAGGATACATTTCTAATATTTCACTCTCAAGCTCCCAGGTTTATTCTTCAACCACTGGGTTTCTCCATAAAACTCTCACTAATGACACAGACTTATTTCTTAATATCCTCTCTTGCCTATCTAGAATTCTTATTGGCTGCTCTACATATGACAAATCTGCCTGAAGTTCTACTGGTTCATATTCTATTACATGCCTTGTATCAGGATTATACTTCTTAAGCATAGATACATGAAATACGTTGTGAATGTACTGCATATGGGGTGGTAGAGCTAACTCGTACGCAACCTTCCCAATTTTCTTCAAAATCTCAAATGGTCCAACGTATCGTGGCTTCAATTTCCATTTATTGCCAAATCTGGTCAATCCTTTCCATGGCGATATTTTGAGCAATACGCGTTCTCCTTCCTGATAGTCCACATCCTTCCTTGCTTGGTCTGCATATCTGCTTTGCCTGTTTTGTGCTGTCTCGATTCGTTTTCGAATGAGTTTAATCTTTTCTTTTGTCTGCTGAATTAATTCTGGACCCAAAATCTTGCGTTCTCCAACTTCATCCCAATGCACTGGTGATCTGCATTTCCTTCCATATAATGCTTCATACGGTGGCATTCCAATACTGGCGTGATAGCTGTTATTATAAGAAAAATCCACTAGGGGTAAATGTTCATCCCAACTACCTTCAAAATCGATCGCACAAACTCGTAGCATGTCTTCAATCGTTTGAATTGTCCTTTCACTTTGACCGTCAGTTAGCGGATGATAGGCTGTACTCATATTCAACTTCGTTCCTAGACATTCTTGGAATTGTCTCCAAAATCTTGAATTGAAACGAGGATCTCGATCCGATACAATTGATACTGGTACTCCATGACGCATCACAATTTCTTTAAGATATAAATGCACTAGCCTGTCCAATGAAAATCTCTCATTAATTGGAAGAAAATGTGCTGATTTCGTCAATCGATCAATAATAACCCAAATTGCATCGTGATTGGCTTTCGTCCTTGGAAGTCCCACTACGAAATCCATCGCTAGATGTTCCAATTTCCATTCTGGAATGTCTAATGGTTGCAATAACCCACTCGGACGTTGATGCTCTGCTTTAACTCGATGGCATGTGTAACATTTACTCACCCATTCTGCTATCTCCTTCTTCATATTCGGCCACCAAAAGTTTTCCTTCAAATCGCGATACATTTTCGTGCTTCCTGGATGAATGGAATACTTCGAATTGTGCGCATCTCGCATAATTTCTTCTTTTAATTCTACCACGTTAGGGATCCAGATTCTTGACGTAAAACGTAAAATTCCTTCATTTTCTTTCTGAGTTGTAATCTCTTCTCCTGTTAAGTTGTCGTCTTGACTCATCACTTTATCTTGACAATGGCGAATCTTTTCTAGCAACCCTGGTTGAAAAGTCATAGCGTAAATAGTTCCTGCAGATTCATGAGGAATACGAATCTCAATTTCCAATTTGTCGAATTCTTTAACCAATTCTTCACATGAAGTTAACCGATTCAATCTTTCTTTTCTGCTTAGTGCATCTGCTACAACATTTGCTTTTCCTGGATGATAACTGATTGTAATATCATAATCTTTAATCAATTCCAGCCATCGACGTTGTCGCATGTTCAGTTCCTTTTGCGTGAAGATATACTTCAGACTTTTATGATCCGTGTAGATTTCACATTTTTCACGTACAGATAATGTCTCCAAAGCTTCAATGCAAATACAATTGCTGCCAATTCCAGATCATGCGTAGGATATTTCTTCTTATGAGGTTGAAGTTGTCTCGACGCATATGCAATGACGTTACCATGTTGCATCAACACACATCCTAAACCACGATATGAAGCGTCACTGTAAATAACAAAATTTCCTTGCTCGTCTGGCAGTACCAATACTGGTGCAGTCACTAACCGATTCTTCAACTCTTGAAAACTTTCTTCACATTTACTATTCCATTCGAACTTTTCACTTTGTCGAGTTAACTTGGTCAACGGTGTTGCTATCTTCGCAAAATCTTTGACAAATCTTCGATAATATCCTGCCAAACCTAAGAAACTTCGAACCTCTGTCGGCGTCTTTGGTCTTTCCCAATTCAACACAGCTTCAATCTTTGCTGGATCAACTTGAATGCCTTCTCTGCTGATGATATGCCCTAGAAACTGCACTTCTTTCAACCAAAATTCACATTTTGAAAATTTTGCATAAAGCTGCTCCTTTCGTAATATCTCCAATGTCGTTCTTAAATGCGCTGCATGCTCTTCTCCCGTCTTTGAGTAGATCAAAATGTCATCAATAAATACACTGATAAACTTATCCAAATACTTCTTGAATATTCGATTCATCAAATCCATAAACGCTGCAGGTGCATTCATTAATCCAAAAGCCATCACAAGAAATTCATAGTGTTCGTACCTCGTTCTAAATGCTATCTTTTGAATATCTTCGGCCTTGATCTTTAACTGATGATAGCCTGATCGTAAGTCAATTTTCGAAAACCATGCTGCTCCTTTTAATTGATCAAATAAATCATCGATGCGAGGTAAAGGATATTTATTCTTGATAGTTAACTTGTTCAGCTCACGATAATCAATACACAGTCGCATACTGCCATCCTTCTTTTTCACGAACAATACTGGCGCGCCCCATGGGGATACACTTGGCCTTATAATTCCTTTGTCAAGAAGTTTTTGCAACTGCTTTGCTAATTCCCTCATTTCAACAGGTGCCATTCGATATGGAGCTTTCGAAATTGGTTCGGTCCCTGGCGTCAAGTCAATAGTGAACTCGATTTCTCGATCTGGTGGAAGTCCTGGTAATTCATCTGGAAAAACATCAAGAAATTCACAAACTAATGGAATATCTTCAATCTTTGGATTTCCCTTATCAGCATCACGTACATAGGCTAAATAAGCTTGACATCCTTGGCGTAGCAATCTTCTCGTCTGCATTATTGATAGGAATTTCTGCTTTTGCTTCTCACCTTTAAATATTACCGTTTCATTTTCTTCAGTTTGCAATTTCACTCTCTTATTCGCACAGTCAATTTGAGCATTATTACTAGATAGCCAATCCATTCCTAGAATAACATCAAACTCCCCTAACCTTAAAGGTATCAAATCAACTGAAAAATGACATCTTCCTATCTCAATATCACAACTCGGGCATACTCGATCTACTGCAACCTGATCATTATTCGCTAATTTTATGACTAACACTTCATCTAACCACTGTACCTCACAATTTATTTTAGAGATAAAAGCTTCAGAAATAAAAGATCTAGTAGCTCCTGAATCAATCAATACCAAAGCATTTACGGAATTTACAGGAAGTGTACCTGCAACCACATTCGGACTCTGTACCGCTTCCTTCATTGACATGTTGAAAGTCCTTGCTTTGGGCTGATGTTGCTGTGGTAGTGGAGGTGGAGGTAATGCTAACACTCTTGGAATACTAGCGGCCATTGCAATTCCTCTGCAGTCTCTGGCGATATGTCCTTTTCTCCCACATTGAAAACAAGTAACTTCTGCTTTTCCCATCAGACATTCTCCAGAATAGTGTCCCCTTTGCTTGCACTTGAAACACGTGACATTTGGCTTGTTGCAAATTCCCGTATGCTTTCTACCACACGTTCTGCAATCAGGTACAGGCGATCGAATAAGCCTTTGCTGAGTTGGGGCAGGTAGTCGATTACCCATCCTCTGGTTGTTTTGTTCTGGCCTCCTAAAGTTTACTTTTCCTCGAGCTTGAAATCCCGGCCTTTTGTTGAAACGATTCTGAAAATTCCCTGGTCCTTTCTCTTTCTGAGCTGCTTCGCTTTCTCCTTCAATAATCATAGCCTTCTGAACAACAGCCGTATAAGTTGTCAATTCAAACACAGCTACCCTGCTACGAATCCATGGTTTTAGTCCTTGCTGAAATCTCTTGGCCCGCTTCTCGTCCGTATCCACCTGCTCTGGAACAAACCTTGCCAATTCAGTAAACTTGGTCTCATAATCCGCAACCAATAAGTTGTCTTGTTTCAGCTCCGGGAACTTGATCTCCATCTGGTTTTTCATAAAACGAGGAAAATATTTCTCCAAGAAAAGATCAGTGAATCTATCCCAGGTCACCTCACCTTCTTCTTCCAAAGCTTTCTTCGATTCCCACCAGTAATTAGCTTCGCCTTTCAGGAAATAGCTAGAAAAATCCGTCTTCTGCTCTTCCTCAACCTTTACCAACGAAAAAGCCTTTTCCATCTCTTTCGGCCAAGCTCTCGCTTTTGTAGGATCCGTGGAACCCATAAATTTCGGTGGCTTCACCGACTGAAATTACTTGAAAGTGGTCGTAGGCGCTGCTGGTGGTACTTGATGTCCTGGATGAGCGGCTTGCTATAACATCTGTTGCTGGAACTGCTGCTGTTGCTGCTGCATTTGTTGTTGCATCATCAACATTTGCTGTTGCATGAGATTAAACATCTGATCCATCTGTTTATTATTGTTTTGGCCCTCGGTGTTCCCATTCGATAAATCGGGTTGTGCTTTTCTTTTAGGTGCCATCTTTCTGGTAAATAAACAATGGTCTTCTTTAATAACAGTATATTAAACATATATTAAAACAATCGATTTTAGAAAATAAAACAGCTTATTAAATAACTGAATAGATAAAACAGTATGATGTGTTTTTTTTTAAACATAAGGATACAACATGATCGTAAATAAAACTACATTTGTAAATATGCAATGGTACTGAAATAAATATACATGCTTAAATAACTAGAAATAAAATAAAGAAACGTGCAAAAGATCATCTTGTATATATATATATAGGTAGAACACCAGCTACAGGTGTCAGTGCTTGATACAAAAACCTATGATATAACAGTCATACTGCTACTACTACTATCGGTCAAAGTCAATAACTACACTCATACAAACTAGTCATACAATACTATGCTGCCTCTATCTACAAAATATACATAATACAACACTCATTGATCTACTGGTCTCAAAATCCTGGTGGTACGTGGCTCAACTCCTCCTGCAATGCCTCTAGCACTGCCTCGGTAAGTCCCAATGCTCTGCGATATGCTGTCTCCGCACTAAGATCCTGCTGTCTCAAATCAGTAAGTTGCTGCGAACTAACCCGGTGAACATGATGTAGCCTCTCTCTCAGTATATAATCCGGTCGTAATGCTCTGACAGGACCATCCGTCTGTGTCTCATACAACCCAAGCATCTCCCTACACTGGTTCTGCCATCTAATCCTCTCATCCCTCTCTGCCTGAAAGCGCTGGTAAGTCACGGTATGATGCTCCCGAAGATCAGTGCTGGAACCTCGAGAAGGTAATGGTCCATCCATCACGATATCATCCATAAACTCTGGCTGAGGAAACTGATTAACTCCTGGAATAGGTGCATAAATAGCTAATGGGGCAGGAAATAAAACAGGCTGCTCCATCGGCGCATACACTGGCGGCTCTGCCTCTGGCTCCATATGTGGCAGCTCTGGAATCTCGACTGGTGGCATAGGAATCTGAGGCTCTAAATCCTCCCACTGTGGAATATCAATCATGTTAGGAATATCGAACATCGGGAACTCTAGTGGTGGAAAATCTGGTATCTCTGGCTCAAAATATGAAAAATAATCTACAAAACCTGGTACCTCTGGGGGAAGTGGTATCTCTGGTGCTGGCTCAGGTGGTAATGGAGGTAAGATCTGCTCTGACACTGGGGCTACTACCGGTGCATCCACTGGATCTGTCTCGGTCCTCTCCGTAGATGATGATAAAGAAGCCATCTAATATACATAAAAATAATAACACAAAAACAATCAAATCACAATCCTAAACTCATAACTTCTAATCACATAGACAAATAATCCTAACATTCTTACTCTCATCCTATCTCATTTTCCTATCTTATCTTAGCCCTAACGTTCTTGTTTTCAAAGGTCAAACCAAAGCTCTGATGCCAACTGTAACACCCTCCAAATCCGGGGTATAGATTTGGGGCTTTATTAACAACAATTACCAACTAAACCTGCACAAGCGGAATATAAATATAATAATTACCCCGAACTATCACTATTCAGGATCTTTTAAGGTCTGAGTTTGAAAACAAGAATCACGCACTACACTTTATTACAAACCCAACTAAATAAAACCTGTCTCAAGAACTATCTTTGATACAAAACTTTATTCTATCTACAGTTTCACTACTCAACTTTTATTCAAACTACACAAGACTTTTATTCAACCCAACATTACTACTTATCCTGCTACACCTGATCTGGCAATTCATAGCTCTCTTCGGGAATAGGAAGGAACACTCTTGGTATAAGAGGGTCCCGCTGCTTGACTCGCTTCTTGACTATGCGGGTCCTGATGGGTTTAATTCTCTACCTTAACTGTAAAACAATAGGAGTAACAATAAAAAGGGATGAGCCAAAATTGCTCAACAAGCCTGCAAAAATATATATATATATATAGTATAGAGAACGAGAAATAAAAGAAACAATAAGCTACTGGTTGTAACAACCATCTGTATCTGTATTGAATAGTAATGTGCCAATGATGGCGAGTGCCAAACGAACAAGACTGGAAACAAGAACCAACATATGCACTATAATCTGCTGATCATTCAGAATATAGTGCGGATCTATACCCAACTACATAGACCCAACCAACATAAGGAGTACTCAGGCAACTATGGCCTATTAATTAATGGTCTGGGTAAAACCCAGCCTTTATAGTAACCATCTAGTCCAAGGCTGACCATCCGGAACAATCGGTATGCTATTGATATATCCCAACACCAGGATATACCAGAGTATATGTAACAAGGGTAAAGGAATTGAAATATGAACAAGGAATTCAATAAATTGGGTAAATCAAGAATTGAAATGAAAGTGGAAACAAGCGATAATAAATGGATAACAGTGTATATGAACAATGATTATCAAAGATAACTAATACGATAGAAAAGAAATATAAATCACTATTCTGAATTTAGAATAGGGGAAAAACTTGCCTTGTGCGTACTTAACCTGGTTTAACCCACTGCCTTCTGACCCTAGCTTGCTCTGCCTTGCTAACACTGAACAAATCATGGAAAGATAGGTGTTTAGATAACTTACTATATACGTGTATCTTGAATTGATAACACGCAACATTATCAGTCTACCCATGCGTTTCTATCTGACTCGTATATATATATATACATTTATACAGCACATAGGTTCACATAATCACATAAAGCACGTAGCACATAAAGCACATAATTAATTTCTAGATTTATAATTATTTTTAGAATCAATTCTAGGCTTATACCTGCGTTAACTAGTCTTATCTGATTTTATTATAATTTTTCGGGATTTATTCGGCTCAATTATACCCCTACTAGGACCTACGAACTATCAATTATCACCAACCTACTCTCTTTCGGAAGAAATTATAACTTACAACTATTTTTATTGGATTCGTCTCATTTTTCTGAGTCTAGGGGTCTTCGTTTCGCTCAAATCGGATTAACGGTTGAATTATTATGAATTAAACAAGATTTAATTAATTAATAATTAATTATAAATAATTAATTATAATTAAACAATCCTTAATCATATTTTTAATTAATTAATTAATAATTATTGTATTTTAAAATAATTAATCCCTAATTATTAGGATTAATTACTATTTATTACAATTATTTACAAATTAATAATACTTACTCGATCAGATCGATTATTTACAAATAAAAATCGATACAACTAACTGATACGCTATTTATCAAATAACTACGAATTACTCGAATTATAAATCACTTAACGATTAATCACTCGTATAACTACGAGCTACCCGCGATTCTCGCCTAGTTATCGAATTATTCTATTATTATTGAAACTCGTACGATTCGCTAAACAGATAATTACCGATAACTATTTATATGATACGAATAATTATTACAATATTATTCGAATAACTAACGCTCGAATAATAATTCTAATTATCGAATCATTATTCGCACTATTAACTAATTATTAGATTATTAATTACCTCACTTAATTATTTCTAATCTTTATTCACTAATTAATTACCTAATTATTAATTAATTACCCAATTATTAATTAATTAGATAATTAATAAATAATTAAATAATTAATTAAATAATTAATTAAATAAATAAATTCGAATTTATAATTTAATAAAATATTTCAAAAATTATAAATACTATTTTTCAGAATTAAAAACTAATTTTTTTAATTAATTATTAAAATTATTAAAACTGATTTTTAATTACTAAAATATAAATAAATCATTAATTTAATCAGAAACACAAAAACAGGAACAGGGGTTGGATTTTTAGGATCAAACCCGGGTCGTTTCCGGGTTGCAAACCGGGTCGACCTCGGGTTATCGGGTCACGAAGAACAACCCGAACTGCCCAGCAACTCCGACGTCGGCGACGATTCCCGGCGAGAATCCGGCGACCAAAACACTCGATTCCAGTCGATTCTCCTGCATTTTCGAAGCATAACAACACCACGACGTCTCCCCCAACCTTTCTCCCTCGTCTTCGTCGAACACGACGCCGGAACCGCGAAGAACAGCGGCGGCGGCGTCGTTTTCCGGCGATGCTAAAACGGACACCAAATCGAGTGAAACCGGTGCCAAACGACTCCCTATTCGACGATCTACATCCTCATGGCAACGAAATCATCAAACAATCAACAGAAATCAAGACCCGAATTCAAGATTAAAACCAGAAAACACGAAATTAAAATCACTTAATCAAACAATAAAAATAGTTGCATAATCAGAAACTACGATTCACCAGCTTCAATTTGACTACTTACATGCTCGATTTGGACTCCAGAATCACCTTCAAAATCGCAATTGATTATGCTGCCCTGTTCTTCACAGAAACCCTAACCCTAATTCCTTTTTCTTTTTCTTTTTATTTTTCTGATTTTCTGTATAATTAACTGATTTAATTAATAATAATTCAGGTATTAATATTTATGAAAATAATACCCCTAAGTAAAATTAAGGGTCTAATTACACTCCTAATAAAAATATTTGGCCCCAATTTTTATAATTTTTGGGTATTAATAATGAATTTTTAAATATCCAATAAATACAAAATTAATGTCAAAAATTCCCAAAAATTGTGAATATTACAAAAATGCAAAGAAAAATGATATATGATAATTTCATGATCATATAAAAATAAAAATGTGATTTTTTTTGGGGTTTTTGGTACCCGAAGGGGTCCGGAAAAAGTCGTTTTTCGCGAAAAAGGTCAGTTGGTAAAACGTCTAGGGGTTCAGAATAGCGATATGGGATAGGGCATTTTTGGCAAAATAGGGCCAATGATTTTGTTTGAAATACGGGCTTTTAAAACATAGTTTTGAGCTGTACAGGTTTTGATATAATATATATAACTGACGATAAAACGCTCAATAAATATCCAAAACACGTTTGGATCAAAACAGTCAACACATAGCACATAGCAGTTAGGGTTTAACGACTTAACACATTTAATCACATAATAATACACATAATTTATCATTATTATAATATAATACAAGCGTAATTCCTCGGTCGTTACAATACTGATGTGCTAAAGAAGTATGTCAGAGAACTTCAACTTATTAACTATCTTCTGGAAGTAAAATCTGATGTTACAAGAAGATGGTCAGAATACATTTTGAAGGCTATAAAAGATCTATTCAGAATCTCTGGTACAAAAACTTCTCAGTATATACCAATGATTACTGAAGATTGTAATATCCTGACCAAATTATAATTAAGTAAAATAAATTTATGTGCTTATATTATTTTTACAATTATTATGCATATTATAAAAATATTTGATTAAATTTTAAATTTTGTCTTGTGTATTGTTGGTTTGCTCGAATATGTCGAGCTCCCATAAAAAAAATTAAAAGGGATACAGACCGAAGTGATAGGACGAGGAAGAGGAATGACGGAAAAAAGAAAGGATGATAAGAGATAAGCGCTGAATAGGAATAGAAAGATGAAAATTTTAACTAAAGCACGCAAGCTAAAATAAATTAGCCCGCATCTTTTACTAGACAAAGCCTAGTAGGAAGGAACATTGCACTTGAAAGTGAAAGTGTTTCCTTGGAAATAAAATTAGTAGTGGAGCTCTTTTTATAGAGCAAGTATCTTGGTTAGTTCCACACCTTCTCGATGTGGGACTAAGTGGATGTAGACTAAAAGCTATAATAGCTTTCAAGTCTAAGTATGATTTTTAAGTTTGTTGCAAGTCCCATTATATAGAGTTGAGAGAAGATCTCTTGCAAAACCTTCCCGATGTGGGACAAAGAGAATTATTCAAAAGCAAAGCTACAAGTCATAGTTGGTTTATTTTGAAGTGTTGGCTTCATAGCCTTGGGTTTTATAAAGGAAGAGATGTTACATCTTTTATATCTCATTAATGTGGGACTTGGTAAAGCCTAGTTAAACCTTAAAACTCTAGTTTTTAGTTGATTATGAGAAATTTATCTAATTCTCTTTATATTAAAACTTTAAAACCAAATTTAATTGGCTATATTGAAGCCAAGAGAAAGTTTTAAGTTTTCTAAGTAGAAACTAAAGCTAAGTTGGGTTTATATAGGCATTAGAGAAAGGTTGGTCTCATTCTCTAATCAATGTGGGATATATGCATCTTAGGTAATAAAAAGGAGATCTCACAACCCACATCGGCAAGAGAAGAGAAGAAGACTGAGAATATATAGAAGAACTTGATCTTAAAATTTTAATAAGTAGAAGTAAGATTAATGAAGCTAAAGGTGTGAGTTTTAAAAGGGTGCTTATATGTTCTAGATATTATGTTCCTTGCTTAACTTTTATTTTTTTCCCTACCTATCTTTGTACCACATTGAAAACGAGAAGTAAAGTATATTAGAATAAATAGAAAGGTACCATTATATGTAATTGTGAAAAAGGAATAAATAGAGGAAGTCATGTGATAGTTTTATTAGCAAAACACGAGTGTTAGGTTTAATTTCTTAAACTATATTTTTCCAACTTCCCTACTATTGTACCACATCGAGGATGTAGGAAAAATGAATCCTTACTTTCCTTATTTAAGTTTGTATAGTTTCCTTAAATCGGACTATCCGCTTCAGTTGTTTCAACCAAGGAATTCAGTTAGTTTTTCTTAATCGTGAACTTAATTTCTTTATCTTATTTAGAAATTTGGTAATTATTAGTTCAGTTATAAAATAAATAGGTTATATTAATAATAAAATTTATGTGCATTTTTGAATTATGTATTTAGGAAGAAAGATCGATAGTAAAATCAATTCGAAGTTCGGGATTCATAGAGAATAAATTAAGCGGTGCACTGTAAGTATATACTGTACTGATTCACTGTTGATGTTTTAAATGATGATTTGAGTTTGACTAAGGCTTCACTGATGAAAAATGAGTATTCTTGCATTGATATTGATGAACTGATGATGATACTTCCTAATCGGAAGTAAAGCTAAACCGATTATTTAGCTGGCCGGGATCCCAACTTGATAAATTGATGAACCTGTCATGCTTGAATACTCAGTTTTGATCTTGTGAGAACTATATATGCTTACTGAGCTTTCTGAGCTCACTCGTTTATGTCACTAACTTCCACAGGAAAGAACTTTGGAGAAGGATGTTCAGGAAAGGATAAGTATGTGATGAACTAAGGCTTAGTAGACGATGAATGCGTGTAGTATCTTAATGAAAAATGCTTGTGTAATAGACTTTTGGTTGTATCGTGAACTTTGGTTGTAATACTTGGAATACTGTAAGAATTATATATTATTATTTTAAGTTTAAGGTTGTGTAAGCATATATTGAGTTGATTGGTTTGGTTTGGCATTCCCGGGTTCGGGTTTCTGAGGTCATCCCGGGGTCCGGGGCGTCACAAAGATGATGGGAGAGAAATTCCTATGCTGAAGAGTTCTGCTAAGGTGGAAGTTATTCTGAAAGGAAAATGCTTATGTTATAATGAAAACTCTTCGCATCCTAGAGTTATCAGACTTGGTGATGGACTTGAAAGAACATCAATTCAAGCTCTCAGAACTGCCATTTATCAGATTGGTAATAGTAAAGATAAAGAACTGATGCAGGTCAAAGCACAGTTAGTTGAAATTCTGAGGAAATCCGAAGACAAGCTGGTAAGAGATTTTGTTAAGAATCATTATGGATTTAGATTGATCAAGTAAAGTTGGTAAAGCTAAAAGGATTGTAAGTTATAGCTAATAGGCTTATTAAACTCTTATTGCATTTGAACTTAAATGTTTTTAACATCATCAAATCTATTAACTTGTATATTTTGTACAATTTACAAGTTGGGGGAGATTGTTAGATATATTTGAGATGTCATGTCTAATATGTTTCATGTTTAGTTTTCAGATCTTAACAAACAGGAAATATCAGTACTTATTGGAAGTCAGAATTTAAGGATATCAGGACTTAGATTATCAAAAGATGGATATCAGAACTTAAGTACTGGAGGACTAACAGTTAAGGAAGGAAGCTGATTTACAGGAAAGAAGATCGAGACTAATACAAAAAGAAGATATGCATGGAAAGAGTTAGAGGACTTAAAGAATTGTATAAGATATCTGATTGATATATTTTAGGGGACAGAATTATATTCCATATCAATTAGAAGTTATCTTGTAAATGTGTACTATATAAACACAGACATAGGTTTACACTAAATATGTTTTCATTATCGAGATGATCATACATTGTAACCTAGCAGCTCTCATGATATTTGTTCATCACTGAAAGAGAACAGTTCCATTGTAACAGAGTTTATTATATCGAATATATATGTTAACTGTTACTTGTGTTCGAAATCGATTTGATTGTATACTACATTGTATTCAACCCCCTTCTACAGTGTTGTGTGACCTAACATTACGGATTTCCATTAATTGGAAGTGTAAGTGGCCAAGTGACGCCGGTCCATTATGAAGACCAGTGAGGGCTGGCACACTATGAAGACCAATGAAGGTTGGCATTTAAAAGGCTGAAGATATAGCATTTTGGGTACCTATTCACGTCCAGAGGGGCTGTAAAGTTCGGTATGGGGATTGTACGTGGCTGATCACCCATGCAATCCAGAGCGTCATACACTCCAATTGAGTAAAAATGTTTATGTAAAGTAATGTTCAGATGATTGGACCATTTTTTTGAAAATGAGATGATTTCATGAATGGAAGAAAAGTTCTGATGAAAAGAACTGTTTTAAAAAGAATTGTTTTGATAAAGGAAAAGTTTTATGAAAGTTCTGGGAAAGGAAATGTTTTTATAAAATAATGGTCGTAGAACGACTACCTTGGAATGAACCTGATCTTGAAACCTCTTTTAAAAACCTTGAAACCTTATCTCTTATCTTATTATGTTAAATAGTTTAGTTTTTTTGTTTAACTTAGTTACTTTTTGAGCTTTTGTAGCTCACTTTGTTATTTATCTAACCCTGACAGTTAAGAATGAGGAAGATGACCAGGCTTAGGCACAGCTGTTACGAATATCTATAGTGGTCCTCACCATACTGTTAAAATCTCTATACCAGCTCAGGTAGGGGACACGCATGAATAATAGCTGGGAGTAAGCTATTTTGAATCATATTGCTATTATCAGTACCTTTGGGTTGTATTGTATAATTCCAAATCGGAGTTAAAACCTTGGCTATTTATTAAGGGTTGTCATAATTTTATATTGTTCTTGAGCAGATGTAACTTGTTTCATACCATAACCTGTTTAAATTCCTTGTAGTTTAAAGGGGTTAAATAATTATATTGTTATAATAGTGTTAATTATGAGAAGTGACTCCCCAATCTAGACCCCGGATTGGGAGGGCGTCACATTACACGTCTAAAATCTCAATCTTCTCTGTGATTTCAATTATTCTCATATCTGTTTTTAGCCTTTTTGACTTTATAAACGACGTTTTCTTTGCAAATACAAAACGCGAAAGTTGTAGAGAACGAAAAGACCTTTCCGAAAAGTCCCCAAATCAACGAATTTTGACTAATAAAGAATTTTTAACGAATTTTACAAGACTGCTGATTTTTATGCCTAAAAACCCTACGATTTTTTTAATAAAAAGATGAGGAGGGCGGATATGACGTATTTATAACGATACAAAACTCTCTTTCTTAACCTACAAGTTATCCGTATTCAATTCTGATACAAATTTTAGGCCTATTAGTCTAATTCAATTTTAAAGTCCTAATCTTTATTCTAATTTTAATCATTTTTTATATTATTATTATTATTATTATTACTATTGTTATTATTATTATTATTATTATTATTATTATTATTATTATTATTATTATTATTATTCTGAAAGTTATGAGATATTACATACTACCCTCCATAAAAAGAATTTGGTCCCAAATTCACAACAATTATACACTCCAAACGGTTCGACACTGATCTCCTATACATCAAACTTAAACAATGGTCCACAAGGGAATGTACTAGTCCCACACCTAACACAATCCGATGTATAGCCCGCTTTTGATACCAACTGTAACAGCTCGACTTTTCGGACTATTAACTCTAAATCGAAACTAATACAAATGCAATTTTTTTAATCAGAAAGTCTATTACAAAGGTCACTATTACAAAAGCGCAACTAACACCATTCGACTAATACGAGTACGAAGTACTGGTCAAACTACTATTTGACTGTTAAAATAGCAAACCAAATATATTTATTTTTTTCTAATTTTTTTATCATATCACTTAAATATATAGATCTTGACATCTGTAAGGTTGAATCATTCATAAACATTTTTTACAAAACATAAAAATATCAATATGAGACTAAACACTACTAAGAAGTACCGGTCAAATTACAGGTTGACTGTTAAGATATCAAACCAAATACATTAACTTTTTTCTAAATTTTAAATCATATTACTAAAATATATAGATTTTTACATCTGTAAGGTTGGATCACTTATTTACATTTTTTAAAAAATCGAAACATGAGTATGAGATTAAACGCTTGTAAGAATACTGGTCAAACTATTGATTGACTATTAAAATAGCAAATCAAATACGTTAATTTTTTTCTAATTTTTTTATCATATCACTAAAATATATAAATTTTAATATCTGTTTCTCGAACAGCTTGGTTCACGAACAATTTGGTTCGCAAATAGCTCTAATGAAATCTTTGTGTATTCTTTTTGATCCAACAGTTGTTGTAGAAATTCACCAGGTTACTCAATTAATTTATTTAAAAAAAATAAAATTCTGAAAATAATAAATATAACCAAATGCAGTCATAATAGATACATACAACTGATTTCTACTTAAATTACAATTTTCAGAAAAGCAGGAAATTTACCCCCATTTTTGCAACCAATTTTTTAAAAGTGCGGGAAATTTCCCGTCATTTCAAAATATCAAATTCGACCGAAATCGGATTTAGGAGTATCCAAAAAAATTGGCTGGCGGTAAAATCCCCCCATTCATTTTTTTGGTAAGACTAAATTCGACTGGATGAGGTTGAATTTAGGAGTGCGGCTAAATTCAACCGCATACGGTCGAATTTGTTGGTAAATTCGACAGCGTAAATACGACCTTATATAAATATGACCACATGCGGTTGAATTTTTCCGTCCTTAAATTCAACCGAAAATGATTGAATTTGACCCTGGTTATTTAGTACTCCCTCCGTCCCGTTATACATTTCCTATTTTGACTTCTGACACTATTCATGGCAAGCGATTGACTATTAATTTACGTCTAATCTAATCTATAAGATCAAATATAGTCACGAGTGATCTTGTTGAATTCGTATTTATGAGTACTTTAATATAATGATACGAAATTAAAGATATTAATAATAAAAAATGTGCATTAACAAACATATTCAACTGAAATAGGAAACGTATTTAGGAACGGAGGAAGTATCGTTTTCTTGTAGTGAGTGCCCTTCCCCTCCCCCTGCTGGTCTAAGCACGAATACACAGGCCGTGCTCTTATTTAGTGCTCAAGCCTTTGTTAATCCTTTTTTTTACGGGTCCTTACTTTTTATATTTTATAACTTTGTGACGCTTATGTTATTTCTAGTTTAAATAATTCTTAGGCGAATCTATTTAGATGAAATCTTCTGTATCCTGATAGGTTATCATAATTCACTGAATAATATTTAATATTTCGTCACATCTTAAATAATTAAATATTTAGTTATTATAAAAAGTAATAGAGGAGAATAAACTACTAAAGATTATTTGAAAATTGGGAAAATGGAAGAAACAAAATTATGAAGGAATGGATACATATATATTACAGTCAGCCTAACACATCTTTACGTTTCTTCGGATTAACATTTTTTCCTGCAATGAAAATAACCAGGTTGCGCAACCTACACTGGACAATCGAAAATAGAATTATAAAAACAACAATGTATTTGAATTATATTTCGTACAAAATTAATAGATTAAATTCTAAATAAGATTGATTAATTAAAAATTTAAAAATTAAATTCTAAGTAGGATTGACTTTTATATATTTATTATCTTTCTTATAAATTTTAACATGTATAATAGTTAATTTAACCAACACTTTGACAACGATATTGATATACGATAGAGTTAAAATATTAAATTTGAACCGTTGTTGTCACCGAAGCCCCCGTTTTCTAATTACATAAATAATTTACAAGTTGTAGTTCAGATAAGATGTCTCTTTTTTGTTTCACGTAATAGTGGAAGTCTATTATTAGTCTAACTCTTCAATGAGTCGTTAATAAAGGAAGGCTCAGTTATTTGATTTAGCCATTATCCTTTTTCTCTATGATTTATACGAGTTTTATTCGTTACTAGCTAATATTTTTTCTGTTTCAAATTATATGTTCCTTTTTAAGAAATTACAAATATTAAGAAAAGTGAAAGTATATAAAAAAAGAGTGTGTTAATTACATTAAATGAATATAATATCAGGTATATACTTAATCTTGAAAATATAAATTTGAAATCTGCGGATTAGAGTTAATTTTAAAATCATAAACTTATATTAAAAGTTAAAATAGACAACTAATTTAAAACAATTTTTTTTCAATAAAGTGAAATGTAATTTGAAAAAAGGACTAAGATTTATGTGATTATGGAAAATATACATGTGTTTGTTAACTCTTTTTTTACATGCTTTACAGGATGCCGATACGAAGGTTACGTATCAGATACAATTATTCATTTTGAATTTTCGATAATATTCGGATTTTGCTAACCAATGTATGCCTCGTTTTAATAAGCTGCACTGTAAAGTATACTGACAAAAAAAAGTAGAAAAGCTTGATAGCTGCAACACAAATCATTCCAGCGATCGAATTGTATGTATGCAGAATATAAATTACACCATATGCATAGCAATGAAAAGAGCTAATTAGTTAGCTCATTTTTGTTACATAAACGCAGCAAATAAAAAATTACAGAATTGAAACAATAAGAACAGTAAGTTATAGATCATACAGCCATACACAAGTCACAACACTCTTGCAGTACCTGAAAATGCCTTTTAAGACAGAGCAGGAAATAAGACCAAACCAATAATATGACAAGCAAACTGCATGAATAGTTATCATTTAGGTACACTCAAAACCATTTGGAAGTTTTTTGCCGCAATTGTTGAGAACTAAGCTGAGGGCAACGGGAACATTGAGCTTGATACCAAGAAGATTGGCCTTAATGGCTGTGCAAAGGCAGACCGCGGCTTCAAGGTTAACGAGACCATCAAGAAGGCTGCAGCAGGGGAGTGTTGGTGGAGATCCGATGACAACATTATTAACCAACTTGAGGACATCAGCACAGACACCTAATTTAAGGGCATCTCTAGGGCATTTTCCTACAGATGGCTTAGGCATAGGCTTTGGCTTAGGCTTAGGCTTGGGACTAGGGCATGTTTCACAAGAACTGACAAGACTAAAGAAGAGAATGTTGAAGGACAACAGAAGGGCTAGTACTGCAGTGTTTTTCGAACCCATTTTTGGAAGTCAGAGGAAGAATGATAGCAAAACTTGAGAATTTGATACGAAAGGAAGTATTTGATGGAGATTTAGTATGTAGGCTTTTGTTATTTATAGCATGAAAGAATAATAAAATTTATCATTTGATGCCGACATTAATACATAAGAACACACAATATATACCTTTGATAATGGTTAGAGCTGGCAAACACATTCAATTCACACAAATATATAATTGGATGCTTATAATTCTCACTTAGATTTGGATTTTTGTGGCTTATGCTACTGTTGACACACATGTACAAGAATCATTCTCTTATATTACCATGCTCAATCATTTTTATCTCTTCTAGGCTATGTTTGCTTCCGTGACTAATAATATCCGAATTGTTTATTTAAATAATTAGTTTACTATACATATAATCATGTTTTAAATTAACAGTTCTGTTATTTTTTCTTTAAATAGTGTTGTTGGAGGAAAACAAAATTGAGTTTTGGAACAATAATAAGCACACTGAAGTGTTTGTCGTTGTTAATGGATGATTGCCTAGCTATACGACTCTAATTGAACTTGAGATGAGATCTTCTTACTATCAGGAAGTAAAAGTCTTGAATACTCTGAGCAGCAGTGTAGGTAACTTTTATGATGTAAGTACAACCTAAATGAGTTTCCTACGGATCTTCTTTTCTTTTTTGTTTACCATTCCTGGAATGGCTGGTTACTTAAGTATCAAATTGGAAGGTTACTTAAGTATCAAATTGGAAAGAGTCCCAAGACGATCGTGACAGTCGTCTGTTATAATTTAGAGCTTTGATCATGTGCACCATTCTCTCTATGCCAATAATCTCAAATTACTAATTAAGAACACTATTGTGGTTGATGGCTAAATTTGTCATCTGTTGGAGGAATATTTAAACATTGATTCCCGCCAAGAAAGAAAGACAAAGGAGTCAACTGAAATGGATATATATATATATATAGTGTGAGTCTCTTGATAGTTATAAGTCATTTCATGCGGAAAAAATGAGTTTTTTGTTCAGTAATTACTTGTAAAAAAATCAAATAACATAGACAATACATGATAAAATAAGAGTTTTCATGTTCAGCCATCAGTTAACACTAGTGTTATATCTTTAAGAATTTGTCAGGGGAGGGGATAAGATGCTGAATGAATGGGCCAATGAACTGAAAAATGGAGCAATATATGTAAGATAATCTGTATCAATATTTTCTAGTAGTATTGCTCGTAGTGTTGGGGTATTGCTTAAGTAGTTCGCACATAGTGAGGTATTTGATTCAGATTTGTGCATTTCTTCGGCTCTGTCTGAACACTTCTATTTTTATTAGAGCTATTTACAGTTCACATCCCTCTAATTTAAATGAACTGCACTTTGTTAAACTTATTTAGCTAATTGAACATTACTTACATCTCTTGTTTGGTATATGAACCTTTTTTGAGTTTTGACCCAATTCCATTTATTTTAACCACCGTCGTGATCTAAATTATAAGGGTAAAATAGACATTAGCCATGACTAAGCTATTTTTAAAAGTAATTTTTGTTAAAATCTATAATCCACATCCAAATTACTCAGACTGTTTCCGAATATTATTTTACAATTTTTAAGATCCTATATTCCCGAATTACATATACTAAGAGTGAGCATTTCCCGGTTCGGAACCGAGAACCGAACCGATCAAAAATTG
Organism: Apium graveolens; assembly: GCF_009905375.1. Classification (NCBI taxonomy): domain Eukaryota; kingdom Viridiplantae; phylum Streptophyta; class Magnoliopsida; order Apiales; family Apiaceae; genus Apium; species Apium graveolens. The sequence continues at coordinate 35,795,758 of NC_133654.1, forward strand.
CGGTTCCGGTTCGGTTCTTAACTAATTCGGGTCCGGTTCGGTTCTTGTTTTTCTAGAAATTTCGGTTCTTGATTCGGTTCGGTTCTTACCATACTGGAACCGTAAGAATCGAACCGAACCGAACCGTATAAAAATGAATAAATACAAAAATATTTATAAATATATGTATATATATTACGTAATATGTTTTCTTATTTATAATACTTTAATAAATTTTAAGAAAAATATGATTTTTATTGTATTACTCGTTTCTTTAAATATTTATGGAGTTTTGAATATTTTTATAAATAATTTTCTTCTTAAATATTAGAAAGTAATCGAATTCAAAATGATCCACCATTAATAAAAATCTTTTTTTACTAAATTACCCTTAATAAATAATCAAAACTAGTCAAAATTTAAAAAGTAAGAATATAATATAATATGAAAAATAAATAAATATGAAATAAAAAATAAATTCGGTTCTTTCGGTTAAGAACCGAACCGAACCGAAATTTACGGTTCGGTTCCGATTCGGTTCTTACATATAAACGGGCCCGGTTCGGTGTTTAAAATATTCCTATTTCGGTTCTCGGTTCTTTCGATTCCGGTTCGGTTCGGTACTGACCCGTTGCTCACCCCTAACATATACCACACACCTAAATTTATTAGAAGTGATAAATATAAGCAGCAATGAGAGGACGATTTATAAGCAGTGTTATCGATATTGATCATCAATTGCAACCGAAGTGAAAGTCGGATCATTATACTAATGGATCCAATTAAGTTTGCATGACCTTTCAACTCTGACCCCAATCGGGTCATATATAACCACCCGTTTGTTGCTTGGTTTTAGATTTACTTGCGATTAGGGCTGAAAATGACCGCGAGCAACTCGGGCTCGATTCTTGATCGGTTCGAGAGTATTCGATATACATATTCGATCACATTATTAACGAGTAGTTCGGTGTATTTAGATGGGATTCCATCTTCATTCATGTACAACTTTATGTTATTATATTAAAAAATTAATGATGGGTGAATTTACATATATATGTTAATGTTTGATAGGGAAAATCAATTATCACACTAAAGCATTCATAATCCCATTTATCAAGGCATGACTTGTGTACAAAATCACACTTAATTTGTTGATGAAAATTTTCTCTTTTGTCAATTTTCAAGTATAAATAGACATCGTAACATTGGTTTAGCGACACACCCAAACCTAAACAATATATCTTCTACCAAAAAATTCAAACCTTAAAGAATGGAGTCTGGAAATCTCACAATAGGTATTATTTTTCATCTTAGTATATAAACATTATTAGTATATATGTATGAATAGACTATATTGTTGCTTTGTTTAATCAATTTTTTTCTTAATTTTTTTTATATCTAGAAACTGGTGGTGCAATAGATGGTGATGAGCCGCAACTCCCACTCCCTAACGAAGGTCAAGTCGATGTGCAAGGCCAAAAAACTATTGAAGGTGCTGAAGGCGATAAAACTTCTGATGGTGATAAGAAAGTAAGGAAGAGGAAGAAGAAAACATCGAAGGTCTGGTTGGAGTTCACTGAGGTGGATCTGAAAAATGGTGAAAACAACTTTCTTGCAATCACTGTAGTGTCAAGCTTGCTGTGCAACATAGCGGGTCAACAACTCATCTCAACAGGCATATGACTACCTGCACAACTCGTTTGGCTAAAGTTTTTGGAAAATCTCAACAGGTACTCTCTTATCCTGTTCATGAAACTGATGGAAAAATGAATTCTTTGAGTTCATTTAAGTTTAAAAAAGAGAAAGTTAGGCAAATATTTTCAAAGATGGTTATTGTGCATGAGTACCCATTTAGGATGGTTGAACATCAATTTTTTAGAATGCTATTGAAAAGTTTGAACCCTCTGTTTGAACCTCTCTCTAGGGTAAACGTGAGATCTGATTGCATGAAATTGTACGCCACTGAGAAAAAAAAAATTGCAGGCCTATTTGACAAATATTCATAAAATTAGCCTTACCTCTAATTTGTGAACATCAAATCAAACTATAGGATATATGGCCCTCACTGCTCATTTTCTTGATTCTGATTGGAAGTTACAAAAAAGAGTTTTGAACTTTTGCCATATGCCCCCACCTTATAGTGGTCTTATGATCAGTGACACCATTTTTGCTTGCTTGAATGATTGGGGTATTGAGAATAAGATTACAACAATTACATTGGACAATGCGTCATCTAATGATACTGATATTAGGCACTTGAAAGATGATTTTACACTTAAAGGAAACTTGTATTTTGATGGCAAAAATTTTCATGTGAGGTGTTGTGCACATGTGCTTAATTTAATGGTACAAGATGGTCTTTCGGTGATTGGTAGCTTTATTTCTAATGTGAGGGACAATGTGAAATATTTAAAGAGTTCTTTGGGTCGACTTCACAAGTTTTATGACATTTCTAAACACTTGCAATTAAACACTTCAAAGAAATTAATGTTAGATATCTCAACCCGATGGAATAGTACGTATGTGATGTTAAAAGCTGCTATAGCTTATAAATATGTATTTCCAAGGTATAAGGAAAAAGATCCTTATTACCAATGTCTTCCTTCTTATGAGGACTGGGAGAAAGCTACCAAGGTTATGCAATTTCTAGAGGTTTTTGATGAGGCTACAACTGTTTTTTCTGGGTATGAGTACCCTACTTCAAATGTGTTTCTTCCTGAAATTTGGAAAATAAAAGAATTGTTGTTGTTAACTTCTGTTAATGATTCACATTATATGAGAGAAATGGCTCTGAAAATGAAAGATAAGTTCGAAAAGTATTGGGGAGAGTGCAATCTGCTAATGTCAATTGCTTCCGTACTTGATCCGAGGTATAAGTTGCAGTTGGCTATATTTTGTTTTCCCAAAATTTACTTAACTGAGTATGAGGCTAATAGAAATGTTGAGATGGTGAAGAGATGTTTATATGAGTTGTATGAGCATTATGTGAAAAATCTTGTTGGTCAAAAGTTTGGTGGCAGTAATGGTTCCAATAATGAGGCATCAAGTAGCAAAGTTGTGAGCAGTGGTACAAATGTTACCAAAAGCAGGGCTGAGTTTGATGATTGGGCTCAAAGATTTGACCAAATATCACCCCAAAAATCTGAGTTAGATGTCTATCTTGAAGAAGGAAGGTATATATGCAAGCCTGGGGAAACATTTGATGCTTTACAGTGGTGGAAATCAAATGCCGTAAAATGGAGAGTATTGTCTCAACTGGCAAAAGACATCTTGTCTATTCCTGTTAGTACTGTGGCATCTGAGTCCACTTTCAGTGCAGGTGGTCGAGTACTGGATCAATATAGAAGTTCCCTAAAACCTGATACTGTGTAAGCCTTCATTTGTACATCTGATTGGTTAAGAGCAGAGTATAAATTATCAAGTACTTTCAATTCTTGTGGTGCTTTGGTAAGCCCCTATTGATTAATCAATTTATAAGTTTTATAAGTACACTACATCTTATTAATTTATTGGTTGCAGGAATATGATGAGGAAGGAGATCCAGCTGATGCATTGGAATAACTCTATGCTCTTTATGTCATGGTTAGTATTTTATTATAGGTACTCGTAAGTTTTTATTTTTCCTCTAATCTTTTACTAACTAAGATATGTGTATTTATTTTAGGACCAAGAAGAATAAGACAAGAAGCTTCAGCTTGCTACAATTTGGACTAGCTATAATTAAATAATGTTTCTTTTACAGAGAAGAACTCTTATTGGATTAGCTATATTTAAATAATATTTCTTTTACATAGAAGAACTCTTGTTTCTGTTAAGTTGGTTTTGAGGCTAGTTGTTTGGATACTTTGGGTTTATTATGAATTTAATATTGGTCCATGGATATTATATTTTGATTTATATATTTAGTATGTATGGTGATTTATTTAAATTATATTGCACTATATTTTTCTGTTCTATTTTAGTGCTTCAAGATTGCATATTCTAGCAATGGACGTCTTTTACTATTCTTCCAGCTTGTTAACAAATTTGGAAAAAGATAAGTATTTTATATTTATTTGATTTTATCTTTAATTTCTATTAAAATTCTAAATTGCTAAGTGTTAATGTTTAAGTGGCTTATTTAATGTAGAATGATGATCATTGTATAGGAAGACATAGAGTCTATCTATCTCACTAGTCTAGTCTGCAAGTACAGGTATTTTCGAGCTATGTTATGCAAGATAAATAAACTAAAGGGTGTCACTATTTATTAATTCCATTATTTTCTTTTTGGAACATGCAGATGCTGAGATGGAGAGCGTGATGGAAGTTCATATTACATATTTTGATAACAACAAGTCTTCACCTCATCCTTGGCGTGCTGTAACTTTTCATATTTATAATGATGATTTGTGGTCTTTTACTTGAATTTATAGTTTGTAAGAATGTTAAATATTTTATGTAAATAATGGATGTTCAATTATTTTGTAATTATTTAAAGATCAAATTTAGTATAGGTTAAGTTCTATATTTTTTTTAATTGTGTTATATTCGGGTTCGATTTGAAAATTCGAGTATATCGTATATTTGACGAGCAAAATCGAGCTAAAAGCGAGCTTATAAACTCGAACAAGAACTGAGCATGAGCTCTAAAATTTTATAAAATTTGAACATGAGCCGAACTTGACCACTATTAATAATAATCTGAACTGAATATAACCGCATCATAGTTCGAAGGTATTCGACTCGTTTTCACCCCTACTTGCGATCAAGTTATTTGGTCCGTTTGTCCGATCTGGCATAACCTAATCCGTGCACAGACCTATTATAACATTTATAAAATTATTATTTTATTATTTTATAAAAAATAGTAATTATATATTATTGTGATTAATTAATTTAAATATTTACATATTATTTTGTATATATTATATTATTGAATAATCCAAAATTTTGATAGTTAAAATTTTAAAAAAGTCTTCCTAGTGAGAGTCTTGAATAGCACTGATGTAAGTGGATGATTTAATATTGGGAAAATTGACAAATATATCAATTTTGATGTATTTATTTGCAACTCTACTATCTTATTAAAAGTCTTGCAAATTTATTATTTTTTTAAACATACACACAATTAAATTGCAAAAATACAATCTCCCTATCCTTTTTGTCATCCTCATCCTTTCTCACCTCTTCTTCCTCCACCACAAACTCCCTCCACCACCGAATCCCCCTCGCCGCCACTGCCGCCTCCGAATCCCCCTCCTCCGCCACTTCCACCCCCAAATCCACCGCCTCTACCACCACCTCCGCCGTCTTCACCCCCGAATCCATCACCTACATCCCCAATCCACCACCTCCGCTGCCTCAGCCATCTTCGTCCTCGAATTCACCTCCTCCATCACCTCCACCCTCAAGTTCGAGGAAGGAGACTGGATTTGGAGTTATCGAGTTCTATCACTTTGAGAATAAAGGAAAATATATTGTCTAGTCACTAAACTATTTGCTTTTCTGATTCGAGTTCCTAGACACCAAAAAAATGACTTTTTACTTCAAATTTTGAAATCTTTTGACTGCCATCCGTATAATTTTGTTCAAATTATTGATTTCATGGTTGCTTTTGTGATATTAGTATCGGCCCCGGGCATTCATTTGCAACCATTTGCAACTTATTTTACAACTAAATGTAATTTTCAACAAATTTTTTTCAAATTTGAATTTGTGTTTGCATATATGGTTGCTAGCAGTTGCAGATATGATTGCAAATGTAACCTCCATATTTTTGCAAAATATTTTTTGAAAGATTGTATTTTTGCAATTTGTTTAAAAAAATGACAGTATTTTTATAAAAAGTTTGTAAATTTTGGGTATTTATGATAAAAGCCCTTGATATTATTATTTTTAATTATTTTTTGATTTATTAGTTATTTTGTTATATTATAATTTGAATTACTAAAATTAATATTGGAAGTATTTGATTCCCTACAAAAGAGGTAAAAAAGAAGTTGAGTGCGATTAAAAATTAAGTTGGATAATAATTTATAGAATTTATATATTTATATTAAATATATTATTTATTTTTTTAATTAAATTATATCTATTTAAATTTTATTTAATAAAGTGTTAATATACTTATTTTTTAGCAAGTCGTTAATCAATCAAATGAAAGCATGTTTTACATCTTTTCCGACCTTCAACCATACATGGAAAAAGAGTGGTAAAAAATAATACTATTTTTTTGTAACGGGAGTCATGGTGAATGACTGCGGCCGTAATTATCTTCTCTTGTTATCTTGTTGCATGTTTAAATTCTTGAGTATTTTCTTTGTTCGTGGCATGTCAAATGATTCATTGTAATTTTAACCATCGCCAGTTTCCACGCCTGTGTACATGAGTACATCTCGCAGCCATCAAATTGTTTTTAATCCAAATAAAATTAAAGCACAAACGAAATAGGACTATAAATATTACTCCCTCCGTCCCTCCCAAATGTTTACATTTAGGTGGGGCGCGGAGTTTAAGAAAAATGATAAAATAGTGGAGAAAAGTTAAAAAAATGAGTAAAGTAGTGGGACCGATTAATATTATATGTATAAAGTGGGTATAGTGGAGAGAAGTAGTGGATGTAGTTATTTTAAAAATTATAAAAAACTTACTATTTTTGGAAAGTTTTGAAATGTAAACAATTGGAAGGGACATCCAAAAAAGGAAAGTGTAAACAAATGGGAGGGACAGAGGACATAGAACGGGGATGGTATGTATAGAGATGGGGAAGAAAATTCTTGTACTATATTACTGAAGGTAATTCCAATTTAAAGAAGAGCAATGAAAAGAGCTAAGTTTAAGCTCAACATAATTCGAAAATTAGCAAATAAAAATTACAGAATCGAAACAATGGTAACAATAAGTTACCAATCATACAGCCATATGCACACTTACAGTACCTGAAAATGCATTTTAAGACAGGAGCATCAAATAAGACCAAATCAATAACATCCATGACAAGCAGACTACATGCATACTTATTATTTAGGTACACTCAAAACCATTTGGAAGTTTCTTGCCGCAATTGTTGAGAACTAAGCTGAGGGCGACGGGAACATTGAGCTTGATACCAAGAAGATTGGCCTTAATGGCTGTGCAAAGGCAGACCGCGGCTTCAAGGTTAACGAGACCATCAAGAAGGCTGCAGCAGGGGAGTGTCGGTGGAGATCCAATCACGACATTGTTAACCAATTTGAGAACATCAGCACAGACGCCTAATTTAAGGGCATCTCTAGGGCATTTTCCTAAAGATGGCTTAGGCATAGGCTTTGGCTTAGGCTTAGGCTTGGGACTAGGGCATGTTTCACAGGAGCTGACAAGACTAAAGAAGAGAATGTTAATGGACAAGAAAAGGGCTAATACTGCAGTGTTTTTCGAACCCATTTTTGGAAGTTTAACAGAAGAAGGATATAGTACACCTTCAGAAGTTGATACTAATGGAAGTATGGGATGGAGATTTAGTAAGTAGGTTTTTGTAATTTATAGTATGAAAGATTAATAAAATTTATTAAATGTTGCCGACATTATTACATGAGAACATACCATATATGCCCTTTGATAATGGTTAGAGCTGGCAAACACATTCAATTTACAAAAAAATTGGATGCTTATAAATTATAATAATTATAATTGCTTTTTGTACACACAAATTCTCACCTGTTTTTTGGATCTTTGTGGCTAACTATTCTAAATGTTATATAAACAGACATGTACGGGAATTATTCTCTCACAATGACATCCTCAATTATATATTCATCAGTATGCTAAGTTTGCATCCGTGACTGAGTTGTTTATGACATAATAATTGATTTACTAATATATTATGAAAAACACGAGGAAATTACGAGGAACCGCTCCTCCCATAGGCTCTTGACCCTCTTGGAGATAAAAATGAAAGCTGATCTAAATACTTTGGAATATATATAGAGAGAAGTGGGAAAACACAAACTTAATCGAAATATATTATATATATAACTAATATCATAAAAAATGATAGATTTGTATATTTATCACAAACACATCATAACCATTTAATCGACATATGACTAGCTAAGAACTTGTTTAATTAATGTCAATTGTTCTCAATTATGAATGCGAAAGATGGAGAAACCATTTTAACGCAGTGACTTTTAAAAACCAAATTGTTAGTCATAAAAAAAATTAAATGTATGCTTTAAATCATACCTTTGTGGATTTTAAACAAACCAAATTGAGTTGAATTTTGTTCTTAATGAGTCAAACATAACTTCTTCTTTTTTTTTGTTAACAAATCGAATTGAGCTAAGCTTTCTTATTGCACAAAAATGGTGTTCGAACTCAAACTCGTTAACAAACCGTGCCGTATTCGAATTTTTATCGAACAACAGTGAGAGTGGAACTGAAGCCGTAACGAACAGTTTGTAAACAGTATTATGTTTATTTTAAAAAATGGTTGAAACTTGCTTGAATCAACTTATCGTTTCGACACAACAGAAACTTATATTTTTATCTATTATCATTAAATAATTCAAATGATATGTGGATTAAATTTTTAGGTGTAATTTTAAACTTAAAATGTAAGAAATATTATCAAAAATCGGGATCCATTTATTTACTTTTTTTTTTGTGTTTTAACGAGCCGAATTCGAGCCGATCTCGAGTCGAGTTCAAGCAGCACATGCTAAAACTCGGCTCGAGTTTGTTAAACTTAACGCATACATTTTCGACTTTGAGTTTTGAGTTCAAACTCGAACTCAGTTAATAATGAATATAATTCGCATTTGTACAAAATACGAGCGAATTTGAATCATACTTAAAAATTTGAACGAATATCGAGTCGAATCTCACCATAGTAATATTTGGTCATATTTAAATAGAATAGTTTCAATAATTTCAGAGTACTTGAATATTTATTAAAAATATTTGATTCAAATTTAATAATTATGTTCTTAATAAATGTTACATGTCATACATACACATACACACATATATATATATATATATTTAAATAATATTATACAAAATAACCACATTTTAGTTTTGTTAATATTTACTGGAGTACTCTTAATTTTTTTAGTATTAATTTAGACGAATTTGAATCTAAATATATAAATGAGTAATTGGGTACTTAATTGAGTCGAACCTAATCAAATACGAATATTTATATTTGAACTCAAAGTCCAATCTGAGTCAAGTGTAAACAATTTATAATTCGAATCCGGATAGAATTCATACTACTAAATTTTTTACAAGTATTTATAAGTTCGGACTGAATTTTAAGTTATTCGCACTTATTCGACTTGTTTTTACCCACCTAGCAGCAACTCATTCTTAATCTAAGTAATATATAATGCACAAAGGTTATCTGGTAGAATAAACTTGCTAGGGTTATTTTATATCCTCTTAGTTTAAAATATTTAAATTAGCAAAACAAAGGTAAATGAATCTGCTAGGCAAGGTGTTATAACAGCTAACAGAGTGTTGGATAGTTTGTTGGCATCCGGTTTTCAACGCACTGGTTTCTTTCAGAGAAATTTTGCGGAAATGATGATTAAGTATGTCACTGTAAGAGAATAATCCATAAACATGTGTGTTAACAGTAGAATCCATCATACATTAAGCCGCAAAACTCCAAATTTAATTCACATGAATCCATATTATTTGCGTGAAATCATTGTATTTGCCAGCTCGAACCATTTTCAATGACATCTATTGCGGGTACTTTATAATATAATGTAGGGTATAATTTCATAGAACTACTAATCTTCTGTGCTATAAATAACAAACCCTACATACAGACTCTTCACTCAGCACTCTAATATATTACTTCAAGTCTTACTAGCCATCTTATAGACTGCCAGAGACATGGGTTCCAAACAAACTGCAGCAGTAGCTCTCTTTTTGTCCATTAACATTCTCTTCTGTAGCCTTGTCAGTTCCTGTGAAACATGCCCTAGTCCCAAACCTAAGCCTAAGCCTAAGCCAACTCCATATCCATCAGCAGGAAAATGCCCTAGAGATGCCCTTAAATTAGGTGTTTGTGCTGATGTCCTCAAGTTGGTTAATAATGTTGTTATCGGATCTCCTCCAACTCTCCCATGCTGCAGTCTTCTTGATGGCCTCGTTAACCTTGAAGCCGCGGTCTGTCTTTGCACTGCCATTAAGGCCAATCTTCTTGGTATCAAGCTCAATGTTCCTGTTGCTCTCAGCTTAGTTCTCAATAATTGCGGAAAGAAGCTTCCAAATGGTTTCGAGTGTACATAAAAAAATATCTACGTATTCAATATGCTTCGGAGTTTCAGCATTTCGTCTGTGTGCGGCCACTTGAAACAATTAATCCTTTAATCTGGTGTTTGTGCGTTTGGGTGTTTTCAGTTATTTAATTCCGTGTTGGACATTAATCTGTTGTTGCTATGATGTATTTTTTTTTCTTGTGTAATAATGAATGAGCGAGACTTAGGTTTTGCTTTTTATGAGACTTGTGTATTTTTATACGTGTGAAATGTAAGACAACTGAAGTATATCATGTACAGGTTTCATGTATTTCGTCCACATGTTCCCGTGAACAGATCATCAAACATATAAACTGGTATTGTAGTAACTTGTATGTTCTCGGTCAGTTATCAATTTACAATCACCAGCGGCGCATGTATGACCGGTCTTACATGGTCAGGAAAATGTCACTGGCCTCCATTAATTAGTTATTATTCCAGAAAAGAAGTTGCAAATCACCAAAACATACAAGTTGAACATGTTTTGCGTCCAGATAAAGCTAGTGTTGATGTGGTCTATAATGAATATAATAAAATGGAAACCGAATTAGCATCATACGACCTAACATATTACTAATATATAATATAGGCCAGTGGCCTGATTTAGCCTAAATTACAGTCCACCATAAGTTGCTGACACAAGTTGTTGAAGTGATACGTTAGAAAAAGTTGGACGGCGAGTGCCACAACAAATTGTTCACTTAAAGGTATGGAAAGACTAAGAACTTTGACCTTGGAATGTTTTGATTTCTTAATTAATTTCTTCAAATATTTGTGTGCTTTTTACAGGAATATAAGCAAAAGAAACCTCTTCTGGTCAAATAAATGATACAGCAAAGCCCATAAATATTTCTAGTGCTTTAATCTGTCCGTTGCTTATGCACATAAATCTGCTGAGAAGGAGTATATATCTCGAGTTTTTTTATGCTAGCGCAATATGAAGCTTAATGTATACAATGGTCTACTGAAACCGATCTTGCACAATCTGTCAGTATTGTTAGTAGATTTATGGGTGATCCGGGTAAGGAGGATTGGCAAGCTGTGAAGAGGGTGTTTCGGTACTTAAAAGGTACGTCTGATGTTAGTCTCATTTATGGAGATGATACAGAGTGTTTGGTAACATGATTTTCAGACTCTGATTATGCTGGAGATGTTAACAGTAGAAGATCTATGACTGATTATGCTTTCACTCTTGGTGGTTCAATTGTCAGTTGAAAAACTACTCTGCAACCTACAGTGACTTTGTCTATTACAGAAGCAGAGTACATGGCATTGACAGAAGCCGCAAAAGAAGGAACCTGATTGAAAGATTTGGTCAGTGATTTAGGTATAAATCATGTTCAGACTGCAGTGTATTTTGACAATTTTAGTACAATTTGTTTAGTCAAGGATCAGGTCCACCATCAGCAGACTAAGCACATAGATTTAAGATATCATTTTTTAAGAAGTGAGAAGAGAATCAAGGTGAACAAAGTGGTTACTTCTGCTAACCCAGCTGATATACTCACCAAGCCGGTTTCACATAGCAAGTTTTAACATTGTTTGAATTTGCTAAATATTTGGAGTTGTTGATTGTCCTTTTAGGGCAAAATCTGAGGCAAAAGAGCTTTTTCGGGTACATCTGACATTATTATGGTGCATCTGATACATTTATTTTTTTATGAGAGAATTCAATTCAAGGTGGAGATTTTTAGAATATGCCTTGAATAGGTATATGTTCCAAACGCTAGGACTTTGGTGGTACGCTGCCTTGAATCTGTTTTTATGGTATCTTATATTTTATGCTAGGGTTATCTGTTTTGAACATATTTTTCTGGAGTTTTTTATAACCGCCTATAAAGTATTTTATAAACTCTTTAGGACATAACCTAAACATATGTTATAATTTGTATCCTAAAGATTAATAAAAAAAATTCTTTTCTGTTTATTTGTATTTTTTTCTTTACGCTTATTATAATTTTTCTTGTTTTCATTATAACAACAATGTTAAGGAATTTGATATGGATAGAAAATATATCCTAAAGATATATTAAATGTCACATTAATTACACTTGGGCTTCTTGTCTGAAATTTATTACAGACCTGTCTGATCCAAACCCGTAGCAGACTCGAGACGGTCCATGTAGTCAAGGCCCACCAGCAGAGGTCGTCAAGGTCCATGAACACAAGATGTTCACGGATTAGGCCCAATACGGCTGAAAGAGCAGAGACATGTGTCCTAAATGGACTCAAAGTACTACATAGAAGGTTCTGGAGTTCCTTCCCTTATATGACTACTAATCACCATCTAAGTTGGAGACTTGTCCATCATGTCTCCCAACACAAGTCTAACCCTAGACTCACCTCTATATAAAGGTCTCTACCCCTTAATCTAGAACTACATTTTTGGCTTGTTTCTCTACTACACAGAGATACGTAGGCATCTTGTAAGGACTGATAGTCCCGAACGTGAGAGCAACCATTAAAGCTCGAAGCTCACAAACCCTAGCATGAATTACTAACGCACTCTAGTTTTTATTCCACAATATTTGGCTCCGTTTGTGGGAAAACTATAACAACCATGGTGAACACACAGAGCATAAAAAATAGTGGAACATACACTCATGTCCCATCACGAACAATCACATCAGTGGTAGAGGTACCACCGCATTCAACCTATGCCTCCATCCAAGGAAGAACCCTGGTAGGGGCAACTGAGGCTCAGCAATAAGGGACGAATCCATCGGCTCCTCAAGGGACGAATTTTCAATTTGAGAAGCTACATGCACCTGTGAACCCTCAATCCGTTGGGTATGAGTACTCGATGATCGTGACCACTAACCCCCCTTACGGGATGCCTATGTACCTTGAGGCTGGAGGAAGTAGACACTCTAATCGGAGTGAAGCACATGGGTGGACGCCCCAATACATATGTGGCTTGGCTCCTATTTCGGAGAATCAAGAATTCTCTGGACCTTATTCTGATAGAGTCTTCGAATCATCGGACGACGAGGTTGCTCCAAGGAGGAGGCATTCTAGTAAAGAGACGATGCCTAGTACCAACCAGTGGCCCAGAAGCACTCAAGGGACGAATCCCCAAGATGTCCAGGAGAGGATTAGGGCTCATGAAGCTGAGATCCAAAGGCTGAAGCGCGACTTGGAGGCGCACCTGACCCCAAGACCTCCATTTGCTGTGAGGCAAAGAGATCTTCCTCCGATCATAGACCTGGATGGTCCAATACCAAAAAGGGTTGTGTAATATCCCATATTCTCAAATATTATTATTATAATTATTTGGAATTATTTATGTGATTTTATGTGAATTTTAGTGAATTATCCGGTAATTGGAGTTGATGTTTTGGATGTTTATATGTGATATTCCCTGCATGTTCTAATTTTTATATGTGCAGAATAAAATATAGATAATTATGATATTTTTCTAGTAATTTTTGGATTGTTATATAATTTTATAAGGATTTATAGATTTATTAATTATTTTATGAATAATTACAAAATTATTTTATAAAGCCGGGAATCGTCCAACTTCAACCATTTTATGTTTTTACAACCCGAAACGAAAACTCCTTCCTAACCTAATCTGGTAATTCCGGACATTTTCCGTGTTTCAACTTTTTCGATCCGGATTACGGTTTGACTCGTGCGCGGCCCGGCGCAAGATTTTCGATACGATAACCATTTCGATAAATCAACAAAACCCGTATTCTCGAGAGACAGGATATTTTTACATTATTTATGTATATGGTGTTTTATGAAAAACTCGGTTTTGATAATTATCCAAATCTGGTATTAAATTGTATCGTTTTTGTAGTTACTTAGCGGCTAAGTAATCTATTTTTGGATCGTTTTGCAGTTACTTAGCGGCTAAGCAACTAATTTATCGATCCAAAACGATCCAGAACGAACCAATATTCCGTAAATATAAATAACCTATTTCTTATTTCATTTATTTGGTTTATTCATTTGCAACCAGTAAAAATACAGTAAATACAGAGAAAAACCCAAGAAACCGATATGTTCCTGAGAATCAAACGCACGAACGAGGACGTTACCGAACTCCAATTCGGGCGTGTAATATATCAAATCGAAGCTCTCGAAAAGTACTTTCTGAATCAATCAACCATTTTAGTGCAACAATTAAGGTAATTTTCTTATTTATTGATTTATATTCGAATTATTTGATAATTAAATTATCAAAATTTGTTCTTGATGTTGTTGATGTGATTTGATGCTTCCATCGTGTAGATAATATTTTTCTGGTCATTTTCATATATTATACTTCAAAAATAGAGTTCAATATCATGTAATAATTGAAGTTTGATTTTCTGGAAATTATGTAAAAAGCTGTTCTTGGTGTTGTTGAAGAGTTTTGAGAATCATACCCAAATTTGAAGGTGATATTGAACTCCAAATCACAAGTATTTGTAACCGTTGTGAAGCCCTCAATCTGTTCTATCTGATTTTAGCATTAAAATCAATTGAGGATTGGTAATTTTTAAATTCGTAATTTTAGGGTTTATTCTCGATTTGGGGATTTCTTGTTCTTGAATCGTTTGTTGAATTTGTTTGTTAGATATATTTGATAATGTCATGGCTAATATGTTTTATGTTTAGATTTCATATCTTATTTGAACAGAACAAATCAGTACTTAACTGATCAGTACTTATACTGGAAGTCAGAACTTAAGGGATATCAGTACTTATGTTATCAGGAGATAGATATCAGAACTTAAAGTGCTGAAGGACGATCAGATAAGGACAGTAGCTGATTAAAGTTAAGAAGATCAAGATAAACATAAGAAGAGATATGCATGAAGAAGGAATTCCGTGAAGAATGGAATACTTGGAATAGAAGATATCTGATTGATATATTTTAGGAAGCAGAATTATATTCCATATCAATTAGCGAATATCTTGTAACTGTGTAGTATATAAACACAGAAATAGAGTTTACACTATATGTGTTATCATTATCGAGAATATTATTTAGTATAACTCTAGCAGCTCTCGTGATATTTTGTTCATCACTGAGAGATAACAGTTCCAGATTGTAACAGAGTTTATTGTTTAAATAAAGTTTGTTTTCTGTTACATAAGTTCTTGAAGTTTGATTTGATTGTGATAAACACTGTATTCACCCCCTCTACAGTGAAAGTGTGACCTAACAAGTGGTATCAGAGCTATCTGTTAACACACATACAGTTAAAGATCCAAACACAGTCATGTCTGACACAGAAACTCCAACTAAGCCTACCAAAACTGAGGAATCATCAAAGACATCAATTCAGAGTCGATATGAGACTATCAGAGTTCCCATATTGAGACCATCTGAATATCCCATATGGAAGGTAAGGATGACCATGTTTCTGGAAGCAACAGATCCAGAATACCTTGATAGAATCAGGGAAGGGCCTCACAAACCTACCAAGCTCGCTGTTGTAGTTCCAGGTGAAGCAGCAATGACCGTACCAAAGGAAAAGAATGATTACACTGCTGAAGATATAGCATCTATTGCTAAGGATGCCAAGGTACGTCACTTATTGCATAGTGCCATTGATAATGTAATGTCAAACAGGGTAATCAACTGCAAGACTGCTAAGGAGATATGGGATGCACTGGAGACAAGGTGTCAAGGAACTGAAACAGTTAAGAAGAACAGGAAGACAATACTCACTCAAGAGTATGAACACTTTGACTCTAGGACTAATGAGTCATTGACTGATGTGTATGAAAGATTTGTCAAACTCTTGAATGACTTGTCATTGGTTAATAAGGAGTATGATCTTGAAGATACAAACCTCAAATTCCTGTTAGCTCTTCCTGAATGTTGGGATTTGAAGGCAACAACAATAAGAGACAACTACAATCTTGATGAAACAACTCTTGATGAAATCTATGGAATGCTCAAGACTCATGAACTTGAGATGGAACAAAGAAGCAAGAGAAAAGGAGGAAAGTCAAGGACAGTTGCTCTCAAGGTTGAAGAGGAATCCCCCAAACCACCTTCCTCAAAGAAAGATAAGGGTAAAGCTCTTATCATAAAATCTGATACTGAGTCATCAAGTTCTGAGAGTGATGATGACTCAGATTCTGAAAGCTTGCCTGAAACTGATGCTGATGAGGAGATGATGAAGCTGTGTGCTCTTATGGTGAAAGGAATCACAAAGATTGCATACAGGAAGTTCAGGAAGGGAAAGAAGTTTTCCAGGAAAGGCATAAGTTCTGATAAGAAGAATTTCAGAAGATCTGAAGGAAAAGGAGGAAAGTCTGACAGAGGAGATTATGCTAATGTTAAATGTTATAATTGTGGTGAGAAAGGCCACATATCTCCTGAGTGCAAGAAGACCAAGAATGACAAAGGCAAAGCTCTTGTCACAAAGCAGAAAAGCTGGACAGACACCTCAGACTCTGAAAGTGAGGAGAACTATGCATTGATGGCAAATGCTGAAAAATCAAGTTCTGAGAGCAGTTCTGAAACTGCTGAAACAAAGGTACCTCAGACTACTTATGCTTTTCATACTGATGATATTAATGAGTTGAGAAGATATCTTAAAACCATGTTTGTTAGTTATAGAGATCAAACTTTAACATGTGAAAGATTAACTTCTGAAAATCTTGCTTTTAAGAAAAGAAACAATTTCTTAGAAAAAGAGTTAGTCATGTTTCATCAAACTCAGAAGGATAGAGATGATGCTTTTTATGTTAGGGATGAAGTGCTAAAAATGAATGAATCTCTAAAAACTGAGTTAGAAAAGGAGAGAGAGATTATCAGAACTTGGACTAACTCTGGCAAAACAACTCAAAATTTGCTGAGCAGTGGAAACTGGAAAGAGGGCTTAGGTTATGAAGAAAATAATGAAAAAGGAACTGAAGAAATTAAGCCTGTTGATAAGCAAAAGCCGAAGTTAAAACCTGTTAAGTTTGTAACTGAAAAATCCGAAACTGAGAAATCAGAAGTTAAAAAGGAATTAACTTCTGACAAACTAAAACAGGAAAAGACAGCTGAAGTTAACATAGGCTTAATGACAAAGAAGCAGCTTAAGCATAAGCTGAAAGATGTTAAGAATGCAAACAAGGTAAAATCACCTAGGAAAAACAGGAATGGAAAGGAAGGTGTGAATAAAAGCAATAACTATAAATCTGTTCCTGATGCTCCTAGGAAAGCATGTTATAACTGTGGAAGTTCTAACCATCTGGCTTCTTTTTGCAGGAAGAATAAGAATATTAACTCCTTATCTACAAAGTCAGGAGTTAAGAGTCAGTCTGTTAGATACAAACCACAAAATCCTTGTTTTCATTGTGGTAGTTTATGGCATTCCATTTATACTTGTAAGGAATATCATAGTTTGTACTATGATTATTATCAAATAAAACCTTCTTTAAAGAAAGTTTCTGTTGTTCCTTCTAGTATAAGTTCTGATAAGAAAACTGTTAACATAAAATCTGATGTTAAATCCGCTGCAAATGTTAACAAACCTAAAAAGGCCAAAGGATCCAAGCAAGTCTGGGTCCTTAAAACTAATAATTAGTGGTCTTTTTGATTGCAGGGCAACAGGAAAAATATTTTAGTTCTGGACAGTGGATGTTCAGGACACATGACTGGAAATAAGGCCCTGCTATCAGACTTTGTGGAGAAAGCTGGCCCAAGTGTTTCTTATGGAGATGGCAACATTGGAAAAACTTTGGGATATGGCAATATCAATCTTGGGAATGTCATCATTAAAGATGTAGCTCTAGTCTCAGGACTTAAACACAACTTACTGAGTATAAGTCAAATCTGTGACAGAGGTTATCATGTTGATTTCTTTGCAGAACATTGTGAAATAGTTAGTAAATTCAAAGGAAAAATTGTTCTAAAGGGATTCAGGCGTGGTAACATTTATGAAGCTAAGCTTTCAACAAGTTCTGATGGTTCTGCAATCTGTTTAGTGAGTAGAGCCTCAACTGAAGAAAGCTGGAATTGGCACAAGAAACTCTCTCATTTAAACTTCAACAAGATAAATGAACTGATCAAGAAAGATCTTGTGAGAGGACTGCCAAAATCAGTGTTTGTTCCTGATGGTCTTTGTGACTCATGTCAGAAGGCTAAACAAAGAAAATCTTCGTTCAAGAGCAAGACTGAATCATCAATTCTTGAGCCTTATTATCTACTTCATGTTGATCTATTTGGTCCAGTGAATGTCATGTCTATTGCAAAGAAGAAATATGCGTTGGTCATAGTAGATGAGTTCACCAGATACAAATGGGTGTATTTCTTGCACACAAAAAGTGAAACTGCATCTATCCTGATTGATCATGTCAAACATCTGGATAAATTGATCAAAGATTCTGTGAAAATTTTGAGGAGTGATAATGGCACTGAATTCAAGAATTTGATAATGGAAGAGTTCTGCAAAAATCATGGAATAAAGCAAGAATTTTCTGCTCCTGGAACTCCACAGCAAAATGGAGTTGTTGAAAGGAAGAATAGAACTCTAATTGAAGCTGCACGAACAATGCTTGAAGAAGCAAAGCTTCCAACCTATTTCTGGGCTGAAGCTGTGCAGACTGCTTGTTTTACTCAAAATGCAACACTCATTAACAAGCATGGAAAAACACCATATGAGATGGTGAAGAACAAGAAGCCAAATCTCAAATACTTTCATGTATTTGGATGTAAATGTTTTGTTCTCAAGACTCATCCTGAACAGCTATCCAAGTTTGATCTAAAAGCTGATGAGGGAATCTTTGTAGGATATCCACTTTCTACAAAAGCCTTCAGAGTCTATAATTTGAGAACAAAAGTGGTCATGGAATCTATCAATGTCTCTTTTGATGACAAGAAGATCACTGGACTTGAAGATTGCATTGATCATGATAAGCTGAGATTTGAAAATGAAGATTCATATTCTGATATCTCAAGTCCTGACAGTCTAAGTCCTGATACTGTAAATTCTGATGGATTAAACTCTGATGTTATTGAAACTGTGGTGACTACGTCAAAGGAAGATGCACCAATGCAGGGGGAGCATACTCAAGATATTATCACATCTCAAGAAGCATCAGAACATACATCTGGCTCTTCAAATTCTGATTCGTCAAGTTCTGATAAGCCAAGTACTGACAGTGCTGAAAATCTAAATACTGAAGGATCCAACTCAGAGAGCATAGTTTCAGGGGGAGCATCAGAAAATGAAACCGAAGACAGCATGAATCATGGGGGAGCATCCAGTTCTAGAGAAAATCTTCCATCTGCAAGGAAGTGGACAAAATCACATACACCTGATTTAATAATTGGAAATCCTGAGGCAGGTGTCAGAACTAGAACAGGTACTTCGAATGAATGTCTTTACAATTCTTTTCTCTCTCAGTCTGAGCCAAAGAAAGTGGAAGAAGCTCTTCAAGATGCTGATTGGGTGCAAGCAATGCAGGAAGAGTTGAATGAATTTGAAAGAAACAAAGTCTGGACCTTAGTGCCAAGACCCAAGAATAGATCGGTTGTTGGTACAAAGTGGGTATTCAGAAACAAAACTGACAGTGATGGCATAATTGTAAGGAACAAGGCAAGGCTGGTTGCAAAAGGATATTCTCAACAGGAGGGAATTGACTATGATGAAACATTTGCTCCAGTTGCTAGGTTAGAAGCCATAAGGATATTCATGGCTTATGCTGCTCACAAAAAGTTTACTGTCTTTCAAATGGATGTGAAAAGTGCTTTTCTCAATGGAGAATTGGAAGAGGAAGTATATGTTGAACAACCTCCAGGCTTTGTAGATTCCAAACATCCAGATTATGTCTACAGGCTTGATAAAGCACTTTATGGACTTAAGCAAGCTCCAAGAGCATGGTATGAGACTTTAGCTCAGTTTCTTCTGGAAAGTGGATTCAACAGAGGAACTATTGACAAAACATTGTTCTATCTCAATCATGGCAAGGACTTACTTCTGATCCAGATTTATGTTGATGATATTATTTTTGGGTCTCCAAATGACAAACTTTGCAAAAAGTTTGCCAACCTAATGCAGTCAAGATATCAGATGAGTATGATGGGAGAACTTAGTTATTTTCTGGGCCTTCAAGTCAAGCAGACTGAAGAAGGAACTTTTATTTGTCAATCTAAGTATACCAGAAACTTGCTGAAGAAATTTGGAATGCAAGACTGTTCAAGTGCATCCACTCCCATGGCCACTGCAACAAAACTGGATAAGGATACTGGTAATTCAGTAGATATTACTGATTACAGAGGTATGATTGGCTCACTTCTCTATCTAACTGCTAGTAGACCAGATATCATGTTTGCTACCTGTCTTTGTGCAAGATTTCAAGCAGATCCAAGAGAACCTCACTTAACAGCTGTAAAAAGAATCTTTAAGTATCTTAAAGGAACAGCTGATCTAGGATTATGGTATCCTAGAGAATCAGATTTTAAATTAATAGGTTACTCAGATGCAGATTTTGCAGGTTGCAAAATTGACAGGAAAAGCACAAGTGGAAGCTGCCAATTTCTTGGAGGCAGGTTGGTTTCTTGGTATAGCAAGAAACAAAAGTCAATTTCCACATCAACTGCAGAAGCAGAGTATATTGCTGCAGGAAGCTGCTGTGCACAGATTCTCTGGATGAAGAATCAGTTACTGGATTATGGGTTAACATATTTCAAAATCCCTATTTACTGTGATAATCAAAGTGCTATTGCTATGACAGGTAATCCAGTTCAACACTCTATGACAAAGCACATCAGCATCAGGTACCATTTCATCAGGGAACATGTGGATGAAGGTACAGTGGAATTGCATTTTGTTCCCACAGATCAACAAGTAGCAGATATCTTCACAAAACCACTGTGTGAAGCTACCTTTTCAAAATTGGTAAATGAACTTGGAATGATTTCAGGTTCTTTCTCTAAATCTGCTTAAACTTGTTCTATGTTATCAGACTTTATGATCAGTATTTACAGAATTAATCTCTTTGTATATTCTGTGCATTAATTGCTAAATGTCTTTAAGTACTGACTGTTGTCTGATATATGTTTCTAAACTCTGATAAGTGATATGTCTGTTTCAGTAACTATTTAATCCCATGAGGATAACTGTGCTAGATACTGACCTACTAGTCTTCAATAAACAAATGATCCCATGAAAGAAGTAATTATTTATGTGGAAATCTTATGACACAAGCAAATTCTGATAACTGAGCTTAGTTAAGTTTACTTTGTATATCTTATTACTAAGTCACAAATTAGAATAATGCTACTCATCTGTTTAAGTTCTGATTCTAGTAAAACTGCTGAATGTACTAAGTGCTGATAAACCTCACTTATCAAAAGAAAAAGAAAAAGAATCAAAGAATAATATCAGGTACTCCTTTGAGATCTAGAGTAAAAATGTGAATGGGACGACCCAAGTGCATTGCTGGTATTAAGTAAATATGCATTAGAAAAGCAAAATATTTTTCTTGGTGACTTTTCACACTCTATGATTACTGGAGAAATACTCTGATAATAGCATAAATTCTAATAAACAGTCGTGACTCACTTACACTGAGAAGCCTCTGTAAAATAGAATTTCAAAAGATGCATAAAATTAGCACAAAAACAGTAGAGGTGGACTCATGCATGAACTCATTTATCAGTAGGTTTCAGGATAATGACAGCTCTTTAGCAAAATTTTAATTATGACTTATTTCTAAGATGTACTGAAGTAGATCAGACTTTACTCTTTGTCTGTTATTTAGCTTAATGCACACACACATCACTCCATATGAATGATGAAATTTCTGTGGTGGTCTATGTTATTTTAGATAAACAGTCATAGTGTCACTTCTGCACAAATTCTGAGGACAAGTTCTGACGTTCATAACTAAGAACTTGTATGAGTATTTACTAAGATAGATATTCCTTGTTCGAGTTAAGACATTATGTTCTGATGACTGTTAAGTTCTGGTATAGATCTAAGTTCTGATTTTTCAGTCTAACCCTTTACTTGACTTATTTATGAGTAAAATTTGGTAACAGTCTCATTTCGAAATGTTGAAGTGGAAGATTAAATAGTCTATGGTTAAAACATAATGGCACTCGTCCTTGAACAGTTCACTCTTGTTACATGTGCACATTCCTTTTCCAATGACTGTTATTCTTTTTCAAGGTCTAGGGAGACGAGGTAGAATTAATTCTACCTGTCTGCATTCAATATCTTTGTGTCTCTTGGCATTCTCTTGCCTATATATACAACCACTTCACATCAGTCTTTCCATCACATTCTTCTCACACACTTATCCTCCTTCTTCTGTCAAAAACAAAATGATTCGATTCAACATGTTTTTGAACACACAAACCTTCACAATGGAACTCAGTTGTGCCGAGTGGCGGCAGGAGTGGCATATTACAGCCATTCCTGAGGAGATCTGGGACTCTGTCCCACAGGAGGTGCTGGCTCACCTTCTATTCTTCGAGATGGATTATCATCGCCATCTGGAGCGCCTGGAGGAGGAAAGGCGGGAAGCTATCCGTCAGCAAGAGCGAATCATTCGACTCGCTATCTTGTTTGTCGAAGATAGGAAGAGGAAGATGACTTAATCTCGTCTTCTTCCTGTTCTTCTTCATCCTCAGCTTTGTCAGGCTTCTTAGCTAGGACTAAAGCTGTTGATGTTAGGATTAGAAGCTTAGGGAAAATCTTGTATTGATGTAATTTCTATTTCATATATGTATTGACTTGATATATTAATGAAAACTGTCTTTACTTCAAGATTTTGTCTCTGAGTTATTTTATCTTGTGTTGATAAATCCTGATTGATATTCTGATGACCATTTAAATTTTGTTTTTATTTAAGTTCTGATTCTCCGTCAGCACTTATTCATAGAAATTATCTCGGTCATTTTTAACATGATTCATTTTCAGAATATTAATGTTGCAGTGAAAAACAATCCAATCAGTGATAATGGGTTAAAATTTGAATTGTTTCCCTTGATAAAAGGAACAGTTTTTTTTTTCCTTGAAACTCGGCAAATGGGTAAGTCATGATTACTGTTTTCTCGAGCCCAGTAACTATCCGTTATTACTGCATGTCTGACAGGTGTCCAACGGTAACATTTTTTTGTATAAGTACAGCAGAGAGAAGATTTCTTTAATCTTTTTAATTTCTTCATCTTCTATCTCTCTTCTTACTTTTACTCTCTTTCACTTTACTATTTCTGTTGTTTTCATACAGATATTATCTCAAACACCTAACAGGCATACTTGAATTTCAATATTTTTTTCACATGGCACCAAAGGATTTAATCATTGATGGAGCAAAGTTCGTTCCAAACAACTATGCTGCAATTCTTGATCATACTGAAGCTCCATCTGAATTGCATTTTGTGCAAGATCTTCTTGCACATAGTGAGGTTGGGTACGCCTTAACTCAGCCTGAATTCTTTTCAAGTCAACAAGTTCGGAGGTTCTGGAGGACTGGCGTTTTTGATGATGGTGGTAACCGTGGAACTCCCAGTATTATTTTTCAAGTGGGTGATTCATCTTTTGTAGTCACTCCTGGTACAGTACGCAGGGCTTTACATCTTCCAGAGGATTGTACTTTCTCAGTTCCAGAGGACTCAGCCCTTCGGGAGTTAATGGCTGAATTGGGATATGAAAAGAGTCTGACGAAACTTGGACAATTGAAACGGGCTAATATCAGAAGAGAATGGAGTTTCTTCTTCGATTGCATCACCAAGGCCTTTGGCAACAAGTGTTCAAATTTTGATGCCATCCCAATTCTAAGTCAGCACATCGGGTATGCTATTATCCATCAAACTCATTTTGATTTTGCAACTGGAATAATTGGTTTAATTGGGGATAGGATGACAGAGGATCGAGATGTTGTTTATTTTGCTAGATTCTGTCAACTTATTTATACGTATTGTACTGCTGAACCCCAGTTAGTCAGCACTCAAACCCCACCTTTTAAGGTTGCAAAAAGGTACTTTAACGACCTGATAAATGCTGACACAAAGAAATCAATGGTGAGACAATTACAGATTCCTCAGTCTGTGAAACAGATTCTGGTAAATGCTGATCCAGCTACTTACAAATCTGTTTACTCAAATGTTCAACCAACTCACCATAACCAAAATCCATCAACCTCAGTCCCTACCTCTCATTCTACTCAACCTACCCTCAGAACTTATCTCAAATCCTATCTCTCCACTTCACAGAATGCTCAACCTTCTTCTTCAGCACCTACTGTGAAGCCTACATCCTCTAAGCCAAAGAGAACAAAGACTGTTCCTCAAACATCTCAGAAGAAGCGGAGGATTACTTTGAGAGATGAATCAGATTCTGAGGATCAGATTCCATCTTCAGAACCTATGATAAATGAAGCTGAGAAGGCAACTTCTCAGAAGGATTCTGCAATTGGGGGTTCTAGGCTTCTCAAGAGGCTTAGACGTATGACGGTTCCTGCAACTCCCAAGGAATCCACATCAACAAGGAAGTACAAGAAACAGAGGGCACAGAGGCCAGTTTCAGATGATGAGGAGGAAGCAGCTAAGGAAGGGGATCAGGAATCTCTGATCTCGCAAGACAAGGAATTTGCTCCAGTCACTTCTTCTCCGTCAACTCAATCTCAGGAACCTGTATCTGACAAGGCTAATTCACCTTCTATATCTCTTGTTGATCCAGGCACAAGTGCTGAAATTGATATTCAGAACTTGGTTGTGCCTGAAATACTTTTGTTAGAAGCTCCAACAACAAATAATCCTTCCACAACACCTGTTACTGATGCTGTTCAAACTCCTGAGTTATCACTATCACCTTCTCTGCATCAAGATGATGATCAGTTTTTAGGTGAGCATCAGGATATGGCTGTTGATCAGAACTTAGTATCCGATCAGCAATTAGAGGATGTTGAAGCCTCCATTGCTACTCACACAGTTGTCTTATCAGAAGATACTGATTCTTTAAGTTCTGATGCTGCAAATGTTGGAGATACTGGTGAAGCTGCTACAACTGTAGATGCTGATGCAGCAGGTCCTTCAGGACATACTCCTCCATTGACTCTTCCTAAGTCTGAACTGCTAAAGGAGTTTGTTATCAGGGATGCACCAGTACCTTGGAGTGAAACTCCTGCAGGTCAGGAGTGGACTAAGGAATGGAACTCAGTTTCATGTGTTCCAAATGCTTTACATCTTGCTGAGCACTTGACTAAAGCTGATGAAATGTTAAATTCTGATGATTTTAAAACCCAGCTTAGAGTCACTGCATTGAGTACTAAACATCTACAAGGTCTTCATTCCAATACTCATGCAGAGCTACACAAGATTCAGGAGAACTTTATTAAACAGGAACAAGTTTGGAAACTTGATAAGAAAAAGTTCTTCCAACCTACCATTGACAGGGTTGCTTATATTGAGAAAACTCAAGAGAAGCAACAAGCTCAGATTGATCAAATTCTGACAAATCAAGCTTCTCAGCAATCGCAACTTACTGAAATCCAGACCTCAGTGGAACTACTTATCTCTCTTTTATTACCTGCTGATGCCAAAAAGGGGGAGAAGGTAATTAAGTCCAAATGCAAAACCAACAAGTCACTGCAAGGAAAGGATGATGGAAAAGATGACCAAGGAAACTCTGGAATGGGTAGTGGTCATAGTCAAGGTAGAAGGTTTACATCAAGACAAGCTAGTCACAGAACAAGTTCTGATACTGGGAAAAGAATAAGTTCTGCTGCTGGTAAAAGGATAAGTTCTGATGAACTTCTAGATCTTGATGAGGAAATGTCAAGACAGTTATTTCTTCAAGAAAATCCAGGGATGGACTTGGAAAGTTTAAAGGAAGAAGAAGCCAGACTTAAATCAGAGAAAGTCACATCTAAATCTGAAGCTTCTGGTAAAAAGTTACTTCCAAAACCTAAAGGCATTGTGATCAAAGAAAGGATACATACTGAAGAAACTTTGGCTAGATCACAACCACAGATAGATCCAAGATCCAAGGGTAAAGAAAAGGTTGGTGAACCTATCAAGCCTTATGTACCTCCTGAGGAAGAAGAAATTACTGATGGAAAAGATAATCTTGCTCTGACTTCAAGAAAAGTTCTTAAAACAACCTCTGACATGGCTCAAGTTGTTCAGAGTCAAGAAATTATAAGTTCTGATATTCAGAAGAAGCAAGTAACCTCTGACAGTGCTCAAGTTAACTTGATATCAGAAAATAAATCTAAAACACTCCTACCAGGATTCACTAAAGCAAAACAGACTCAATCTTTGAAGACTACTTCAAGTGTTTTTGAAGCAAGAGTAGTTACTGGAAAGGAAGCTAGAGATAAAACTGGATTGGGAAGTGCTGATGAAAGAAGAGTACACAACACTACTGATGATCCAACTTCCTTGTGTGAACCAGATGGTAGGGTTTATCATATAAGACAAAATGCCATTCCGTTGAAGTATTTTGAAGAATTGGAGCATGTATTGTTCTTACTTCAAGTGGATGACAGAATAACAGAGACTGCTGCAAACTACTTAAAGGAACAGATTCAGAGACAGAAAAGACTTTATTCTGTTAAGTCTGACAGCAGATATGTTCCAAAGTACAGAAATCACAATGGTGATATTGTTGATATGAAGCCTAATACTGCACAGATCAGAACATATCTTGGTATTAAGGGGCTTGAATTCAATCTAGAGTCTAATAAAGCTTATGTCATAAGACTAGATCGGGAGTTGAGAAAAGCAAAGATTAATGATCTCAGAGCTGCAATATTTCAAACTGGTGAAGATACTGCAGAGCTTAAAGATGTCAAACGGAGAATGATTGATGAACTCAGATATGCTGAGAAATGTTTGTTGAAGAATTATCTCAGAACAACTCCTGACATCAGAGAGATCAGAAAATGATGAAGCCAAGTCGAAGATCTACAACTGCTTAAATTCTGATATTTATACAGATTGAAGTTGTTATCAGAAGTTGAATTGGTAAAAACTTTAAGGACTGTAAGTTGTAGTTATCTTGTCTATTTCTCATGCATTTGTACTTAATGTTTTTGACATCATCAAATATCTGTTAAACTTGTATATTTTGTTAATTTACAAGTTGGGGGAGATTGTTAGATATATTTGATAATGTCATGGCTAATATGTTTTATGTTTAGATTTCAGATCTTATTTGAACAGAACAAATCAGTACTTAACTGATCAGTACTTATACTGGAAGTCAGAACTTAAGGGATATCAGTACTTATGTTATCAGGAGATATATATCAGAACTTAAAGTGCTGAAGGACGATCAGATAAGGACAGTAGCTGATTAAAGTTAAGAAGATCAAGATAAACATAAGAAGAGATATGCATGAAGAAGGAATTCCGTGAAGAATGGAATACTTGGAATAGAAGATATCTGATTGATATATTTTAGGAAGCAGAATTATATTCCATATCAATTAGCGAATATCTTGTAACTGTGTAGTATATAAACACAGAAATAGAGTTTACACTATATGTGTTATCATTATCGAGAATATTATTTAGTATAACTCTAGCAGCTCTCGTGATATTTTGTTCATCACTGAGAGATAACAGTTCCAGATTGTAACAGAGTTTATTGTTTAAATAAAGTTTGTTTTCTGTTACATAAGTTCTTGAAGTTTGATTTGATTGTGATAAACACTGTATTCACCCCCTCTACAGTGAAAGTGTGACCTAACATTGTTACTTCAATAAGCTTTATTACATGATTTGCAGTCGATTGATATATAGAATTGATGATTGTAACCCCCGGAAGTATTAAACCGAGCTTTTCATCTTTTCGGTTTTTAATTTGATTTTTTTAAGTGTTTAGTAATTGTTTGATGTTATGAATTGTTGGGATTGATTGGATATCCCTTAAGTTTCGTTTTGATATATATATTATCAATTTTGGTTCCCGATTCGTAGTTGCCGGTTTCTTCGCCGGCGTTGGTTTGTGGTCGTCAGGAAATCCACAGGGATGGATTGTTTGTGTTGATGGTAACTGAAATCGTGTTCTGGGTTGATGTTATGTGAAATTCCATCGAAAAACAGGAGAGGGAGTGTTGTATTCGAGCCAAACGGGGCTCACCAGAAACTCGCCGGAGTTCAGACAGGTGGCCGGATTCTGCAGAATCCCGGTGAACCCGGCTGTTCTCCCGCGACCCGGTGGTGACCCGATTGGTGTTTTCCATAATGTGTTTCTGAATTTCTGATTTAAAAATAATTCAAAAAAAATCCTATTTTTAATTTCTTTAAATTCATTTTTATTTTGAAAATCATTATTTTAATTTTGAAAATTTATTTTTAATTCAAAAATAAATCCAAATTATTTAATTAATTAACTTTAGTTGATAATTAATTATTTAATTAGTTAATTAATTTAAATATTAATTGATTAATTAATTTAATTATTTATTAATTAATTTTAATTGATTATTTAATTAGATTTAATTATTTATTATTATTTTAAAAATTCAGAAAAATAGTTTGAGCTTTAAAATATTATTTTAAACTTATTTTCCAGGCTCGATAGTTCTTATAAAATTATTTTCGGGTGTTCGATCCCTATTATTTAATTATAAAATGATTCGGAGACCCGTTTTAATTCCAAAAAATGTTCAAAAATTCATAATAAATAAATCGTTCATCCGTTTAATACGAAACAAAAGCCTCTAGACTTAGAAAAATATTCCGCTTTTATTAAAAATACTTTCGAGACCCAAATCCTTTTGTTTCGAAAGGTCGCTTGTTTTGCAAATCATTTTGAGTCGATTATTGATCGATAAATCATATTTTTGAACCGATTTCAGTTTTAAACATACCGAGTCGAACCTTTTGATGAACCGAGTCATATGTGATATGAATTATGTGATACATGAGTTACGTGCTTATGTGCTATGTGAATTATGGGTGTATGTGGATCAAGAGTCATGTGATTGTCTGTTATATTTATGTATGGGCTATCGTATGGGTAGACGATAGGCTTTTGACGCACAGTTCGTCGAGTGATTATCGTTTAGGCGATTAAAGTTATATCTTTTAATTATAGATGCGGATCTCTCGAGTTGATCGGGACAAGACGTTGGATAAAGAATGAGACGGAATGGTATTGGATATCTGGCTTCTAGCAATCGTAAGAGCAACATATCAGTAAAGTGTTGAAAAGTAGGACGGTGATGTTTTGAGACAGAATATCAGAATAAATGCTTCTTTGCGAGTGTGACTAACTGCTAAATCCTAAAGGCAAGTATTTATATCATCACTTATTGTTCAAGTGATATTTATCTTGAATCCTATTGTGCAAGTATTGATTTCCCTATTATCAGCTCAAAATAGATAAATTTTTTACGTATCGCTGAATTAAATAATTCTGTTTATGCAAATACTCATCTGTTATTCTATGTTCAGAATAGTCAAGTGATTTTACTTATCCAATTATCGGATTTATAAATGTGTTGGATTTTGAGAAAAGTGAATTGGTTGCAAATATTCCTACCCAAGAATTGGGGGAATAAAATTATTTCGGGCGTCGATTATTTTGACCCCATTTCAATAAAAGGTTTTAAGATTGGATCATAATTACGTAAGTGACTGGGACAGACGGTCTAGCGGAGGGCTATTTCTAAGTGCCAT
The DNA here is from genome assembly GCF_009905375.1 of Apium graveolens. NCBI lineage: Eukaryota > Viridiplantae > Streptophyta > Magnoliopsida > Apiales > Apiaceae > Apium > Apium graveolens. Next base: position 35,825,590 of record NC_133654.1, read on the forward strand.
ATGGAATATTATGACACAATTTTTGCCACAGGCAGGTATATTGCCTTTTGTTTGAGTACTCGTGTTTTTGGGGTCACGTTTTGATAGGGATAAATAAATCCTGATTGTATAATTAAATATTGCAAGGTGTAGGGCTGCTAGGCCCAGTAAGAAGATGTATGACATTCAGACCAAGAAGGTCAACACATTGATCAGGCCTGATGGACCAGATCAGGCCTGACGGAACAAAGAAGGCCCAAAAGCCCTGATTATTTATTAATTTCGTAATTAATAAATAAAGGAGGAAAACAACTATTAAGATAAGTCCTAGTGGGGACATTAATCCTTGTAGATTGGCCTCAAGGGGACCTAAAAGGATAAGGAATCAGTTTCCTACTATCTAGGACTCCAAAGTTCATTCTAATTATGAGACTTGCCCACCAAGTCTCCTATACCAAGTCCAATTCAAGGACTCTCAACATCTATATAAGGGGTCTCGCCCCACAAATCAGAACTACGTTTTTTGGCTTGATTCTCTAATTCACAGAGATATGTAGGCATCTCGTAAAGGCAGAATTAAGCTACGAAACACGAGAGCAGCCATTAAAGGCCTTGAGCTCCCGAATCTTAGTAATAAATACAGCAAATAATAACCTTAGTTTTTTATCCATAACACGTTTCTACGAATCATGACCTTGTGCTATCACACGGGCTGATCAACATGTGATAGTACATCCGTCGGAGAATGATCCCAATCTAAATTATCATATCGTTTTTGATATTCATAGAATAAATGATTTATCAATTGTTTCTGTTTTGGAATAATGGTGAAATGCAGTTTTCATTCAGATTCTGATTTATGCTGATACTTACGTTGTTGTTAAATATCAAAGGTGGTATTAGTATAGATGATTGATGTTGACTTCAGTATGGGTGTTGTGAGCATCAAAGTTCGTATTGATATCTTATTTGATATGACAACAAAATAAGTATTAATTTGAAGATTTCGGTTTTGAGTAAAGTTTATTATTCAATCCATAATCATTGTTTCTTGTTATTATTGTTTACGATATTTCCGTAAATATTGTTTTACGAGTTTGATTCTCGTCAAGATTCAAAGTATTGCTGAAGCATTTCGCTCAAAAATAACAAAATGGTTTTGAATACAATTAAGAAATCAATTCTGGGATTCCTCAACTAAAATTTTATGATTCAGCAATTATGATTTTAAAATGTTCTGCGCTATTGCAGATGTCAGTTTTATATCAAAATGACCCGATATTTTCTATAATGATCTTGCTGAGCATTTCTTCCGCTCATACTTGCCTGTTTTTAAATTTAACCTCCAGTGAGAATTAGCTTGCGCTGTTTAGCTGCGAAAATCGAGGAAGCAAAGGAAAAGCTCTTGGAAGGTGGTTGGTCCAGGGTTTGCGAGCTAGTGTATGTTTTATTGTGTAAAGTTGTTTACATTATATTATATTATAATTATGTTATTTTTGGGACTAGTATACTTCTTTTCGAAGTTATACCAGGGGGTTTAGCTTTGAGTTTGGAAATTGTTGAAAAGAGTTTTAAAGAGAAAGTGAAAAATTAATTTGGAATTTGGGATTCTTGTTTCTAGAACTGTAACCTTAAAAGATCTTGGATCAGATTGGGGTCATTTATGCTAAATATCTTCCACTAGCATTTGTTTATTGATTAAACAGGTTAATTTGGATTGAAGTTTTATAGTGACGACTAAATCCTCTGGCCCCGGATTAGGGGGCGTTAGAGGTTGGTATCAGAGCTGAGGTTATAGTAAACTAGAAATGAGAGTGTGTAGGAGTGTGTATAGCTATGTGAGGACGTTTGAGCTCATATCGAGTTCCTATTGGACTATTGGATATAGTACCAACGAGTAAGTTAAGATAGGTGCATTCGTTCGAGATGGATGTGTCTAGCTGGATGGAACCCCGGAAAGCCGCAAACTTCTATGGTGGAATCTTCTGAGGCCACTACGTTTCGACGACGATGAAGATTATCGATATCCTTGGAATATGAAAAAGTGTTTAGAATCAGATGGCGAGTTAACAGAAGAATTCAAAAAGAAGATAAATATTAAGACTTTGGCAATAACTTCTTTTTCTATAAATTCTTTTGACTTCTCTCAAAATGAAATATCAGTTAGAAGACATAATCCCTAACACCAGTTTATTCATTTTATGCCAAAATTTTTATTCTTTGGACTTCATTTCCTTCAGAAATATCAGCTTTGAAATCTTTCTAGTTTTATTCATTTGATTTTGGATTCTTTTGATATTCTTTTACTCTGACTGAGATGAACAACCCTAACTATAGGGGACACAAGGTATACCTGTCTGTGTGATAGGAGTTGGATGTGACGCCATCACTTGTGTGTGTTGTGAATACATGAAGGTTAACAATATTTAGTGGTGTCTTAATTTGGACACGCAATACCAAGTTCGTTTGATCATATTGATCTCTCAGTTATTCTTTTATTTCAACAATACTTTTTCTCAAATTCAGATTTTGGTGTCGTAATTGTATCAAATTCTTTTCTATTTAAAATTCCATGATTTTATAATCCCAAACATTCGAAGGTATGCCAATCAAATTAAGCTGAGTTATCCTGGTCAAGTCAAAGCAGATTTATGTGATGGAATTACCAAGAGCAACAATGGACTGCAATGCGGTTATAATATCAGTGGCATATACCGAAGTCAACTTGTTTCTTTACTTCTCTCTCTATCTATCTCTCTATCTTTCTCTCTATTCTTTTTCTCGCAATCGGTAAGAGTTGGTCAAAGGAGGTGGATGGAACAAGGTGCAGAGTGAAGCTTTCATGATAACTGTGTGGTGTAAGGAATTGTAGTATTATTGGAAATTCTGAGAAAAGTTGTGTATGCAAGATTGGGAAGTTGGTTAGAAAACCCTTAGTGCTTTCTTCTGCTGATTCCGAGGACGGAATCCTTATAAGGGGGGTAGATTTTAATATCCCATATTCTCAAATATTATTATTATAATTATTTGGAATTATTTATGTGATTTTATGTGAATTTTAGTGAATTATCTGGTAATTGGAGTTGATGTTTTGGATGTTTATATGTAATATTCCTTGAGTGTTCTAATTTTTATATGTGCAGAATAAAATATAGATAATTATGATATTTTTCTGGTAATTTTTGGATTGTTATATGATTTTATAAGGATTTATAGATTTATTAATTATTTTCTGAATAATTACAAAATTATTTTATAAAGCCGAGAATCGTCCAACTTCAACCGTTTTACGTTTTTACAACCCGAAACTCTTCCGAAAACTCCTTCATAATCTAATCTGGTAATTTCGGACATTTTCCGTGTTTCAACTTTTTCGATCCGGATTACGGTTTGACCCATGCGCGGCATGACGCAAGATTTTCGGTACGATAACCATTTCAATAAATCAACAAAACCCGTATTCTCGAGACACAGGATATTTTTACATTATTTTCGTATATGGTATTTTATGAAAAGCTCGGTTTTGATAATTATCCAAATCTGGTATTAAATTGTATCGTTTTTGTAGTTACTTAGCGGCTAAGTAATCTATTTGTGGATCATTTTGCAGTTACTTAGCGGCTAAGCAACTAATTTATCGATCCAAAATGATCCAGAACGAACCAATATTCCGTAAATATTAATAGCCTATTTCTTATTTCATTTATTTGGTTTATTCATTTGCAACCAGCAAAAATACAATAAATACAGAGAAAAACCCTAGAAACCGATACGTTCCTGAGAATCAAATGCACGAACGAGGACGATACCGAACTCCGATTCGGGCATGTAATATATCAAATCGAAGCTCTCGAAAAGTACTTTCTGAATCAATCAACCATTTTAGTGCAACAATTAAGGTAATTTTCTTATTTATTGATTTATATTCAAATTATTTGACAATTAAATTATAAAAATTTGTTCTTGATGTTCTTGATGTGATTTGATGCTTCCATCGTGTAGATAATATTTTTCTGGTCATTTTCATATATTATACTTCAGAGTTCAATATCATGTAATAACTGAAGTTTGATTTTCTGGAAATTCTGTAAAAAGCTATTATTGGTGTTCTTGAAGAGTTCTGAGAATCAAACCCAAATTTGAAGGTGATATTGAACTCCAAATCACAAGTATTTGTAACCGTTGTGAAGCCCTCAATCTGTTCTATCTGATTTTAGCATCAAAATTAATTGAGGATTGATAATTTTTAAATTCGTAATTTTAGGGTTTATGCTCGATTTGGGGATTTCTTGTTCTTGAATCGTTTGTTGAATTTGATGCTTCAATAAGCTTTATTACATGATTTACTGAAAGGCATATGTCATAGCCTATTTGTTTATTCGAGGATTTAACTCAACTCAAATAAGGATGTAACAAGTAAATAGTGGTCTCATCGTCCGAGAGATCTCTCAGAGTAACATATGTCAAAGGATTAAGTAACATTGTTCTTCTACAGACTTGATGACTTAATTCACTGGAAGAAGCTCAAGAAATTGATCAAGCCTCAGTGATATAAATCAAGATTGTGGATTTAATCAAGTGAAAGAGATCTCGTCAGGGTATCAATTAATTACAAGGATATAGTCTGAAGAAAATCAAGAGTATCAAGGTCAAGGCATGAAGAAACGTCACGGAAGTTAGTCACTCATGAACCAGACAGTACATCGAGTGTCAATATTGAAGTGGTGGAATTGATTCATAATTGACAGTGATTTTCAGAAGATTTTCAGAAGAATGGTTGCTGCTCAAGATTAGTATTAATTCTCTATTAATTAATTAAGTCATATAAATTAATTAAGAGAATACATTAAATCTGCAAAGATTAATTTATTGATTAATTAATTTATTGATTAATTAAATTAATTGATTAATTAATTCAGAATTATTATTTGATTAAACTCTGTTTTAATCCAGCAAGACTATCTTTTGTATTAGCAAGACAATCGGTATGACAATCAATAGTCATACCGAAAGTCATGCTAGTGCATTTAGATTGTCTTGCCGAAAGTCCTATCAGTTCAATTGATAGTCCTACCGAAAGTCTTACCAGTTCAAAGGATTGTCATGCTGAGCTAAATGGATTGTGTTTCCAATTAAATTCACAGGATTCATTATTAAAACAGAGCAGCTGTTTTTCAAGAGAAGCAGAGAATTGAATATCAAATTCAGCAGAACACAGAACAAAAGAAACCTGCAGAGAACTTATTGCAAATTCACAGAACATTCATTTCTAGTATTTATTGTTAAATCTTGACCACTAGAAATACTTTTCTTGTTCTTGTGTAACTATCTAGCGGATTGAAATCCCTAGAACTTAATCTCAAATCGCTTTTAGCATTTGATCTTTTTATTGCAAAAATAGAAAAAGTTCATGTCGAATTTATTCTAGATATGTAATAATTGATTTGAGATTAATCCATTGTAAACGATACCGTTGTTGTAACACTTTTCAAGTTTAATAATAGTTTTATTTAACTTGAATTTTGTTTCTCTTTTTTATTCCGCATTTTATTCGATTAAACGGTATTGTTTGTATTCAACCCCCCTTCTACAAACATATTGAGACCTAACATTTGCAGTCGATTGATATATAGTATGAACTCTGGAAGCAATCATGAAGTCAATTGTTTCTATGCAAAGGCATCGTCTGATGAGAGTTGGCTATGGCACAAGAGACTTTCTCATCTCAATTTCAAAACAATGAATTCTCTTGTGAAAAGAGAATTGGTCAGAGGTCTGTCTCAGCTGGAATTCTCCCCAGAAGGACTGTGTGATTCTTGCCAGAAAGGAAAGTCAAAGAAAGCAAGTCACAGAGGCACTGACACATCCTCCATAACTGGTGTTCTGCAATTATTGCACATGGATTTATTTGGACCAGTTAATGTCCTTTCGATGTCAAAGAAGTGTTACTGTCTTGTGATAGTTGATGACTATTCCAAGTGTACGTGGGTTTTATTCCTTCACTCTAAGGATGAAACACCACAAGTTGTGATTGATCATATCAAGTTGATCGAGTTAGATTCGAATGTCCCTGTTAGAGCAATAAGGTCAGATAATGGAACAGAATTCAAGAATTAACTTCTCAATGGATTCTGTATAGACAAAGGGATTACTAGACAATTTTCAGCTCCTAGAACCCCTCAGTAAAATAGATGGTAGAAAGGAAGAATCGTACATTGATTGAAGCTGCAAGAACGATGTTAAGTGAATCAGGTCTTCCAATGTACTTTTGGGCTGAAGCTATCAATACTGCATGTTATACTCAGAATCGAACTCTAATCAACAAAGACTTCATGAAAACTCCTTATGAGATTTTGAATGAACAGAAACTTTCTATCAAATACTTTCATGTATTCGGTGCCAGATGCTTCGTGCTCAAGGATGGAGATGATCGTCGTGGTAAATTCGAGGCAAAGGCATATGAGGGTATTTTTGTTGGATATGGAAGAAGATCATACAGAGTGTATATCATTGATCAATACAAAGTAATTGAAAGTGTCAATGTTACATTTGATGACACTAAACTCCCTAGTATCCAAACTGAAGATCCTTCTGAGAAACTGAAGTTTGATGACATGTCAGATTCAGAATCAGAACATGATCAAGAACCTGAGGTTGTTGCTGGTGAAGAACCTGTTAATCATGATGATACTCAAGGTAATGGTGATGGAAACTTTGGCAACAATGGAGATACCACTGCTACTGACGGAGAATCTTCAAGTCAACATGGCAACACCTCAGGGGGAGATGCTGAAGGATCAACTAGTAGGATACAACATCCCAATGAATTTCAAGGCGAATCATCAAGATCAAATCTTCCAAGACAGACTGTCTGGAATAAAGCTCATCCTTTTGAGTTGATTATTGGTGATCCAGATGTTGGAGTCAGAACTAGAAGTGCTACTCAAAATGAGTGTCTGTTCTCAGGATTTCTTTCTGAGATGGAACCTAAGAAGATTGAGGAAGCATTGACTGATCCAGATTGGGTGATTGCTATGCAAGATGAACTCAATCAGTTTGAACATCAACAAGTCTGGAAACTGGTACCTAGACCTACACACAAGAAAGCTGTTGGTACTCGATGGGTATTCAGGAATAAACTAGATGAAGATGGTGTGGTTACAAGAAACAAAGCAAGACTGGTAGCTAAAGGGTATTCTCAAGCTAAAGGCATTGAATATGATGAAACCTATGCTCCAGTGGCTAGACTAGAGGCCATCAGAATATTTCTGGCATTTGCAGCATTCTCTAACTTTAAAGTTTATCAAATGGATGTCGAGAGTGCCTTTTTGAATGGAAAGCTGGATGAAGAGGTATATATAGAGCAACGTCCTATTTTTGAAGATCCAGATCATTTGGATTTTGTTTACTTTCTTTTCAAGGCTATCTATGGACTCAAACAGTCTCCGAGAAAATGGTATGACACTCTCTCTGAATTTCTTATTGAAAATAGCTTTATTAGAGGTGTCATAGACAAAACTCTCTTTTCTAAAAAGCATAAGAATGATACTATATTAGTCCAAGTCTATGTGGATGATATAATATTTGGGTCTACTAATGATAATCTCTGTAAGAGATTTGCTAAGTTAATGCACAGCAAATTTGAAATGAGCATGATAGGAGAGCTGAAGTTCTTTCTTGGATTACAAGTAAATCAAAGGTTAGATGGAACTTTTATTTGTCAATCCAAGTATCTCAAATAACTCCTCAAAAAGTACAATCTAGAGGATTCTGCATCAGCAAGGACTCCGTCAACTACAGCTGTCAAGCTTGGACCATGTGAAAACTCCATTAAGGTAGATGTCACAAGCTACAGAGGTATGATTGGCTCGTTACTCTATCCTACTGCAAGTAGACCAGATATTATGTATGCTACATGCTTATGTGCAAGGTTCCAAGCGGATCCTAGAGATATTCATCTCGTTGCTGTTAAACGAATCTTAAGATATCTTAAGGGAACACCAAATCTAGGTATTTGGTACCCTAAAGAATCTGGTTTTAACATTGTTGGATATACAGATTCAGATTACACAGGAAGTGTTGTTGATAGGAAAAGCACCTCAGGGAGTTGTCAATTCCTAGGTAGCAGACTAGTCTCATGGTACAGCAAGAAACAGCAAACAGTTTCAAATTCAACGGCTGAGGCTGAATATATTGTTGTTGCAAGTTGCTGTGCTCAGATCTTGTGGATTAGGAATCAGCTACGGGACTATGGCTCTGTATTGAACAAAATACCTATTCTATGTGACAATACAAGTGCAATAACCATCACCAACAATCCTGTGCAGCATACAAGGACCAAGCACATTGACATCAAGTATCATTTTATTAGAGAGCACGTCATGAATGGTACTGTTGAACTATTTTTTGTTCTAACAGAAGAACAAATAGCATATTTTCACTAAACCTCTTGATGAATCCACATTTACCAAATTAGTTGGTAAATTGTGTATGTTGAATAGCTTTAGTGATTAAACTTGTGAATATCTGAAATCTGTTCTTGAATGAATTTACAAATGAATTTTTCATAAATGAAAAATTCATTTGCAAATTTATTTTATCATTTTCCAAAATTTCTTGCTTATTTCTATGTATTTTTTATTATTATCTTATCTTATTTATTTACTCAACTTGTTAATATTAATGTCTCAGAATATTTTATTTTCTCTAAAAATATTTTTCTATGAATTTTATTTGCTAAAATTCAAAAGAAATCTATTTTTGGACTGAAAATATAATTATCTCTGAAATATTTTAATTGTGTAAATATTTTTTGCCATATCTATATTAGTATTTATTGTAGTTTTCTGTAAAAAAAATTATATATATGTTCTGTTTTTGTTAAAAACTGTTTATATTTGGTTTATAAAATATATATATATATATTTATTTGTTTGTGTTAAGTTTATACTTGAATGACAATCGGCAAGACAATTGAAATTGTCTTGCTGAAAGTCATTTCAGTATATTTATATATATAAATACTTAATTTATTTTATACTAGAATGACAATCGGCAAGACAATTGAAATTGTCTTGCTGAAAGTCATTCCAGTACATATAATTGTTTATTTTTAATTCAGTTTAATTTTATAACTGGCAAGACAATCGGTATGACTATTGATTGTCATGCCAGTAATAAAATTAATATCAGATATTTTTTATTTTATTTTGTACTGGTATGACAATTGGTATGACTATCAGATTGTCATACCCGTTATATTATTACTATTTTTTTTGTTTTGTCTTCTCAAATTGCCTGGTATGACAATCGGGAAGACAATCGGTATGACTTTCCTCGATTGTCATACCAGTTGTCTACTTAATATTTTTTTTCTGTTTTGTTTTCTAATTCACTCAGTACTCTTTCAAAATTCCAACAGTCTTTTTCTCTCTTATTTTTCTCTCTCTCTCTCTCTATTCGATCAAACTCAAACCGCCTCCATTGTCTTCCTTGCTCGAGTTTTTACTCAGTAAACAAAAACATCACTCCTGTTATATACATTCACATATATACATACAGAAGTGCTGCCCATTTTATTGTTTTTATATTTTAATTCGATTTTTCCCTAAAAATCAGTTTTTTTGTGTATTTCAATTAGGTTTTGTGTCTTGTGATTTTGCATATCTGCTTTCGTGAGTTAAGAACTTTAACGAGATACATTACTTTCTAAATTTTTCGGATATAATTGATTTAATTCGAATTATTAATTTTTTTTTAATTCGAATTCTCTTAATTTAATTCTTAAAATTCTGAAAGTGTGTATTTTATTATTTTTTTAACTGGCTCTCAATTTCCAAATTGTCGCACATAATCTTGTTGGTTATTTTAATCCAGATAAATGTGATGTGGAAAAATTTAAGCCATGGATTAGATTTTTAAATGACCATTCGATTGTTAGCTCTGCTATTAAATCAAATGTGATTTTAAATGTTGATCTGCTCAGACTGATTTGCACAACATCTACTGTGACCGATGATTTTAAATCTTTTTCATTCACCGTGGCAAACACACAGTATGTTGTTGATGAAACAGTCGTCAATCGAGCGTTAAATTTTCCATTGGACAATTTCTGTAATTTGCCCTCTGAAAATGATATTTCAAACTTTTTCCATGCTATTCACTATCAGGGGTGATTAATTTAACCAAGTTATCTAAATCCAATTTGGTTTCTGAATGTGATATTTTCTTCGATACACTTTCTAAAGTGTTTGCCAACTGCACTAAATCCAACTTTCACAACATCACTTCCACTCTGCAGTATATTGGTCTTGCGGTTGTTTTCAATCAAAGGATCAATTTTGGCAAACTACTTTTACCCATTCTTCTGAGACGTCTCACTACTGCTTTACGTGATCATTCTAAAAATCGTAGGGTCTCGTGCTACTACGCTCGTTTTCTCATGCTCATAGCAGAACATCTTCTCTCACCTGAGCATAAAGCCCTTTTTGCTAACTCTTCAGTAACCGAACCCCCTCCAGTAAGCAAAAAGATTTACACTCGCCAAGACACAATCTTCAAATTCATGCAAGTTCCAGTACTTGTATCTGCTTTCATGGCCACTTATATTCCTTTACCTATCTTCAATCTTCCTGGTCATGAACAGCAAGCTCAACCTCTGGTGGTTCAAACCACCCAGGCTCAAACATCAGATGCTCTTCCTCTGCAGGTAATAATTCCTCAAACTCAACCTATTCCTACTTCTGTTGAAAGACCCCCAGTGGTTGATAGGACTGACCATGAAGTTGTATAACCACAGCTTCAATCCCAGGTCATAGAGCCAAATACAGAGTCACAACCTATCTCAACCTCTCCCCCACTGTCTAAAATGTTGCCTAGAAGGTTAGTAGGAAGTAGTATGTTAGTGGATGTGAATGAACCCTCAGCTCTGCCTCCACCCAAGAAAAGAAGAACATTTATTGAGGTATCTGAAAGCCCATCCTTGTCCTCCCAACAGGACATGGACTTTGAAATGGCCACTAAACAGTTACTAGAAACATTCTCTCAACAGGATGAATCTATTGAAATTCGCCATAGGGCCATGGCATCCTGTACTGAGTCGAGCACAATTTTATTACTCACAATGGAAGCAAACAGACCAATAGATGATACTCAGGACACGGAGCGAGGAGTGCACATTGAGTCGGTTACAGTGTCTGCCATAGTTACGGCAGAAGAGCAGTCACATGCTTCTGAGGGAAAATCTGACTCTCAGCCACCTTTAATAGAGTCATTTTATCCCCTCCCAGATCCAACACCTCTGGCTCCCTCACGGGATTCTCCACTCGCAGATTTATCTGGAGAAAGTGGAGGGCAACTCGGTCAATCTATCCCTGAAGCAATTCAGACATCTATTTCACATGAAAAGATAGGTTTGACTGAGGATCGGGACTCGCGAATTCCCATTGCACCACCACTGACCTCTCTTGAAGAGGCTAGGGTGATTTTAAATGCAGGTACAGAAGATCAGCATCAGGAAGACTCCTCACGAGCAATTATATTGAGAGATACACAAGCACGTGAGTTGAGTGAATTAAACAGGAGAGATATTCAGGTGAGCGCACACACAGACACAAATACTGAAAATCTGTTAGCTCAAATTGCTGATCTCAAGGAACAACTTGCAAAAAGTCAGGCTGAAGCTAAATCATTCAAAGCACAAGTAGTTGAACGGTCTTCTTCTTCCACCTTTGTCAATAATCAGCTGGCTCTCATTAGGACTGAAATATCAGATTTGAAGACATCTGTTGTACCAAAGCTTAACTCAATCCAGGCATCTCCAACGTTATCAGCTGAAGACATTTCAAACTTCTGCTCTCTCCATACAAGAATGACTTCTCTTGAAGACTTGGTTGAAATGAATCATTCACTGGATTCCTCCAGATTTCTGAAGATAGAGACGGGTATGGAACATCTGAATGAAGGGATGAAGCACTTGTACTTCATGATCAAAAATTCTCACTGCCCTAATGAAGAACAAAGGACTTTCTTTGAAGGGCCGTCTAGTGGAGGCTCAGGCTCTGGAGGTGATGGAGGTCATGGAGGATCTAAGGGAAAGTCTGTAGAGGATTCCTCAACTAAGGGGGAGAAGAAAGGGAGAAGTGAAAAGGGAAAAGAAAAAGATTCTTCTGCTGGAGGCACAGGGAAGCCTGATGATATCTACTATACTGGAGAACAGGATGACTTTGATATTTGTGACATTCCCACTGAATCAGTCTTGGGAGATAAAGATGGTTTCTTTGAAGCTGAGGAGGAAAGTGATTTTGGAGAATGGGAAGAGGAAGCTCCAGTGGATCCTCTGTTTGAGAAAGAGTTTCAGCAGCAGCAGTCAGAGTGGAAAAGAAAAGAAGCTGAACTCAAAAAGGTATCCCAGATCATTGACATGAGGAAAGACATCCAAAGAACATAAACTCTTCAAAAGCAACGTCTTCATGGCATTAAGGCTCAAGAAAGGAGAAGAGATGTCAGACTGAAGATTGGTGAAAAATGGGATGAAGCTAGGAAAGTACTTGATATGCCTCAGCTGAGCACAAACAATGATAGGCAGTTTCTACATCTTCTGGATAAGCTGGAGATCTCTAATCCAAACAATGACATGTAAATGAATGCTATAAAGACTAAAGTCTCAAGGATCACAGATGTCTTTGACAGATCCCTAAATGAGATGAGCATATTTGTATATTGTCAGAGCGAAGGATCTTTCAAGGTGTCACTTCATCTGTTTGAGAATCTTTCTTTGTCAGAGATTTGGGTTCTTCTCAACAAAGTCAAAAGAAGCTCAGAATTGAATGAAGTTCTTCGAGAAAGGCTCAAAGAGTTTGCCAGCAGGGCTAGTCCTCAAGTGGTCAACAATCCTCATCAGGTAAGATTCTTTAAGTCTGACTGTCTTCAAATCTGCCAGCTCGATTCACAATCTCTTAAAGACTACTCAGCTAAGCATCTTGTCTGGATGGAACATCACTTAAGAACTGCTGGATATTCATCCATGTTGAAAACTCAAGCAGCTGATCTGGTTCAAGCTTATTGTGAAAAGAATATTAAAAGGTACAATCAACTCAAGAATAAGCTAAAGACAGTTGGAGTTCAACCAGTCAGGCCAGACAGCTTCACTTCAGAAAAGGATCGTGTCTTTGACAAGGAGTTGCTTCAAGATTTGGAAGAAGGTGAAGATTTGGAAGAAGGTGAATTCGGAAGGGAAGACAACTGAATTCAATTAGCTCAAAACTCAATGTAATATTATTAGAGCTTTATGAATCAAGATAGACTAATGTAGTTATATGTTCAGACTAGAGGAACATCTATCTTGTATTCACTTGTAAATTTCGTTTGGAATATGGAAAATGTTAAATATAATGCAGAACTTTTCTGCTATTTACTTTGCATTACTATTTATATCTTTTTCTTATTTTTTAGTTGAGTTATCCTCTAGGTATTTGTTGTTATTGTCTAACAAATATATAGGGGAGATTGAAAGGCATATGTCATAGCCTATTTGTTTATTCGAGGATTTAACTCAACTCAAATAAGGATGTAACAAGTAAATAGTGGTCCTATCGTCCGAGAGATCTCTCAGAGTAACATATGTCAAAGGATTAAGTAACATTGTTCTTCTACAGACTTGATGACTTAATTCACTGGAAGAAGCTCAAGAAATTGATCAAGCCTCAGTGATATAAATCAAGATTGTGGATTTAATCAAGTGACAGAGATCTCGTCAGGGTATCAATTAATTACAAGGATTTAGTCTGAAGAAAATCAAGAGTATCAAGGTCAAGGCATGAAGAAACGTCACGGAAGTTAGTCACTCATGAACTAGACAGTACATCGAGTGTCAACATTGAAGTGGTGGAATTGATTCATAATTGACAGTGATTTTCAGAAGATTTTCAGAATAATGGTTGCTGCTCAAGATTAGTATTAATTCTCTATTAATTAATTAAGTCATATAAATTAATTAAGAGAATAAATTAAATCTGCAAAGATTAATTTATTGATTAATTAAATTAATTGATTAATTAATTCAGAATTATTATTTGATTAAAATCTGTTTTAATCCAGCAAGACTATCTTTTGTATTAGCAAGACAATCGGTATGACAATCAATAGTCATACCGAAAGTCATGCTAGTGCATTTAGATTGTCTTGCCGAAAGTCCTATCAGTTCAATTGATAGTCCTACCGAAAGTCTTACCAGTTCAAAGAATTTTCATGCTGAGCTAAATGGATTGTCTTGCCAATTAAATTCACAGGATTCATTATCAAAACAGAGCAGCTGTTTTTCAAGAGAAGCAGAGAATTGAATATCAAATTCAGCAGAACACAGAACAAAAGAAACCTGCAGAGAACTTAATGTCGAATTTATTCTAGATTTGTAATAATTGATTTGAGATTAATCCCTTGTAAACGATATCGTTGTTGTAACACCTTTCAAGTTTAATAATAATTTTATTTAACTTGAATTTTGTTTCACTTTTTTATTCCGCATTTTATTCGATTAAACGGTATTGTTTGTATTCAACCCCCCTTCTACAAACATATTGAGACCTAACATTTGTAGTCGATTGATATATAGAATTGATGATTGTAACCCCCGGAAGTATTAACCCGAGCTCTTCATCTTTTCGGTTTTTAATTTGATTTTTTTTAAGTGTTTAGTAATTGTTTGATGTTATGAATTGCTGGGATTGATTGGATATCCCCTAAGCTTCGTTTTGATATATATATTATCGATTTTGGTTCCCAATTCGTAGTTGCCGGATTTTTGCCGGTTTCTTCGCCGACGTTGGTTCGTGGTCGTCGGGAAATCCACAGGGATGGATTGTTTGTGTTGATGGTTACTGAAATCATGTTCTGGGTTGATGTTATGTGAAATTTCATCGAAAAACAGGAGAGGGAGTGCTGTGTTCGAGCCAAACGGGGCTCACCGGAAACTTGTCGGAGTTCAGACCGGTGGCCGGATTCTGTAGAATCCCGGCGAACCCGGCTGTTCTTCCGCGACCCGGTGGTGACCCGATTGGGTTCTTCTTTTTACCCGATTTTAATCCTTTCTCCCCCAATTCTGTTTTCCATAATGTGTTTCTGAATTTCTGATTTAAAAATAATTCAAAAAAAAAAAATCCTATTTTTAATTTCTAAAAATTCATTTTTATTTTGAAAATCATTATTTTAATTCTGAAAATTTATTTTTAATTCAAAAATAAATCCAAATTATTTAATTAATTAACTTTAGTTGATAATTAAATATTTAATTAGTCAATTATTTAAATATTAATTGATTAATTAATTTAATTAGTTATTAATTAATTTTAATTGATTATTTAATTAGATTTAATTATTTATTATTAATTTAAAAATTCAGAAAAATAGTTCGAGTTTTAAAATATTATTTTAAAATTATTTTCCAGGCTCGATAATTCTTATAAAATTATTTTCGGGTGTTCGAGCCCTATTATTTAATTATAAAATGATTCGGAGACCCGTTTTAATTCCGAAAAATGTTCAAAAATTCATAATAAATAAACTGTTCGTCCGTTTAATACGAAATGAAAGCCTGTAGACTTAGAAAAATATTCCGCTTTCATTAAAAATACTTTCGGGACCCAAATCCTTTTATTTCGAAAGGTTGTTTGTTTTGCAAATCATTCTGAGTCGATTATTGATCGATAAATCATATTTTTGATCCGATTTCAGTTTTAAACATACCGAGTCGAACCTTTTGATGAACCGAGTCATATGTGATATGAATTATGTGATACATGAGTTATGTGCTTATGTGCTATATGAATTATGGGTGTATGTGGATCAAAAGTCTTGTGATTGTCTGTTATATTTATGTATGGGTTATCGTATGGGTAGACGATAGGCTTTTGACGCGCAGTTCGTCGAGTGGTTATCGTTTAGGTGATTAAAGTTATATCTTTTAATTATTGATGCGGATCTCTCGAGTTGATAGGGACAAGACGTTGGATAAAGAATGAGATGGAATGGTATTGGATATCTGGCTTCTAGCAATCGCAGAAGCAGCATATCAGTAAAGTGTTGAAAAGCAGGACGGTGATGTTTTGAGACAGAATGTCAGAATAGATGCGTCTTTGCGAGTGTGACTAACTGCTAAATCCCAAAGGCAAGTATTTCTATCATCACTTATTGTTCAAGTGATATTTATCTTGATTCCTATTATGCAAGTATTGATTTCCCTATTCTCAGCTCAAAATAGATAAATGTTTTACATATCACTGAATTAAATAATTCTATTTATGCAAATACTCATCTGCTATTCTATGTTCAGAATAGTCAAGTGATTTTACTTATCCAATTATCGGATTTATAAATGTGTTGGATTTTGAGAAAAGTGATTTGGTTGCGAATATTCCTACCCAAGAATTGGGGGAATAAAATTATTTCGGGTGTTGATTATTATGACCCCATTTTAATAAAAGGTTTTAAGATTGGATCATAATTGCGTAAGTGACCGGGACGGACGGTCCAGCGGAGGGCTATTTCTAAGTGCCATATGGAATATTATGACATAATTTTTGCCACAGACAGGTATATTGCCTTTTGTTTGAGTACTCTTGGTTTTGGGGTCACGTTTCTACGAATCATGACCTTGTGCTATCACACGGGCTGATCATCATGTTATAGTACGTCCGTCGGAGAATGATCCTAATCTAAATGATCATATCGTTTTTGATATTCATAAAATAAATTATTTATCAACTATTTTGTTTTGGAATAATGGTGAAATGCAGTTTTGATTAAGATTCTGATTTATGCTGATACTTACGTTGTTGTTAAATATCAAAGGTGGTATTAGTATAGATGATTGATGTTGACTTCAGTATGGGTGTTGTGAGCATCAAAGTTCGTATTGATATCTTATTTGATATGACAGCAAAATAAGTATTAATTTGAAGATTTCGGTTTTGAGTAAAGTTTATTATTCAATCCATAATCATTGTTTCTTGTTATTATTGTTTACGATATTTCCGTAAATACTATTTTACGAGTTTGATTCTCGTCAAGATTCAAAGTATTGCTGAAGCATTTCGCTCAGAAATATCAAAATGGTTTTGAATACAATTAAGGAATCAATTATGGGATTCCTCAACTAAAATTTTATGATTCAGCAATTATGATTTTAAAATGTTGTGCGCTATTGGAGATGTCGGTTTTATATCAAAATGACCCGATATTCTCTATAATGATCTTGCTGAGCATTTCTTCCGCTCATACTTGCCTATTTTTAAATTTAACCTCCAGTGAGGATTAGCTTGTGTTGTTTAGCTGCAAAATTCGAGGGAGCAAAGGAAAAGCTCTTGGAAGTTGGTTGGTCCAGGGTTTGCGGGCTAGTGTAAGTTTTATTGTGTAAAGTTGTTTACATTATATTATATTATAATTGTGTTATTTTTGGGCCTAGTATACTTATTTTTGAAGTTATACTAGGGGGTTTAGCTTTGAGTTTGGAAATTGTTGAAAAGAGTTTTAAAGAGAAAGTGAAAAATTAATTTGGAATTTGGGATTCTTGTTTCTAGAACTGTAACCTTAAAAGATCTTGGATCAGGTTGGGGTCATTTATGCTAAATATCTTCCGCTGGCATTTGTTTATTGATTAAACAGGTTAATTTGGATTGAAGTTTTATAGTGACGACCAAATCCTCTGACCCAGATTAGGGGCGTTACAGGTTGTTTCCCCAAGGGCTGATCCAAGTGATCTTATTCCCCTAGGAGATCCTGATGATCCAAACCCACCATTTACTGACGAGATAATGAATGTCTGCATCTCAAGAAAGTTCAAGATGCCCACATCAAAGCATACGATGGTACTGGTGACCCTGTTAATCATCTCAGGACGTTCTCTAACACCTTGTTATTACAGCCCGTGAATGATGCTATTAAGTGTCGGGACTTTCCTTAAACCCTATCGGGTATGGCTCAAAGGTGGTACAGCTGTCTGCCCCCAAACTCTATTGGATCCTTTAAGGACTTGAGCCAAGCTTTTATCAAGCAATTTATTAGTGTCAGAGTACACGAGAAGAGTTCGGCTTCCCTCGCGGGGCATATTCCAAGGAAAAAAGGAGTCCTTGAGAGACTACCCGAACCGATTCATGAAGGAGGCTTTGAAGGTCCCTGATCTTGACGATAAGGTAGTTATGATAGCACTATAGCAAGGGACTAGAGACGAGTTATTTAAGATGTCCTTGGCCAAATGCCCTCCTGAAAGCATGTTGCAGCTCCAAGATAGGGCCGGAAAGTATATCAAAGTGGAAGAAAGTATGCAGAAGACAATTGTGAGTAATGAACCTTCTAGAAACACGAAGCGGAAGATGGATCATGAGTACGATGCCAAGGACAAGTATCCTCGAATTGGCAAAAGCTCTAACTCTTCTTCTAAAAAGAATCATCAACCAAGGTTTATTGAATGTGCGAGGTTGAACGCTCCAAGGAGCCAAATCCTTATGGAATTTGAGAAGGACAAAGAGTTTAAATGGCTGAAGCTACTAAGGGGAGACCCTGAGAAAAGAGACAAGAGTCGATACTACAGGTTCCACAAAGATGTTGGTCATGATACTGATGATTGTAGGTAACTCAAGGATGAGATTGAGAATTTGAGCATAAGGGGAAAATTCGGACGTTTCACCAAGGGTGAAGAGGCTGGAGGCCAAAAAATAGACAATGACCGAAGAGATGTCGATTGAAGGGGTAATGACAGAGATCGCAACCCACAGCCCCGAGGGCCAGTAATCAAATTGATCTCAGGAGGTCCTACATCAGCTGGGACTACAAGGAACTCTTGAAAAGCTTATGCGAGAGAGGTGATAAGCATAGTTGGAGACATGAATGTCCGTGAGAATGACGAACTTCAAGGGAAGCTAGCAGAGGACTTGGTCCCAATTCCCCTAGACTCCTTAGACCCGGAGAAGGTCCGTATATTGAAGCATCTCTGGACAAGCCCCTGAAGAGCCAATTGACAACTTTCCTATAAAAGAGCAGTGATGTGTTTGCTTCGACAAAGGCTGATGTGCCTGGGATTAACCCGAACCTTATAACCCATAGGTTGAATATCGATTCGACTCGGAAGGCTGTAAAGCAGAAAAAGAGAACTTATGCCCCTGATAGGCTGGAAGCCATTAAAAAGGAGGTTGAGAAGCTCCTAGAAGCTGGATTCATTGAGGAAGTGCAATTCCTGAATGGTTGGCCAACCCTATAATGGTTAAGAAGGGAAATGGAAAGTGGAGGATGTGCATTGACTTCACTAACTTGAATGATGCTTGTCCTAAGGACTGCTACCCCTATAAAGGATTGATACTCTGATCGATGCCACCGGGCAAGAGATGTTAAGTTTTATGGATGGCTTCAGCGGTTATAATCAAATTAAAATGCACAACGATGACACCCCAAAGGTATCTTTCATAACTAATTTTGGTGTATTTTTCTATCTTGTTATGGCTTTTAGACTTAAGAATGAAGGAGCTACTTACCAAAGCTTGGTAAATAAGATATTTTTCCATATAATTGGGAAGACCATGGAGATCTATGTTGATTACATATTAGTTAAAATCCTAAGCAAGGTCGATGATATTAGTCACCTCAGAGACGTATTTGAAGTGCTGAGGCACCACAAGATAATGTTAAACCCCACTAAATGTGATTTTGGTGTTGGGTCTGGAAAATATTTGGGTCACATGGTCTCTAAGAGGGGAATAGAGGCCAACCCTGACAGGATCAAAGCTATCCTGGACATGGAGCCACCACACTCCATCAAGGAAGTCCAAAAGCTGACAAGAAGAATTGCAGCTCTAGGGAGGTTCATATCCAAGTATGGAGACAAATGCCTGCCCTTTTTCAGAACCCTTAAGAAGGTGAAGAATTCTGAATGGAAAGCTGAGAGACAAGAGGCCTTTGAATAGCTAAAGAAGTAAATGACTGAAGCCCCGTTGTTGTCCGAACCAAGTCCGGAGGATACCCTTTATTTATACCAAGCGGTATCTGAACAAGCCATGAGTACAGTCCTCATAAAGGAAGAACAGAAACTCCAGAAGCATGTATATTATGTAAGCAAGGTGCTCCATGGAGCAGAGTTGAATTACTCCACCACAGAGAAGTTCACGTTTGCTCTCGTTACAGCCTCAAAGAAGTTGAGACCATACTTCCAGGCTCACAAGATCGAAGTCTTGACATACCAACCCTTGAGGAACATTCTTCATAGTCTGAAGGCTAGTGGAAGGTTCATCAAGTGGGAAATTAAGTTAGGAGTATTTGACATCAAGTACAAGCCTCGAACAGCCATCAAGGCTCAGGCCTTAGCATACTTTGTGGTCGAATGCACCATTAACGATCAAGAAGTCGGGGGCAAGAGATAGTAACCCCAGAAGGAGGAGAGAAAGAAAAGGATAAAGAAACGACCCTGAAAGAATATTGGGTTCTCCATTTTAACGGAGCATCCAAAATGAAATCTAGTGATGCAGGCCTGGTCTTGCAAAGTCCTGATGGGTTTATGATTGCATATGCTTTGAAGTTGGACTTCCAAACCACGAACAACGAAGTGAAATACAAAGCAGCTTAGACTTGGTTAGAGCCGTGAGGGCCAAAAACCTGAAGGTCTGTGGAGACTCAAGACTTATAGTTGCTTAAGTTAATGGAAAATTTGAGGCCAAAGATGATACTATGGACAAGTACCTGAGAGTCGTAAAGGAAA
This sequence comes from Apium graveolens, assembly GCF_009905375.1. Classification (NCBI taxonomy): domain Eukaryota; kingdom Viridiplantae; phylum Streptophyta; class Magnoliopsida; order Apiales; family Apiaceae; genus Apium; species Apium graveolens. The sequence continues at coordinate 35,846,306 of NC_133654.1, forward strand.
TACTGACTCAGTTTGATGAATGGTATGCAGAGCTTGTTCCGACAAAGGAGAACACTACGGCTGATGCCCTATCCCAGTTTGCCTCTTCTGAAATAAAGAACTATCCGAGAAGTATCTACTTCCAGGTCCTGAAGAACCCTAATATACATGTCAAAAATCTGATAGCACCGGTTGGTTTAGCAAGTTGTTTGATAGACCTGATTAAAACCCACCTAGAGACTGGGTGGCTCCCCGATGATGCCCAGGAGGCACGCAAGTTGTCGGTGAGACCATTGAGATATTCATTGATTGGAGACTTGGTTCTAAAAAAGATTGATGCATCGAGAGTCGGGGAGAGAAGAAAGCTAGACCTTAACTGGGAAGGGCCTTATAAGGCCAGGAAGACATTCGGACGAGGATCCTACAAGTTGGAGATCCTGAACGGTGATGAAGTGCCCCGCACTTGGCACGCCTCGAACCTGAAGGTTTATTATGTTTAGGAAGTTTGTGATATGTTTCTAGTACTTGGAATCAAGTTTATGAATAAGATCGACGAAACCATCTTATGTAAGGGTTGAACCCATTTCTCAGAAATATTATTTATTTATGCAAGTTTATTTCTACCATCTTATCTACCAATTTATTTAAGTACAAGCATCTAAATAATGCAAGTCCCGAAGGACCAAATATCGAAAATAAAAGACAAGTATGAAACGAAATCAAATATAATGCATAGATAAAGATCCTGAAGGATCATAAGTTAAGTCCCGAAGGACCAGTAGAATACAATCCAATATAATCTGAATAAATAAAGTCTAAAAATACAGCCACATGTGGTAATCAAATCTATGCAAGGCCATAACAGTCACTCGTCAGAAGAGCCCTCCTCTTCCTCACCTTTCCCCACTCCCTGGCCTTTTGCCTCCTCCCTCTCCTCTTCCTCATCTAAACTAGCCTCGGAGGAGGAGTTGTTGCTCCCTGCAACCGGATCCCTGATCTTCCCGTAAAGAGCTGTTGGGGCCCTTAGAACCGAACCCCCACGACTGGAGTTAGACTACAAACGGGGAGTCCTGGGAACAGACCCGGAGGCCTGCCCGGAGGGGTCCATAACAGGTAACTCCCAGGGGAAATAGAGGAGACTCAGGTAGACCACGTCTGGATACATGCCATTAGCATCTTTGACTCCAATCTTCCAATATATGGTCAAGTTAACAGGGAGCATCTCATCGTCGTTCTCATCCATCATCTTAGTGAACGACAAGGATCTATGGTATGAGTCCATGAGGTGTTTCCATTCCTTCTTCCTTTTCTCCTCCACTTTAGCGCACTTCCTCTCTAAGGATGTGATCTTGCCCTCTACTTCATGAGCTCTAAACTCCCACTCATCCGAAGAGTTCTTCATCTTGTTCATTGAGGTTTGCAGTGTTGCATAGTCGCTTATCATCTTTATGCTCTGAGTGGAGGATGCAGCGAAATAAGCATTGGCCTGATAAGGAGAACATAAAGAGGAGTTATAAAAAGTTTAATTCAGAAAGGCTGAGTCCCCAAACACAAGGCCTAGGCCGACCAGCCTTAGCTGACCAACATGAAATAAGGCCCTTTGGCCGAGCAGGACCCCCTGTAAAGGTGATTCCTATGAAATTTCTACAAGTTCTAAAAAAAGTGCACTAAAACAAAATTTTACACAAGTTGAAGTGTACCTGATACAAGGCGTGAGCCCCCAGCATCTAGGCCTCAAGTAATTTCTCCTCAGAGGAGACAAGCAGAAGGTCGGGAGGAGTAACTGTTAGTGTCACATAATATTGTAGAAGGGGGTTGAATACAGTGTAGAATACAATCAAATCGATTTAGAACACAAGTAATAGAAAATAGATGTATTCGATATAATAAACTTTGTTACAATGGAACTGTCCTCTCTCAGTGATGAACAAATATCACGAGAGCTGCTAGGTTACAATGTATGATCTTCTCGATAATGATAACACATATAGTGTAAACCTATGTCTGTGTTTATATAGTACACAGTTACAAGATAACTTCTAATTGATATAGAATATTATCCTGTCTCTTAAAATATATCAATCAGATATCTTATATAATTCTTCTAGTCCTCCAACTCTTTCCTTGCATATCTTCTTCTGTATTAGTCTCGATCTTCTACTCTTAATCAACTTCCTTCCTTAACTGTAAGTCCTCTCGTACTTAAGTTCTGATATGACCTTAAGTCCTGATATGACACTAAGTCCTGACTTTTAGTAAGTACTGATTCCAGTAAGTACTGATATTTCCTGTTTGTTAAGATCTGAAAACTAAACATGAAGCATATTAGACATCACATCTCAAATATATCCAACAATCTCCCCCAACTTGTAAATCAAGCAACAATATACAAGTTAATAGATTTGATGATGTCAAAAACATTTAAGTTCAAATGCAATAAAAGTTTAGTAAGACTATCAATTACAATTTACAGAACATCCAGCTTTACCAACATTACTGGATCAATCGGAATCCATAATGATTCTTAACAAAATCTTTCACCAGCTTATCTTCAGCTTTCCTCAAAACTTCAACTAACTGTGCTTTGACCTGCATCAGTTCTTCTTCTATACTATCACCAATTTGATAAATGGTTGTTCTGAGAGTTTGGATGGATGTTCTTTCAAGTCCATCACCAAGTCTGATAACTTTAGAATGTGAAGAGTTTTCATTATAACATAAGCATTTTCCTTTCAGAATTACTTCCACCTTAGGAGAATTCTTCAGCATAGGAATTTCTCTTCCATCATCTTCAATAATCATTGGACTGTAATGAGAAGTCTTTGTACAAGAGATTTTGGGTAGATCTTTTATAGCCTTCAAAATGTATTCTGACCATCTTCTTGTAACATCATATTTTACTTCCAAAAGATAGTGAATATGTTGAAGCTCTCTGACAGACTTCTTTAGTACATCAGTATCAGCTAGTCTATAAGTCCTTCCATCATTGAGAAATAAGATCAATTTCTCTTTTAGATTCTCCTTATCATGAGCATCTATCACAACTTGAGCAGACAACACCTTGTCAAGGTGCTTTTATTTGATATGTTCATATGGTTTGTCTGTCAACATGAAAGGATCTCTTAGAGTAACTTCTACTCATGTTTGAATCTTCTCTTCGTCAGAACCTAATCCAGCTCTATCTCTAGGTTGCTTGGCTCTCAACCCAAATGTAGCGAGTTGATTAATTATGAGATTGGATTTTGGTTCAACTGGAGTAGCTTTCTTCCATAACAGCTTCTTCTTATCAGCAATTGTCATTTTATTCAAATCAACTTAAACATTGTCAGTAGTTGATGTCATGATAGCTTGATCAGAATTTGTTATTTCTTATATAACTTGTTGTCCTTCATTCTGAACAACTTGAGCAGTGTCAGAGGTTGTTTTAGATTCTTCAATTATCTTTCTTCTTTTCAAAATTTGAACATTTTCATCTTCAACAAAATTATCATCAGTTACTTGAACCATTTTGCATACTGGTTTCATCAGAACTTGAGAAATTTTCATCTCCAGTGACTTAATTGGTTCAGCAACTTTTCCTTTCCCTTTGTCTTTGGGATTACTCTCAGTCTGTGATCTAGTCTTGAATTTTGAACTTTCAGAATTTGACTTTTCCTTGATCACAATGCCTTTTTCCTTAGGCCTTGGAGATTTCTTTGCATCAAAAGCTTTAGACTTAAGATTTGTCTTCTTAGTTGCAAATCTAGCTTCTTCCTCCTTGAGAGCTTCTAAATCCATTCCTGGATTGTGTTTCAGAAATAATCTTCTTACTATCTCCTCATCAAGTGTCTGGATTTTAGGATCTTTATAATAAACAGTAGTCTGCTTCCCTTTTAGCTTCAGAGTTTGCATAAACTTCTGAGAGTCTTTTGATCCTGACTGAATCAGAATATCAGAACTCGATATCAGACTTTGTTTATCAGCACTTGGCTTCAGACTTTGAACATTCACAGCATCAGAACTTGACTTGTTCTGTATAGATTATTTTCCTTGAACTTTCCTTTGACCTCTGCTCTTTTCAGAGTTTCCCTGATCATCACATTTATCATCCTTCTTCTTCAGTACTTGAGTAGGTGAGCATTTGGACTTAACTACCTTCTCCCCCTTTTTGGCATCATCAGGAAGTAAGAGAGAGAGAGAAGAAGTTCAACTAAAGATTGGATTTCTACAATTGAGCTTTCTGAGAAGCTTGATTAACCAGAGCCTCAGCAATTTGGGCCTGTTGCTCCTCTTGAACCTTCTCAATGGCTTCAATTTTCTCAAGAGTAGGTATGACATACCTATTCTTGTCAAACTTAAGCTGTAGATCTAGCTTATCAGCTTGTTCCCTGAGTGTATCAACTTTAGCATGAGTAATAGAATGTAAACCATGAAGACTTCTTGTACTCATAGCTGTAACCTTGAGTTGAGTCTTGAAATCAGAATTTGATAATAACTCATCAGCTTTTGATACATGCTCTGTCAGAATTTTGGTGCATGGAATAAAATCTGAGTCATTCCATTTCTTGGTCCACTCAACTCCTCTGCGAGTTTCTTCCCAAGGTACAGGAGCATCATGTCTAATAAATTTCTTCACCAAAGCTTCCTTTTCCAGAATAGGAACTGGAGTTTCAACAGAAATACTGTCTCCAAAAATTGAGGAAGTTTCATCATTTTCTGACAGTACAAGAGTGTGTGATGCAACTAGAGATCCAAGAATAACATCATCTAAATTCTGATTATCAGAATTTATCTCCAGAGCTGGTCTCTTTGATGTAGATGGTATCTCAGCATCTAAAATCGGAGATTTGACTGGAGATGGTTGAGCTTCAGTAGTTGGACCTTCCAGATAAAGAACTTGAGGTATATTCAAATTGTGAATATCTATCTCAGAGTTTTCAGTTTGTTCTTTAGCATCATCTGTAGCTTTTATTGGAGAGTCAGGAGGGGTAACCACTGTATCAGTAGCAGTGTCTGTAGCTTGAGATGAAGAAATAAGAGCTTCAATAATGATTGGTTCTTGTGAGATCAGAGATTCCTGATCCCCTTCCTCTGCTTCTTCATTATCTTCTGATGAAAATTTAGCCAAATACCTACTAGCCTTCATTTTCTTCAATCTCCTTGCTAAAGAAGGAGTTGTTGCAGCATCAGAATTTACAGATTTCCTTTTCAAAGTATCAGAACTTTGAGCTGCTGTTTCTTTCTGAGAAGTAACATTCTCAGCTTCATTTATAACAGGTTCTGATGCAGGAACTTGTGCTTCAATCGTTTCCTCCTCAAATCAACAAAATTTATTATTGACCATAATTGTAATCAAAACATTCATCACAGGATAAAGTTAAAAATAGATGAAGTAAAGATTAACAAATCGCAATTAAACATGCACAGTCACATAATATAAGAAACAGAGACTAAATCTTGCAATTAAAGGAAATTTCATTAATATATCAGATGAGTACATTTCATGAAATTTATCAATTACATGTAAAAATTACTAGATAGTCCTATGCTAAGATTCTTAACATCAACAGCCTTAGTCCTAGTCTAAGAAGCCTGACAAAGCTGACGGTGAAGAGAAAAGGACGGATGACAATTAATTCTTCTTCCTACTTTCAACAAAAAGAACAGCAAGACGAATGATTTTCTCCTGCTGTTTAAGAATATGAAGATGAAATTCTCTTTGGAAAGACAACATGTCATTTTTAATGTTGTCTAGAAGTTGAATCCAGATGTCGAATGGAATGTTGTTGATAGAATATGAAGTCGGAATTCCATTTCTAAAAATGGTCACAGTGTCTGTGCCATAGCAGTAAAACCAACTAAAATGTGCCATTATTTGAGAGAAATAAAAAGATGTGATTTTACTGATGAAAATAGCTAATGGAATACCAAGGGATGCGAGGACTGTTTAACAATTACAAGTAAAAATAATGATCTCTCAACTCCCTAGACCGATGTGTAATAATAACAGTCAGTAAAAAGTTAAAGCATGAGTTAATGGGCACGGGAAATAATTAACAATTATTGTGCACATGCAGTTTTTCAAGACTAACACGTTAACCACTAACCCATAATGATTATGACTATTTTTATTTAACCCAAATATATTCTGATTTAAATATGACTGTTTCAGATTTTACCATAAATAAGTCAAGTAAAGAATAATGCCACATAAGCATCAAAGAGTCCATCAGGATTTAATATCAGAACTTAACTTATATCAGTTTTTATTAGTCATCAGAATTTCGCTTCTGTACTCAAAAAATAAATGTTTGTTTCTGTAATTCTTCGTACAAAGACTGACTTCTTTTCTTCAGAGTTTAATCATCAGAACTTCCATCAGAACTTGTCCTCAGAATTTATGCAAATGACACTTAACTGTTTGTCAAAAATAACTTAATCACCACAGTAATTTTCATCATTCATATGGAGTGAAAGTGTGTACATTCAACAAAATATCAGATAAAGATTAAAGTCTGATAAACTTCAGTACATCTTAGAAATAAGGCATAACTCAATAAAGTGCTTAAAATCTGTCATCAATCATGAAGTCTACTATAGAACAAATTTATGCATGAGTCCACCTCAACTGTTTGTGCTTGTAAGTCATATGTCATAGCCTATTTGTATATTCGAGGATTCAACTCAACTCAAATAAGAATGTAATAAGTAAATAGTGGATCGACCGTCAAAGAGATCTCGCAAAGTAATATCTGTCAAAGGATTCAGAACAAGGTTCATCTACAGACTTGAGGAGTTAATTCACTGGAAGAAGTTCAAGAATTTGATCATGCCTCAGTGATATAAATCAAGATCGTGGATTTAATCAAATGACAGAGATCTCGTCAGAGTATCATTAATTACAAGGATTTAATCTGAAGAAGATCAAAGCGTCAAAGTCAAGACATGAAGAAACGTCACGGAAGTTAGTCACTCATGAACCAGACAGTACATCGAGTGTCAACATTGAAGTGGTGGAATTGATTCATAATTTTCAGTGATTTTCAGAAGATCTGCAGAAGGATGCGTGCTGTTGAAGACTAGAATTAATTCTCTATTAATTAATTAAGTCATCTAATTTAATTAAGAAAATAAATTATATCTGCGAAGAATAATTTATTTATTAATTGAATTAATTGATTAATTAATTCTGAATTAATTTTAGGAATTTTCAGAATTTAAATTGGATTAAAATCTGCATTAAATCAACAAGACAATTGAAAATGAACTAGCATGACAATCAGGATTGTCATACCGATTGTCATGCTAGGCCATTTTCAATAGTCTCACCGAAAGTTACACTAGGAGAAGGATTGTCTTGCTAGTTCATTCTGATTGTCATGCTAGTTCATTCTGATTGTCATGCTAGTTCATTCAGATTGTCTTGCTAGTTCAATCCATTGTCCTACCGATTGTCTTGCTGAGCTTAGGATTGTCTTGCCAGTTCAATTCTATTCTGTTGATTAAAAAGAAGCAGACAAGCAGCAGTTCAATTATCCATCCAGAGAAAAGAAGTCAAGAACATACAGAGAAAAAAAAGCAGCCAAATATTTCATCTTATCTGCTAATTCAAAGATCAAATTTCTAGCTTGTAAAGTTAAATCCAATCAACTAGAAATCATTCTCTTGTTCTTGTACAACAATCTAGCGGATCAAAATCCCTAGAACTTAATCTCAAATCGCGTTTAGCATTTGATTCTAATTATTGCAAAAATAGAAAAAGTTCATGTCGAATTTATTCTAGATTTATGATAATTGATTTGAGATTAATACCTTGTAATCGATACAGTTGTTGTAACACATTTCAAGTTTAATAATATTTTTATTTAATTTGAATTTTGTTTCACATTTTTTATTCCGCATTTAATTCGATTATTCGGTGCTGTTTGTATTCAACCCCCCTTCTACAAACACATTGGGACCTAACAATTGGTATCAGAGCCTTCTGATTAACGAACAAATCAAGATCCTAGACTTTTGTGATTTTTCAACTCCTTGAATTTTTATTTATTCAAAAATTCATAATGACTTCACATAAAGTTGGAACCGTTAAAATTCCACAATTTGATAAAGAGAATTATATCATGTGGAAGAAGAAGATGCTATTATTTTTACAAGTTGCAAATCCCAAATATTCAAACTTGTTAAAGAAGGGTATAAAAACTCCGATGGTTATTGAACCGGAGGTAATAATAGATGGTGTGGTGACTACTCAAGCTAGAACCTATCCAAAAGAGCCTGAAGATTTTACTCCTGCTGAGAAGGAAGAAGCCTCCTTGGATGCCAGCCTTCAATTAATATTAATTGATTCCCTTGATCCCTTGATGAACAGACATGTGATGAACTGTAAAAATTCCAAACACATGTGGGAAACTATTGAGGTGATTAATGAAGGCACAGAGGAAGTTAGGGAGAACAAGTTGGAAATCCTAACCTCTGAATATGAACATTTCAAATCAAATCCAGGAGAAGGAATTACTGAAGTGTTTGAGAGGTACAATGCGTTGATCAACAACCTGAACATCAATGGAAAGTATTATTCAATCAGGGAGGTCAACAAAAAGTTCCTTTTAACACTGCCAGCTCATCTTGAACATAGAATCACTGCCATTAGAGAAGCTAGAGATCTGAGTGAGATTTCTTTGGACAGGCTCTATGGAGTGTTAAAAACCTATGAGTTGGAGCAGATTCAACAGAAGGAAGTCTACGGGAAGGATAGAATGGTCAGCACATCTACTGCACTTGTAGCTGAAGGTCAACAACAACAACAATCTCAACAGTTAGAAAGAATGGTACAGTTTTCCAAGGGTGAGGAAAATGAGTTAGTAGCAGAATATGATCCTCCTACTACAAATCAATCAAGTGATGATTTTTATTCCTTGGAAGAGCTGGAGCAATTGGAAGATGAATCAATGGCCCAAATTGTCAAGAGATTCTCCCATGTCAGATTCAGGAGGAATCCCAAGCTTAAGTACAAGTCCAACTACAACAAATTCCAGAAAGGTGGATCTTCATCCTCTAACACCAGCAGTGGTGGGTACAAAACAGGGATGGTTGATCGAAGCACCGTTAGATGCTATAACTGCAATGAGTTGGGACACTTTGCCACAGAATGTAGGAAGCCAAAGCAAGTAAGAAAGAACTCTGAAAGGGCTTATCTGGAAAAGGGAAGAAGCTGGGATGATACTGATAGTGAAGATGAAGAAGAAGGAAATCTTGCTCTTATGGCTATTGATGGAAAAGCTTCATCGTCAAGAAAAGAGGTAAAACTTTCTGATGCTGAAATGGTTTATCATCTAAGAGGTAACTTAGATTGTGCACGTCGTTATAATGAACTGTTAAGTTTACAGATCACAGACCTTGAGAAAGAGGTCAATGAATTAAGACTTGTGCACATTAATCAAGACAAATTAAAAGAACAGGTATCTTTTCTAGAGAATAGAGTTGACTGTTATAGAAAACTCGAAACTATTCTCAAAGACAAGATCACCGGTCTTGAGACTAAGGTTAGAGCCTACTTCAATTCTTGTTCGAAGGCTAAAGAGTTCTACAGTAAGCAAGCTGTTAATCAAACATCTGGAATAGGATATGATTACAATGCTGCTATTGGAGAATTAGGCATAAACTCCCCTCCTCATGTCTGTGCTAAAGGGAGGGAAGTACCACATGTGCTTAAGGGTGTTGATGAACCCCTCTATAAAGCATCAATTGTTGAACCATTTGATGCGACCTCTTCTGTTATTCAAGAAGAAATACGTGCTGAGGATCATGCTTATGAGAAGATTGTTTCCAAGTCAAGTGAGTCGAAAGTTCCAGTCAAAGTTGTGAAAGCAACTGAGACTAACTCAGACACACATGAGTTGGATAACAATAATGCCATGTCTACCATGCATAAATTACCTGCTGTTAATCACTCTCATAAAGCATGTGGTGTTGCTAATTGTATGTCTTGTGCTTTTAATATGATGTATGCTTATTTTAATGGTAAGCATGTGTCTAATGATAAGACTACTCCTCGTCAGCATGTGAATAACAAGAAGCATGATAGGTCTAAGACTGCTAGTCCTTCTAAGGCTAGAAAGGAGACATTTGTGCCTAAGCTTAAACAGAAATTTGTTAAGGCTGTTTACAAGGTCAAATGTTCAGTCATTGAGAAAGTTGAGATAATTAAAATTAAAAATGTTGTTTTGTCTGACAAAGGACAGTTCTACAAGTATGCCGGGCCCAACCAAGTTTGGGTTCCGAAGAAGGTCTAATCCATTTGAAGTGCAGGGCAGTATACAGGTGTAACCGGTAGTGTGGATTCTTGACAAGTGGATCATCAAGACATATGACCGGAGATAGAGCCCTGCTATCAAATGTGGATTGAGAAAGCTGGCCCCCTGGTTACCTTTGGAGATAACAGCAAAGGTTTATCTGAGGGATATGGCTGTTTGCAAGCTGGGAATGTTATCATTGTAATTTTGTATATTGTGCTAGGTTATTATCAGGAAGCAGTATCTAACATATAGCACCAGTGACGAGACTTGAGAATATTACGACATATCAGACACCTGCTGCACATTACACTTGGAATTGTACTCTAGTAAGATGTGTACAAGTGTACTCCTGTTTGGTGAGTCAAAAGAGGAAGTCAGTGCACCACAGTTCATGGACTTTGCATCTGCAGATCTATTGGACTATGCAATCTCTTCTTCACAATCTCACTTCAGGTTGGTATGAACTAGTATACTGCTCAAGCAATCGTCAAGGACATGGTATGGCACTCTAACTGCAGTTACAATTTTATATGAATAAGTAGAGTCGTCATATTTATAACTATCTTATCACTAAGCACAATCATATTGTTTTATATGTGCAGTGGTATATTGATTATGCAACATAACAATTAGTATCTAAAGTACTTGACAAGTATCAGTCAATGATATGTTGTTAACATTATGTTGCAGATATTTGTAAGCTTTTGATATGAATGAGAATTACTTAGACTTTACCCTAAGTGATCAATGTTTTATCAAAAACTCATTCATATTGAAAAACAAAATCAAACTTCTTTCTACATTAGTGATTTCTTATTTCATGTAAAATCTTTTGAAATCACTATTGTAAATCATTTTCTCTCTATTACCATATGTTCTGTGTTACAGGTTCAGTCTCCAATGACTTTCTTTCATTGACAGTCATGAGGTTGAAAACCCACAACGTCTATCCCAGACTGTAAAGACAAACACAAAAATAGAACCAACCAACACTCTCTTACCACTAAATGTAGTATGAATGAGCGTGAGGGAGATAGTGCCTAGTGCACCACATAAGGAAGGTTCTGTAGTCAACCCAGTAGCTCTGTCTCCTACATAAATGAGTAGTATTTAAACTGAGACAACTGCTAGCCCCCATACATCTTCTCAAAAAGATGTAATGGCTGAAAAGGCACAAAAACAGTTACTAGATTCATTCTCTCAACAGGGTGCGTCTATTGAATTTTGCCTGTCAGCCAAGGTATCCGATGTAGTGTCACCACTTCAAACATAAACAATTCTTGATGCACAAAAAGAGGTTACACACACAAAGGATGAGTTGACGGAAACAAGAGTTTCGACCATTTTAAGGTCAGATTCGATTGTTCAAGGTTCGTTAGTGGACCAATTGCCTTTACAGGTGTTAGGAGAGGATACTGATCCAAAAGCCATATGTCAGTGGTCAGTGTCTACCTCCCCAGGCTTAAATCCCCTGGATGCATCTGCGGATAGTGGATCTGACATAGGTGCAGATCGGCAACTTGTTGACAATGATTCAGATATTACCTGATAAGTCACAAGGAAGTGTCTTCACAGACATTAGAAGGGAACTTAGGGAAACTAGCAACTTGTAGATTATGACTCAGATTTATCTGACGAGTTTAACAAGGATGGGGATTTGTGAACTCCCATTGCACCACCTGTGACCTCCTTTAAGGATGGCTAAGGTGATTTTCCTTGCAGGTACAGCTGGATTATGGAGCTATGAGAGAAGAGTGATACACTTGTGAAATGAGTGTAAACACGAGTGGAGAGAAGAGTGAAACACATGTGAGGTACACTAAACAGAATCACACACTCAAAGTGAGGTAGAAAGAGAAACTACTTGTTATTTCTTTTCCAACCAAGTGAAATATGAGAACTCCTTCAGACGACGGCATACATTCCTTCTTTAAGGGGGAGATAAAAGCTTAAGTAATAGTTTGGAGGATTCTTCAACTAAGGGGGAGAAATAGCAGGGAGGAAGAAAAAGATCCTACATGTACACTACACCACACCATTGTTGTTTGTAACTACGGATCCTATTGTATGGGAGAGGTGGTAAACACAAGGTGATTTTCTAGTAAGGGAAGAAGCTGTTAGGGGAGTACCATTGGTTTTTATCTGCGGATCCTATTGTACGGGAGAGGTGGTAAAACGAAGGTGATCTTCTTTAATCAGTTGATTCTCATAGGGGGAGAAGCAAGAGATATGGGCTTCTCAACAGGAAATGTGGTTGTACAAATGAAGATGGAACTACTTGAAGATATGTTCAGTCTAGAGGAACATCTACTTGGAATCTGGAAAATGTTAAATCTCATCCAGAACTTTTCTCCTATTTACTTTGCATGTATGTTTATATATTTTTCTTATTTGTTAGTTGAGTTATCCTCTAGGTATTTGTGTGTTATTTTCTAACAAACAAATAGGGGAGATTGTAAGTCATATGTCATAGCCTATTTGTATATTCGAGGATTCAACTCAACTCAAATAAGAATGTAATAAGTAAATAGTGGATCGACCGTCAAAGAGATCTCGCAAAGTAATATCTGTCAAAGGATTCAGAACAAGGTTCATCTACAGACTTGAGGAGTTAATTCACTGGAAGAAGTTCAAGAATTTGATCATGCCTCAGTGATATAAATCAAGATCGTGGATTTAATCAAATGACAGAGATCTCGTCAGAGTATCATTAATTACAAGGATTTAATCTGAAGAAGATCAAAGCGTCAAAGTCAAGACATGAAGAAACGTCACGGAAGTTAGTCACTCATGAACCAGACAGTACATCGAGTGTCAACATTGAAGTGGTGGAATTGATTCATAATTTTCAGTGATTTTCAGAAGATCTGCAGAAGGATGGGTGCTGTTGAAGACTAGAATTAATTCTCTATTAATTAATTAAGTCATCTAATTTAATTAAGAAAATAAATTATATCTGCGAAGAATAATTTATTTATTAATTGAATTAATTGATTAATTAATTCTGAATTAATTTTAGGAATTTTCAGAATTTAAATTGGATTAAAATCTGCATTAAATCAACAAGACAATTAAAAATGAACTAGCATGACAATCAGGATTGTCATACCGATTGTCATGCTAGGCCATTTTCAATAGTCTCACCGAAAGTTACACTAGGAGAAGGATTGTCTTGCTAGTTCATTCTGATTGTCATGCTAGTTCATTCTGATTGTCATGCTAGTTCATTCAGATTGTCTTGCTAGTTCAATCCATTGTCCTACCGATTGTCTTGCTGAGCTTAGGATTGTCTTGCCAGTTCAATTCTATTCTGTTGATTAAAAAGAAGCAGACAAGCAGCAGTTCAATTATCCATCCAGAGAAAAGAAGTCAAGAACATACAGAGAAAAAAAATCAGCCAAATATTTCATCTTATCTGCTAATTCAAAGATCAAATTTCTAGCTTGTAAAGTTAAATCCAATCAACTAGAAATCATTCTCTTGTTCTTGTACAACAATCTAGCGGATCAAAATCCCTAGAACTTAATCTCAAATCGCGTTTAGCATTTGATTCTAATTATTGCAAAAATAGAAAAAGTTCATGTCGAATTTATTCTAGATTTGTGATAATTGATTTGAGATTAATACCTTGTAATCGATACAGTTGTTGTAACATATTTCAAGTTTAATAATATTTCTATTTAATTTGAATTTTGTTTCACATTTTTTATTCCGCATTTAATTCGATTATTCGGTGCTGTTTGTATTCAACCCCCCCCTTCTACAAACACATTGGGACCTAACAGTGCTCATTTTATGCATCTTTTGAAATTCCTTTTTACAGTGGCTTCTCAGTGTAAGTGAGTCACGACTGCTTATAAGAACTTATGTTGTTGTCAGAGTATTTCTCCAGTAATCAGAGATTGTGAAAAGTCACCAAGAAAATTTATTTGCTTTTCTAATGCTTATAACTTAATACCAGCAATGCCTTGGGTCTTCCCGTCCACATATTTACTCTAGATCTCAAAGGAGTACCTGACTTTTATATTTATTTATTTTTCTTTTGATAAGTGAGGCTTATCAGCATATGGTTCATCCTTAAGATTTACTGACATCAGAATCTAACAGATAAGAAGCAATAATCTAGTTTGTGACTTAGTAATAAGATACACAAAGTAAACTTGACTAAGCTCAAAATCAGAAATGGTACCTAATGCTGGTGTGCTTTGTCTTTGAGTGTTGAACTGGATTGCATGTCATAGCAATAGCACTTTGATTATCACAGTAAATAGGGATTTTAGAAAATTCTAACCCATAATCCAGTAGTTGATTCTTCATCCAAAGAATCTGTGCATAACTGCTTCCTGCAGCAATATATTCTGCTTCTGCAGTTGATATGGAAATTGACTTCTGTTTCTTGCTAAACCAAGAAACCAATCTGCCTCCAAAAAATTGGCAGCTTCCACTAGTGATTTTCCTGTCTATCTTGCATCCTGCAAAATCTGCATCTGAGTAACCAATTAGCTTAAAATCTGATTCCCTAGGATACCACAATCCCAGATCAGCTGTACTCTTAAGGTACTTAAAAATTCTTTTCACATCTATTAAGTGAAGTTCTCTTAGATAAGCCTGAAATCTTGCACAAAGACAGGTAGCATACATGATATCAGGTCTACTTGCAGTTAAATAAAGTAAAGAGCCAATCATACCTCTATAGTTAGTAATATCTACTGATTTACCAGTATCCTTATCTAACTTGGTTGCAGTGGCCATGGGAGTGGATGTAGTTGAACAATCTTGTATTCCAAATTTCTTTAGTAAATTTCTGGTGTACGTGGATTGACAGATAAAAGTGCCTTCTTTATTTTGCTTTACTTGAAGGTCTAGAAAATAGCTGATTTCTCCCATCATACTCATTTGATATCTTGACTGCATTAGCTTTGCAAACCTCTCACAGAGTTTGGCATTTGTAGAACCAAATATGATTTCATTAACATATATCTGTACCAAAAGTAAGTCCTTTCCATGTTTGAGGTAGAATAAAGTCTTGTCAATGGTGCCTCTGTGAATTCCACTTTCCAGAAGAAATTGAGCTAAAGTCTCATACCATGCTCTTGGAGCTTGCTTAAGGCCATAAAGTGCTTTGTCAAGCCAGTAGACATGATTGGAAAATTTAGGATCTACAAAGCCTGGAGGTTGTTCAACATATACCTCTTCTTCCAATTCTCCATTAAGAAAAGCACTTTTCACATCCATTTGAAAGACTTTAAACTTTTTGTGAGCAGCATAAGCCAAAAAGTTCCTTATGGCTTCTAATCTAGCAACTGATATAAATGTTTCATCATAATCAATACCCACCTGTTGAGAGTAGCCTTTAGCAACCAGCCTTGCTTTATTCCTTGTAATTATGCCATCACTATCAGTTTTGTTTATGAACACCCATTTTGTGCCCACAACAGATTTATTCTTTGGTCTTGGCACTAGGGTCCAGACTTTATATCTTTCAAATTCATTTAACTCTTCCTGCATTGCTTGCACCCAATCAGCATCTTGAAGAGCTTCTTCCACTTTCTTTGGTTCAGTCTGAGATAGAAAGGAATGATAGAGACATTCATTTGAAGTTGCAGTTCTAGTTCTAACACCTGCTTCAGGATCTCCTATGATTAAATCAGGTGTGTGTGATTTAGTCCACTTCCTTGCAGATGGAAGTTGATCTCTAGAACTGGATCCTCCCCCCCCCATGATCCATGCTATCTCCATTAGCATTTTCTGATGCTCCCCCTGTAGTTATGCTCTCTGAGACTTCAGAATTTGAGTTTCATTTTTCAGGAGTTGAAGAATCAGAGCTTCCAGAATTATCAGAATTTAGCTCATCAGAACTAGATGAATCAACACTTGAAGGGCCAGTAACAGGTTTTGATGCTTCTTTAGAGTCTTGAGATGTGGTAGGATCTTCAGTTTGCTCCCCATGGACAGGTGCATTTTCCTTTGGAGTTGTTACCACAGATTCAATGACATCAGTACTTACAGGTTCAGAGTTTAAGTCATCAGAATTTACAGAATCAGAATTTAAGTGTTCATTCTCAAATCTCAGCTGATCATGATCATTGAAATCTTCAAGTCCAGTAATCTTCTTATCATCAATAGAGACATTGATAGATTCCATGACAACCCTTGTTCTTAAATTGTAGACTCTGAAGGCTTTTGTGGAAAGTGGATATCCAACAAAAATTCCTTCATCAGCTTTTAGATCGAATTTTGACAGCTGCTCAGGATGAGTCTTAAGAACAAAACACTTACAACCAAATACATGAAAGTATTTCAGATTTGGCTTCTTTTTCTTCACCATCTCATATGGTGTTTTTCCATACTTGTTTATGAGTGTAGCATTCTGTGTAAAACAAGCAGTTTGCATAGCTTCAGCCCAAAAATAGGTTGGCAGCTTTGCTTCATCAAGCATAGTTCGTGCAGCTTCAATGAGAGTCCTGTTCTTTCTTTCTATAACTCTATTTTGCTGAGGAGTTCCAGGTGCGGAAAATTCTTGTTTGATTCCATGCTCTTTGCAGAACTCATCCATATTTGAATTCTTGAACTCAGTGCCATTATCACTCCTTATTATTTTAACAGAATCTTTGACCAACTTATCCAGCTGTCTGACATGATCAGTTAGAGTAAATGCAGTTTCATTCTTCTTGTGCAAGAAGTACACCCAAATGTACCTTGTGAACTCATCCACTATAACTATAGCATATTTCTTCTTTGCAATAGACATGACATTGACTGGACCAAATAGATCAACATGCAGTAAGGGATATGGCTCAAGAATTGATGACTTAGTTTTGCTCTTGAAAGAAGATTTTCTTTGTTTTGCCTTTTGACATGAATCACAAAGGCCATCAAGAGCAAATACTAATTTTGGCCGTCCTCTCACAAGATCTTTCTTTACAAGCTCATTTATGTTGTTGAAGTTTAAATGAGAGAGTCTTTTGTGCCAATTCCAGCTTTCTTCAATTGATGCTCTACTCAATAGACAGATTGCAGAACCAGTAGTACTTGTTGAAAGTCTGGCTTCATAAATGTTACCATGCTTGTAACCTTTCAGAACCACTTTTTCTGTAGAATTGCTTACAACTTCACAGTGTTCTTCAAAGAAATCCACATGATAACCTCTATCACAGATTTGACTTATACTCAACAGATTGTGATTAAGTCCTGAGACCAGAGCTACTGTTTCAATGATGACATTCCCGAGATTAATATTGCCATATCCCAGAGTTTTTCCCAAGTTGCCATCTCTATAAGAAACTTCTGGGCCAGCTTTCTCCATAAAGTCTGAGAGCAGGGCTTTATTTACAGTCATATGTCATGAACATCCACTATCCAGTACTAGGATGTTTCTCCTGTTGCCCTGCAATCACAAAGACCACTAATGGTTAGTTTTAAGGACCCAGACTTGCTTGGATACTTTGGCCTTATTAAGTTTGTTAGCATTTGCAGTGGATTTAATATCAGAGTTTATGCTAACATGTTGTTTATTAGAACTTATATCAGACTTTGCTTAAGGTTTTACACTAGAAGAAATTAAAACAACTTTCTTTAAAGAAGGTTTTATTTGATAATAATCATAGTATAAACTATGATATTCCTTACAAGTATAAATGGAATGCCATAAACTACCACAATGAAAATAAGGATTTTGCGGCTTAAACCTAACAGACTGACTCTTAACTCCTAACTTAGGAGATAAAGAGTTTATATTCTTATTCTTCATGTAAAAAGAAGCAAGATGGTTAGAGTTTCCACAGTTATAACATTTCTTTCTAGGAGCATTAGGAACAGGCATATAATTATTCCTTTTATTCACACCTTCCTTTCCATTCCTATTTTTCCTAGCTGCCTTAACCTTGTTGACATTCCTTATTTCTTTCAGCTTATGTTTAAGCTGCTTCTTAGTAATTAAGCCTATGTTGACTTCAGCTGGTTTATCATGTTCTAATTTGTCAGAAGTTGACTTCACCTTAACTTCTGTCACAGACTCTTTCATCTTTTCAAAATCATACTTTACAGTTTTAGCTACAAACTTAACAGAATTTACCTTTGGCTTAACAGTTTGTTTAACCATAATTGGCTCAATTTGTTCAGTTCCCTTTTCACTTTTATCATCTTCATAACCTAAGCCCTCTTTCCAGTTTCCACTACTTAATAAATTCTGAGTTGTTCTGCCAGAGTTAGTCCAAGTCTTGATAATCTCTTTTTCTTTTTCTAACTCAGTTTTTAGAGATTTATTCAATTTCAGCAACTCATCTCTAACATAAAAAGCATCATCTCTCTCTTTCTGAGTTTGATGAAACATAGTAACTCCTTTTCTACATAATCATTTCTTTTCTTAAAAGCAAGATTTTCAGAAGTTAATCTTTCACATGTTAAAGTTTGATCTCTGTAGCTAATAAACATGGTTTTAAGATATAATCTCAACTCAGTATTATCATCAGTATGAAAGGCATAAGTTGTTTGAGGTACCTTTAACTCAGCAGTTTCAGGGCTGCCATTAGCATTTGCCATCAAGGCATAGTTCTCCTCATCTTCAGAATCTAAAATGTATGTCCAGCTTTTCTTCTTTGTGACAAGTGCCTTGCCTTTGTCACTCTTTCTTTTTTTGCAGTCAGGAGATATGTGGCCTCTTTCACCACAATTGTAGCATTTGACATTTGAGTAATCTCCTCTGTCAAACTTTCCTCCTCTGCCTTCATATTTTCTGAATCCCTCCTTATCAGAACTTCCACCTTTCTTGAAAACTTCTTTCCCCTTCTGAATTTTCTGTAGGCTATCTTTGTGATACCCCTCACCATAAGAGCACACAATTTCATCATCTCTTCATCAACATCTACTTCAGGTAAACTTTCAGTTTCTAAATTATCATCATCAGAACTTGATGATTCTGAATCAGACTTTGTGATGAGAGCTTTTCCTTTACCTTTCTTTGAGACAGCTACTTTGGGGAATACCTCCTCAGCCTTAAGAGCAAATGTTCTTTACTTTCTCCCTTGTCACTTGCTTCTTTGATCCATCTCAAGTTCATAAGTCTTGAGCATACCATAAATTTCATCAAGAGTAGTTTCATCAAGAGCATAGTTGTCTCTTATAATAGTAGCCTTCAAATCCCAACTTTCAGGAAGAGCTAAAAGGAATTTTAGATTTAAATCTTCAAGATCATATTCATTGTCCACTAGTGACAGATCATTCAAGAGTTTGACAAACCTGTCATATAAGTCAGTTAATGACTCATCACTTTTTGAGTTAAAGTGCTCATACTCTTGAGTGGGTATAGTCCTCCTGTTCTTCTTGATTGCATCAGTTCCCTGGCATCTTGTCTCCAAAGCATCCCATATCTCCTTTGCAGTCTTGTAGCGAATTACCCTGTTTGACATGACATTATCAATGGCACTATGCAGCAAATGCCTTACCTTTGCATCCTTGGCAATAGATGAGATATCTTCAGATGTATACTCACTTTTCTCCTTTGGTACGGTCTTTGCTGGCTGATCTACAACTACAACAGAGAGCTTGGTTGGCTTATGTGGTCCTTCATTAATTCTGTCAAGGTATTCTGGAACTGTAGCTTCCAGAAACATAGCCATCTTCACTTTCCATATGGGATACTCAGAAGGTCTCAACATGGCAACCCTAATAGTCTCATATCAACTATGGGTTTGAGTCTTCGGAGTTTCTTCAGTTTTGGCGGGCTTGGTTGGATTTTCTGCTTCTTCAGACATGATTGTTTTAGATCTTTACTGTATGTGTGTTAACAGATAAGCTCTGATACCTCTTGTTAGGTCACTGAACACTGTAGAAGAGGGTTGAATACAGTGTAGAATACAATCAAATCAATTTAGAACACAAGTAACAGAAAACAGATGTATTCGATATAATAAACTATGTTACAATGGAACTGTCCTCTCTCAGTGATGAACAAATATCACGAGAGCTGCTATGTTACAATGTATGATCTTCTCGATAATGATAACACATATAGTGTAAACCTATGTCTGTGTTTATATAGTACACAGTTACAAGATAACTTTTAATTGATATGGAATATAATTATGTCTCCTAAAATATATCAATCAGATATCTTATATAATTCTTCTACTCCTCTAACTCTTTCCTTGCATATCTTCTTCTGTATTAGTCTCGATCTTCCACTGTTAATCAGCTTCCTTCCTTAAATGTAAGTCCTCTCGTACTTAAGTTCTGATATGACCTTAAGTCCTGATATGACACTAAGTCCTGACTTCTAGTAAGTACTGATTCCAGTAAGTACTGATATTTCATGTTTGTTAAGATCTGAAAATTAAACATGAAACATATTAGACATGACATCTCAAATATATCCAACAGTAACACAATTCCTCGACCACTCGAGGGCTAAACCCGGACTACCGAACACTGAGTCGTTATTGGAGATACCCCAAGAAGGTTCCCAGGGGAACCTTGCACTCCCATCAAATATTTGGTCCTCTTCTGACCAGATCCAGATACTTCAAGGAAAGCAGGAATCTTGTACGTGGGTCAAGAGTCTTGTATTTGACTGTTGTAATTGTGTGTAGGCTATCGTATGGGTAGACGATAGGATTTTGACGCGCAGTTCGTCAAGTAATTATCGTTTAGACGATTAAAATGTTATTTTCTAATCATAGATTCGAGTCTTTCAAGACGATCAGGACCAGATGGAATGGATGAAGATTAGAGTTGAATAGTATGGAATATTGGATTACAGCACTACATGAGCAGCACATCAGAGATTTATGAAGTAAAAGACGGTGATGCCTGTAGATGCCAGACTGAGATAATTGTGTTTCTACGAGTATGACTAACTGCTTAAAACCCAAAGGAAAGTATCCTTATCATCACTTATTATTCATGTGATATTTCTTTTGAATCCTATTATGCAAGTATTGATTTCCCTATTCTCAGTTCAGAATAGATAAATATTTTACATATCGCTGAATTAAGTGTTTATCATGTAAATACTCTTCTGTTATTCTATGTTTAGAATAGTTAAAGGTTTTTACTTATCAAATTAATGCATTTCTAAATATTTTGTATTTTGAGGAAAATGATTTGGTTTTGCGAGTATTCCTATCCAAGTGAATGGGGGAATAAAAGTTTATAAGGGTGTCGAGTATTATGACCCCTTTCAATAAAATGTTTTTAAGATTGGATGGTTATGTAAGACCTTTGTTTAGTTGGATATGCTTCGGCATACCGGTGTTGCTCCGCGACTGATCACCGGCGGCAACACACCGTCGTTTAAGGATTCCAATCTAAATTATAATAATGCTTTTGATAATCTTATAAGGAATGGTTTATCAAGTGTTGGTTTTGTATAAAATGGTGAAATGTGGTTTTGATTCAGTTTTTGATTTATGCTGATACTTACTTTGTTGTTAAATATCAAAGGTGGTATTAGTATAGATGATTGATGTTGACTTCAGTATGGGATATTGTGAGTATCAAAGTTCGTATTGATATCTAATTTGATATGACAACAAAATAACTATTAATTTTAAGAGTTCGGTTTTGAATGAGATTTACGATTCAGTCCATAATCATTGGTTCATGTTATTGTTGTTTACGATAATTCCGTAAACACAGTTTTATGAGTTTTTATTCTCGTCAAGATTCAAAGTATTGCTGAAGTATTTTGCTCAAAAATATCAAAAGGATTTTGAATATTGAGGAGGAATTAATTATGGGATTCCTTAACTAATTTTTCTGATTCAACAATTATTATTTTTAAACGTTCTGCTCTGATGTAGATGTCGGTTTTATATCAAAACGACCATCTATATATTATATTGAACTTGCTAAGCATTTCTTTCGCTCATACTTGCCTGTTTTTAAATTTAACCTCTAGTGAGGATTAGTTTGCACTGTTTAGCTGCGTAATTCGAGGAAGCAAAGAAGAAGCTTTTGGAAGGTGGTTGGTCCAGGGTTTGCGAACTAGTGTAAGTTCTGTTATGTAAAGTTGTTTATATTGTATTATATTATATTTATGTATTGTATTTGGGCCTAGTATACTTCTTTTCGAAGTTATACTAGCGGGTTAAGTTTTAAGGGTTTGAATTATTGAAAAAAGTTTTAAAAGAAAGTGAAAAATTATTTATGGAATTTAGAATTCTTGTTTCTAGAACTGTAACCTTAGGAGATCTTGGGTATAGTTTGGGGTCACATATGCTATATATTTCAGTTGCTGACATTTAGATTGAGGTTTCATAGTGACGACCAAATCCTCTGACCCCGTGTGGCGCCCCAAAACCCGGGGTCAGGAGTCTCGGAGGCCACGCCATCTAAACTCACACAACTCACACTACAATATATAAATACTCACGTTTCACGACCCCACACTTATCACACACACACACTTACAGGTTATTGTCTTGGAAACAAACCATCATAACTAGAGTAATTGTCAACCAACAGGTGATACTTATTACAACCCAAAAGTAATTAATCTTGCCGGGGAGTGACCTTTAGGTAAGGCTAATCCGCCGGCCAAATATAAGTTTCTTGTTTATTACCTTACATAAGTCATACTTATTAATAAGCCGAACTATAAACAACTGAAAACTAATCCAGCTTATTCTGACTACCTGTGGTACAGCACCAAAAAATCTACGGAACAGCTGGCCATTTCCTACCCGTTTCCTGGATTTGGTTCTCATGACAGGCATCTTGATTCACTGTTGTGGTGTGTCAATTTAAGAAAACAAGTGTGAGCTATAATGCCCAGCATAATAATGTACAGTATAAAAATGACTGTATGATAACATCATATATGATAAATATGTTTTATTCGAAAGTAGTTTTCCTTGGTGATACACACCTTCTTATGAAAACAATTCTTTAAGGGATTTTAATATCCTGCGAATACCTTAATAGTAATCCCAGCACCTAGGATTGGATTACGGTATTGCATCTCAATTCTAATTGGAAGAATTAGGACACTTGTTGGAGCCACCGTATACGATGATCAGTCGTAATACGATAATAGTAATTTTTTCTACTAGTAGAAGGACGACACCTTCGTATCCCGGTTATCATCCTTGCTGCATTTGGGCTACGTGTCCCATTTTCGGGTATACACATACTTCACAAGTTCCTAAGTACACTGAGTACCTTCGTCTGCGGTACCTTTGGTAGTCCATCTAGCACACATAGTACCAGAGTCTACCCCTCCCGTGTCCTTTAAAAGAATTCTATCAATCTCAAGAACTCGAACCACATCGAAGTTCCCCAAGCATTTTGCTTGTTGATAGAAATAGCTTATCTCTCTAAGATATAAGTGTATATATATGTATATACGTACTTCCGAGAATTTCGGAGGAAGTACTAAGGATGTGATTTGACCGTTGTCAACAGATAATTAATAAGGGGGAAAAGTTTCTCCTTGAAACTATATTCAAAATATTAAATAAGTCGGGATAATATTCACCGACGATCTGAAATTATTCGAATGATATTCTGAAATCAGAAGTATATTTTAAATCAGGATCTATGATCAATAATAAACCCTTTAATAAATAATTAAATGATAATCGATAAATAATTAAACCTTGAATGAGTTTACTCTTAAAAAAAATATTTAAAATAATATTCTTCAACTAGTTTGTGTCTCCATAATTAATAATCTATAGTGATTAATCGGGTTTGAAATAAATAATCGCTCGAGTATACTACTCCCATAATAAGGAATAAGTATATAGTATTTATTATTCGAACAATAAAATATAGTTGAGGGAATATGATCGTTGGGAAATCGTTTTAATAAAAGTTCGAGGTGTTTTAATATTTCGTAAGTGGACGTTGAGTCCCTTTTAAAACGTACTACTATAGACTTATAACCGTCCTATAATATCACCAAAAATGATTCTCGGGTTTTATCTTATATCCCGACCGACTCTCGGTCTTATATAATACGTCACGCTTAAAGCGAATAGCATTTTACGATATATACTTTATCGTACAACATCGCTATATTATGCGAAATTTCAACAACTACGTATCATGGCAAGCATGGTATTTATGTCATGATAGTAAAACAATCCTTTCACGACACAACAGTAAAAATGGAGTTGGGTTCGTACACTTGCCTGGGTATCTCAAGGTGGAGGATGCTCTAGGTTCCGCTCGGAAATCTATAACCATAAACACATTTCATTTCGTTAGGTTCCGATCTAATTTACGGCAACTCGCACTCATGCGCTACTTATTATGCACCCTCTCAACTTATACTACCCTTATTTTTCATTTAAGTCATATTAACATTATGGTCACTTCATTTTTCCTAAGTATCTTAGGTTCATTCTTATTATCGCCGTTGGCTCCGCTTATGGATTCTTACGGTTTCTACTCGCGCGGTCTCGGCCCGATATTTTTATAAAATTGAGAAATCATTATTTTTACTTGAAATTTTTATGGAAGTTAGGAAACTCTCTATGTTATCCTCTGTAAAAATTTCATGATTTATGAACACTTTTAAGTCGATCCTTTATATTTTCAAAGTTCGTAATTCGTAGCAGTTTTTGTCGCGTAAATCACTTTTACTAAAACGGTCATAACTTTTGATCCGTAAATCGGAATCAAGCAATTCAAGCTCCTAAACGATCCTTATAATATTGTATATCATAAAAAAGTTATTTTTGAAGAAACTATAGTTTACAACTTCGGAACTTTCTGCAGAAACTTAAAGTTGTGATTTGTTGGTTTTAACGAAGTTACGTTTACGATCGGGGTTTCGTTTACGCCCTAACTCTTAACACAACCACCAACAATCATCATATCATTATCAACACACAAACTCCTCTCAAGAACATCATGTTCTTGAGGCAACAACAACCAACCTTAAATCTACTTAACTTAATCATCAAGATTTCCTCAATAACACTCATTACAGTAGGTTTTCTACCACATACTAAATGGATCTCAAAAATGAATCTTAAATAAAGTTGGTCCAAAGATTTTTACCTTTCTTGAAAGCTTGAGATGTGTTCTTGAGGATGGTGGAGGCTTGGAAGTGCTTGGTATGAGTTTTAGAACCTAAAACCACCATTGAGATCAAGAAACCAAAGAGAGGTTACTATTCATACTATTCACTAGAGAGTTTCTTGAATTTATTTCACCCATCAAACCTTGAAAAAAAGAGATGAAAGAATTTTCTTACCTTAGCTTAATTGCTAGGAGGCTTGAGAATTAATTGGAGAATTTAACAAGAGCTAGAACTTGGAGTTTTGAATTTGAATTCTCTCCCTTTTTCATTAGGGCCGAATGAAAGCATCAAGGGGGGTATTTATACTCCTCTTGGTTGATTAGCTTGGTTGATTTGCTAGGTTGCTTCTAGGAAGATGGGGTGATATCTTGCAATTGATTTTATTCTCCTAGTACAACATTCTAGGTTGATTCCTGATTGCAAATCTTAGGGACAAATCTTTGTAACTTGCTAGCTTACAAGCTAACTACAAGGTTATCTTCCTTAGCACACTATTTTGCTAGCTAGCTTGATCATCCTATCGTTAGCTCACTATTTGATGAAGTAACCATGGTTACTTTCTTACCATGGTTTAGTTAGTGCGTTACATTTATTTAATCGTTTACGCGTTCGCTCGGTTGCTTAAACGTTCTTCGTAATACTTACTCATAAATGGTTCGCGATGTAATTTCTTTCATATTTATTCCTTATATTTTTAATTATCCTACTTCAATATAAATTCATAGGGTTTTAATCTTGTAATTATATTGTGATTCCCGTAATCCTCGATGAGTCGTAAATACGGTCGTTTTTCAAAGTTCGTTTTTTTCGAAAACTAATAGCGTTTACATACACTTATTCGATACGTATAGTCATAATATCAACTCCGAAACTCATTTCCTCGTGCACTACATAGTGTGGGCTCAAAAGTTTTTCCCGTCCATCAGGTTACTATTCATTAAATGTTTTACAAGGTCTCAAAAATTCGAGTTATTATATTCTTCCCCTCTAACAAGGATTCCGTCCCGGAATCAATTAGAAAATAAGTGGGGATATCTATTCCTCATTGCGTCTTCAAGTTCCCAAGTTGACTCTTCGACATTTTGATTTCTCCATAAGATCCTAACCAGCTTCACAGTTTTATTCCTCAGCACTTGTTCTTTCTGGTCCATTATCCTTACTAGCTGCTCGATGTAGGTCAGGTCTGGTTGTAAATCTACCTGCTCGTATTCTATTACATGTCGTGCATCTATATGGTACTTCCTTAACATGGACACGTGGAATACGTTGTGCACTTATTGCAAATTAGGAGGCAAGGCGAGCTCGTAAGCTAGAGGTCCTATTCTCCTCAAAATTTCAAAGGGTCCTATGAATCTGGGACTCAGCTTCCCTTTCTTTCCAAATATCATCACTCCTTTCCACGGAGATACCTTCAATAACACATAATCTCCTACTTCATATTCCCTATCCTTCCTGGTCTGGTCGGCATACTTCTTTTGTCTGTCCTGGGCTACTACCAGTCTTTTCCTGATGAGTCCTACCATTTCCCTGGTCTGTTGGACTAACTCTGGTCCTAATATCTTGTGTTCTCCAACTTCATCCCAACACAGGGGAGAGCAACATCTTCTTCCGTAAAGAGCTTCATACGGGGGCATTCCTATGCTAGCGTGATAGCTATTGTTGTAAGAAAATTCAATCAGGGGTAAGTGGTCATCCCAATTTCCTTTGAAATCAATGGCACATACTCGTAGCATATCTTCTAGGGTTTGAATAGTCCTTTCGCTTTG
Source organism: Apium graveolens (assembly GCF_009905375.1). Lineage (NCBI taxonomy): Eukaryota > Viridiplantae > Streptophyta > Magnoliopsida > Apiales > Apiaceae > Apium > Apium graveolens. The sequence goes on from NC_133654.1 coordinate 35,873,356, forward strand.
TCCATCAGTCTGGGGGTGGTAAGCGGTACTCATGTTTAATCTGGTGCCTACGCATTCCTGGAAGCTTCTCCAAACTCGGGAATTAAACCTTGGGTCTCTATCTGACACTATGGCTACAGGAACGCCGTGTCTCACTACAATTTCCTTCAAGTAAGTATCTACCAACTTGTCTACGGTGTATCTTTCGTTGATTGGTAGGAAGTGTGCGGACTTGGTCAATCTATCTATGATAACCCATATGGCATCATGATTGGTCTTTGTTCTTGGTAAGCCTGTCACAAAATCCATGGCTATATGCTCCCATTTCCATTCCGGAATCTCTAAGGGTCGTAATAGTCCATTAGGTCACTGATGTTCAGCCTTCACTCTCTGGCATGTCAAACACTTGCTGACCCACTCTGCTACTTCTCTCTTCATGTTAGGCCACCAATAATATTCCTTAAGGTCTCGGTACATTTTCGTACTTCCTGGGTTGATTGAATATCTAGAGTTGTGCCCTTCGTGCAGCAGCTCATCCTTTAACTCTTGCACATTTAGAATCCAAATTCGGGACGCATACCTCATGATCCCTTTCTCATCCTTCTCACATCTCACTTCTTCACCGGTCAAAGTTCCTCTTTCCTCACTCATCTTCTTTTCCTGACATACTCGTATCATTTCAGTCAGCTCCGACACTAGTTTAATCTCAAATAATCCTTCGGTTCCCTTACCGGTCATCCTCACATCAATTTCCATCTTCTCAAATTCCTTAATCAACTCCTTCAATGTCATTATCATCTTGAGCCTTTCCTTCCTACTAAGGGCGTCAGCCAACACATTGGCTTTACCCGGGTGATACAAAATTTCACAGTCGTAGTGTTTTATCAACTCTAACCATCTCCTCTGTCTCATGTTCAGTTCCTTCAGAGTAAAAATATATTTGAGGCTTTTATGGTCAGTGTAGATCTCACATTTCTCACCGTATAGGTAGTGTCTCCAAATTTTCAGGGCAAACACTATGAGTGCTAATTCTAGATCATGCGTAGGGTATCTGCTCTCATATTCCTTCAATTGTTGAGAGGCATAAGCTATAACTTTGCCGTGCTGCATTAGTACACATCCTAATCCTTTAAGCAATGCGTCGCTGTATATCACAAACTCTCCCTTTCCATCGGGAAGAGCGAGCACTGGTGTTGTCACCAGCCTCCTTTTCAGTTCTTAAAAACTCTCCTCATAATTTTCTGTCCATACAAACTTTTCTGTCTTCCGGGTAAGTCCAGTCAGTGGTCCGGCTATCTTAGAAAAATCTTGCACGAACCTTCGGTAATATCCTGCTAAACCCACAAAACTCCTAATCTCCATTGGGGTAGTTGGTCTTTACCAATTGGATACCGCCTCTATCTTGGCGGGGTCAACTAAAACTCATTCGCTAGTCACCACATGTCCTAAAAACTGAACTTCTCTCAACCAAAACTCTCATTTCGAGAACTTGGCATACAATTTCTCATTCCTCAAGATTTCCAAGACTATCATCAAATGTTCTGCGTGTTCTTGCTCTGTCCTTGAGTAGATCAGAATATCGTCTATAAAAACTATCACACATATATCCAGGTACTTTTTGAACACTCTGTTCATCAATGCATAAAGGCTGCGGGTGCATTGGTTAACCCAAACGACATAACTAAGAACTCATAGTGTCCATACCTAGTGTGAAAAGCAGTCTTTGGTATATCTTCCGGTTTGATTTTCAACTGGTTATATCCTATTCTTAAATCTATTTTGGAAAAATGTACAGCTCCCTTGAGTTGGTCGAATAGGTCATCAATTCTGGGGAGAGGGTACCTATTCTTTATAGTCAACTTATTCAGCTCTCGATAGTCTATGCATAATCTCATACTGCCGTCCTTTTTCTTTACGAACAGCACTGGCACTCCCCATGGTGACACACTGGGTCTTATCATTCCATTATCTAATAACTCTCGCAGTTGAGAAGCAAGTTCCTTCATCTAAACTGGGGCTAGCCTATATGGGGCCTTGGATACTGGTGTCGTTCTTGGTGCTAATTCTATCACGAATTCTATTTCCCTGTCAGGTGGCAACCCTGGTAAGTTCTCTGGAAATACATCCTCGAATTCGTTTACTACGGGTATGTCCTGTATATTAGGGACTTTCTTCTTGGTATCTATCATATAAGCCAAATAGGCCTCGTTACCTTTCCTTAACAATCTTTTTTCCTGTAGCATGGTTAGAAATTTCTGGTTCTGTCGTTGACCTTTAAATACTACTTCTTTTTCATTCTGCACTTTTATCTTTACTTTCTTCCGTTCACAATCTATTTGTGCTCCATTACTGGATAACCAATCCATTCCTAAGATTACATCAAATTCTCCTAACGTGAATGGGATTAGGTCAACCTCGAAGATCTTCCCTTCTAATTTCAACTTGCACTTAGGGTGTACTTGATTTACAGGAATTATTTCTTTGTTTGCTATTTCCACTCGTAATATCTCATGTAAGGGTATGACATTAAGTTTTAACTTTTTAGCAAAATCTTGAGATATAAAAGACTTGGTTGCTCCAGAATCAAATAGGACATTTGCATGTTCGGAATTTAACAAAAGGGTACCTACTATCACGTCGGTGTTTTGGACAGCATCCTGAACAGTCATGTTGAAGGTCCTAGCAGCTGGGGGTCGGTTGGATGCAGCTTTACTCATCCCTGAGGCTGGGGACTTCAACGTTGGGAAATCCTTTCTCATGTGTCCTACCTTTCCACATTGGAAACACGTTACATTGGGCCGGGTGCAGTTATTGGCAAGGTGTTCGATTTGGTCACACCGGTAACATCTCAGAGGGGCTCTTGTCTGGGTACATACTCCAAGGTGTCTCTTCTTACAGGTTTGACACTCTGGTATTGGGGCACGTGGTTGGCTATGAAATGTTGCCCTAGATTGTCCGCCGCCCTGGCCAACACTCTCGCTTGGGGCCTTTCTGAATCCGGGGCCTCGTGCAGGTTGGGACACCGCTCCCCTGACGAACCTGCTCGGAAGGCTCCTGTTCCCAGTTCCTATTCCTTGGCTTCCTATCTTCTTTTTCCTATTTTCTTTTTCCTTCACACTCTGCTCACTACCAGCTTTAACAATCGAGGCTTTTTGCACTAAGGTGGCATAGTCTGTCAGCTCTAACACTGCTACTCTGTTCTGTATCCACTGTTTCAGACCAAGCTGAAACCTTCGCGCTTTGTTTTCTTCGGTATTCACGAACTCAGGCACAAATCTCGATAACTCAGTAAATTTGGCCTCATATTCTGCCACAGTCATCTTATCCTGTTTCAACTCCAGAAACCTAATCTTCATCCGGGTTTCCATAAACCTAGGGAAATACTTGTCTAAGAACAGTCGGGTAAATCTATCTCATGGAATCACAGCATCAGTTTCTAGGTTTCATTTGGACTCCCACCAGTAGTTAGCTTCTCCTTTCAGCATGTAAGAAGCAAAAATGGTCTTATATCGTTCCTCAACACCTAGTATCTCAAAGGACTTTTCTATCTCTTTGAGCCAGGCCCGTGCTTTAACGGGGTCGGCAAATCCTAGAAACTCTAGGGGTTTGAGAGATTTGAAGGCTCTAAAGGCAGTAGCTGTAGTCTGTTGGGCAACATGTGGCTGTGGTGGAATAGGCTGTTGGTTCAGATTTGCTCTTAGCAGTTCCATAAATTCAGTCATGGGATTCCCTCCCTAATGGGTATCCTCAGCCTCTTCTTCTACATATTCTTCCTCATCATATTCATTATAGTCTAGGTCTTTTTCACTTTCCTCATTTACTACAGGGTCAGGTTCACCTCGTTGTTGGTTAACAGATTCTGCGGGCTGTGCCCTGGTTCCTCTTCTACGGGGTGGCATTGTTCTGATATTGAAAATTGGTCAACATAGTTATAATTATAACAGTCGGATTATTTTATTCATATGTAAGCATGTCATTTATTATCTATCAGGTTTTTATAAAGTGCAATAATATAGACATCATTTCTTAATAACTGCTTAGATATATATTAATAAGATCTCCCACTTAGGGGATGAAACAACTAGCCGAGTTCATACATGCCTGATTACAATCAATCACTACTAGTTCTGAATACTGAAATGAAAATACATAAGCCGTGTACCCTGAAGGGCTAGGAACGCTATCTACTACTAGCTATCCTATCAAAATTGGTGACAAGTCACTCAGCTTTCTTCAAGGTCCATACCTAGTCACTAGTCTCTCAGTCACTATCACTGCGAGTGAGGTCACACACCCTCCTCATCGCTCCTGCAATCATCAGCTCTGCATCAACTACCGGGATGTATCCTCCCACTGTTGTTATCCTCACCTGAACCCCGGTACGGAGCTCGATCCCATCGATCTCTCTGCGGGCTATGGCTGGGGAAGCAGCTCTGAAATCTCCTGGGTATCCTAGTTGGGTGGCTCTCTCAGCTGTCAGTGCCTGGCGTAACTTCGCAATGCGAGCAGATGCCGCAGTGATCTCAGTGTTAAGCTGACCCACTATCCAGTCGTGTACGGCTACATGCATGATCGCCAGTGCTGGTAGAGGTGAATCTGGGTCTCTAGAGGATATGTCATGAACCTCGTGGAACTGTGCACGTATCGCCTCCTCCTCATCATCATCAGTATAGGGCATAGGGCTCTGGATCCCTTGGGGTGGTGTAGGAGAGCGAATAGCCTGGTGAGGGTACATCTCTACATCCCTCCATACTACGCCATTAGCTATGGGGACAGGAAGGTAAGTCTCCTCCTCTAGGACATCCTCAGTAGGGTCATCATCTGAATCATCAATGGGTGGGCTCTCTGGCTCGGGAATAGGGTCACGCTCAGGAATCATGCCATCATCAATAGGATCAACGTCCCTCCTAGGCTCCACTGGTACCTGACACAATAGGCAAGGTGTTACTAACTTAGAGTTGCAATTCCTTTAAGGGTAAAACTGTCAAGACTACCCGTGTAGCCCGATGACGAACTCGACTTGAGCTCTAATTGATTATTTTATTATTCTTATGTCTACGTATTTTATGTCCTATCGTTTCCAAGATTTTATAACCTAAGGCTCTGATACCATTTCTGTGGCGCCCCAAAACCCGGGGTCAGGAGTCTCGGAGGCCATGCCATCTAAACTCACACAACTCACACTACAATATATAAATACTCACACTTCACGACCCCACACTTATCACACACACACACACACACTTACAGGTTATTGTCTTGGAAACGAACCATCATAACTAGAGTAATTGTCAACCATCAGGTGATACTTATTACAACCCAAAAGTAATTAATCTTGTCGGGGAGTGACCTTTAGATAAGGCTACTCCGCCAGCCAAATATACGTTTCTTGTTTATTACCTTACATAAGTCATACTTATAAATAAGCCGAACTATAAGTCATACTTATGAAAAGATGTGATTTTACTGATGAAAATAGCTAATGGACTACCAAGGGACGCAAGGACTGTTTAACAATTACAAGTAAAAATAATGATCCCTCAACTCCCTAGACCGATGTGTAATAATAACAGTCAGTAAAAAGTTAAACCAGGAGTTAATGGGCACGGGATATAATTAACAACTATTGTGCACATGCAGTTTTTCAAGACTAACACGTTAACCACTAACCCATAATGATTATGACTGTTTTTATTTTAATCAAATATATTCTGATTTAAATATGACTATTTCAGATTTTACCACAAATAAGTCAAGTAAAGAATAATGCCACATATGCATCAAAGAGTCCATCAGGATTTAATATCAGAACTTAACTTATATCAATTTTTACCAGTCATCAGAATTTGGCTTCTGTACTCAAAAAATGAATGTTTGTTTCCGTAATTCTTTGTACAAAGATTGACTTGTTTTCTTCAGAGTTTAATCATCAGAACTTGTCCTCAGACTTTATGCAAATGACACTTAACTGTTTGTCAAAAACAACTTAATCACCACAGTAATTTTCATCATTCATATGGAGTGAAAGTGTGTACATTCAGCAAAATATCAGATAAAGATTAAAGTCTGATAAACTTCAGTACATCTTAGAAATAAGACATAACTCAGAAAAGTGCTTAAAATCTGTCATCAATCATGAAGTCTACTATAGAACAAATTTATGCATGAGTCCACCTCAACAATTTGTGCTCATTTTATGCATCTTTTGAAATTCCTTTTTACAGTGGCTTCTCAGTGTAAGTGAGTCATGACTGCTTATAAGAACTTATATTGTTGTCAGAGTATTTCTCCAGTAATCAGAGATTGAGAAAAGTCACCAAGAAAATTTATTTGCTTTTCTAATGCATATAACTTAATACCAGCAATGCACTTGGGTATTCCCTTCCACATATTTACTCTAGATCTCAAAGGAGTACCTGACTTTTATATTTATTTATTTTTCTTTTGATAAGTGAGGCTTATCAGCATATGGTTCATCCTTAGAATTTACTGACATCAGAATCTAACAGATAAGAAGCAATAATCTGGTTTGTGACTTAGTAATAAGATACACAAAGTAAACTTGACTAAGCTCAAAATCAGAACTTGCTTGTGTTAATGAGTTTCCACATAAACAATTAATTCAAACATGGGATTTCCAGTATGTTTAAGACTACTAGGTCAGCATCTAGCACAGTTATCCTTATTGGATTGAATAGTCACAGAACATCCAAAACATTTATCAGAGTATAAAGATCCACATCATATAACAATCAGCATTTAATGAATTTTCAAAATTTAAGCACAGATTACATAAAGATAATACAATCTATAAACACTGATCATAAAGTCTGATGCATGAGAACAAAAACTAAGCATATTTAGAGAAAGAACCTGAAACCATTCCAAGTTCATTTACCAATCTTATAAAAGTAGCTTCACATAGTGATTTTGTGAAGATATCTGCTAGCTGTTGATCTGTTGGAACAAAATGCAATTCCACTGTACCTTCTTCCACATGTTCCCTTATGAAATGGTACCTAATGCTGATGTGCTTTGTCATTGAGTGTTGAACTGGATAGCAATAGCACTTTGATTATCACAGTAAATAGGGATTTTAGAAAATTCTAACCCATAAATTCGTAACTCTACTGGATCTCTAATTTCTTCGTAATTCATTTCTTTCGTAAATGGATCTCTAAATATTCAGGCCAAGAGTAACTCTACCGAATCTCTTCAATATCTCATTCACAGAGCATACTCCTGTGGTGGAACGCATCAAAGTGGACAGTATTTGGGTACTCGTCTGCCCTCTCATCCAGCATGCTCTTCAGACTGTTAGAACAACCGTTAATAGAGAAAGGAGAAATAAAAGCTATACCTTGAAGAGAGCGCATAGTAGCCCTCTTGTGCATGGCATCCTTCGCGGATAAAGAAGATTTGCTAGGAACTTAACCTTAAGACATCCTTGAAAAGCTTGAGAAGAGTTAGGAGCTTGTGAATGGCTTGAGAGAATTTGAAAAATTGAGAAATTGAGAAATGAAAGTGTTAATGACAATGAACACTTCCCATCTTCTTTTATAGGAAAAGAGCTACCTGCTACAGCAGGTCGTAACTCTGCTTGGTTCGCATTGGCAGGTACCTCTCGAAAGAACACCAAAAATGGTGGAGAAAAATGATCAAAAAATTAAAAGGTACGATATAATAAAAGAAGAAAGCGATGCAGGACAACGCTTATCATATCAATCCTCCGAGAAAAGCCTGGATGGGACTAAATATAAGTCATTACACTTAGCTAAGGACTTATTACCTTAATCACCATGATTAGCAAAGTTTATAAAGATTAAAACAAGATTATCTTGACAGCTGAACAAGTTTCGTGAAGGCTAGCGTACTCACGAGTACGAGAACAGAACGTTCTTCTCATAATAGATCAAACTACCCTGCAGGAGACTCCCGAGATCTATTAAAAGAAGACCTGGCCGACCAGGATACAAATGAAGCCTTACGGCTGACTAGGAGCCTCTATAGGAGAGCCCGGAGGGCCCCAAGGTCTGCTAAGATCGGACCTGGCCAACCAGGAAAAAAATGAGGCCTTACGGCCAACCAGGAGCCTCTGTAGGAGAGCCCGAAGGGCCCCACGGTCTGCTAAGAGCAGACTTATCCAACCAGGCAACAAATGAGGCCTTACGGCCGACCAGGAGCCTCTGTAGGAAAGCCCGGAGGACCCCAAGGTCTGCTAAGAGTAGACCTGGCTGACCAGGCTACAAATAAGGCCTTACAACCGACCAGGTGCCTCCATAGGAGAGCCCTGAGGCCTTCCGAAGTTGTTCCGGTGGCCCTTCTGTGAACATTTTGTGTGAATTCGTAAAAAGGGGTTGACCTCCAACAGAAACAAGTTTCATGATGATTAGAAAGTCCACGAGAACGAGTTCCATAAAGATCGGAATGTCAGCGAGAACAAGTTCTTTGAAGACCAGAGAATTCACATAAATAAGTTTCGTTTAGAGTAAAGCGTTCACCGTAGCAAGTTCAGAGAACTTTTTCTCCTGGCCGACCAGACCACCCTGAGAGTGGCTTCAAGGCCTACCAAGAGCAGGCCTGGATGACCAGGATACAAATGGAGCCTTGAGGCCAACCAAGAGCCTCTATAGGAGAGCCCTGAGGCCTTCTGAAGTTGTTCCGGAGACCCTCCTTTGAAGTCTTTTGGAAATTTCTTAAAAAGGATAACTCTCAGCGGAAATAAATTTTGTGAAGACTAGAATGACTATGAGAACGAATTCGTTGGAGTACGAAACATCTTATAAATCAAGTTTGAACAAGTTCAATGGAGTATAGGACTTCCTATAGAACAAGTTCAATAGAGCATAGAACGTTCAGTAGAACGAGTACAAAATGTTCGATAGAACGAGTACGGAACGTTCACTGAAACAAGGGTAGCAGAACCACAAGGAACTCTAGGATCACCATGAGATTAATTCCATGGATAACCAAGAGCAAGAAGAGCCTAGCAGAATATACGAAGGGCTTGCATCCAGATAGAAGGTTTTGCAATAAAAAAATTGGAGCAAACACCCTTGGTCAGCAGGGGACAAAAGCTCCTGCTCCTGGCTGACCAGGCCCGGTCGACCAGCCTGTAGAAGGGCCTTTTGGCCGAGCAGGACTTCCTGCAGGTTGCCCTGCAGGAGGTCCTGCAAAATCCCAGCGAACCCCCTACGAATTTTTTAATTTTTTTTGTGAAAATAGGAAAAAATAGAAAAAATTCAAATTTTTTAAAACTTTCAAAATTTTAAGATTAAGCCCCGATTAATGAGATTAGCCCCGATTAGGTCCGATTAGTGTGTATTACACGTAATTAACGTGAATGAAGGGGAATTAGTGACTCTTATGATAAAATTAGCCCCGATTAGGGCCATTTAACCTATTCACTCATGTGATTAGTATGAATTAGGGATAATTAGTGTCTTATGCATACTAATTACACCTGATTAAGAAAAAATAGCCCTAATTAGGGCATGTTAGCCTAAGTTAAGGTCAATTAGTGTATTTTAGCTTAAAATGAAGTTCTTTTAAGCCTAATTAGCAGCTTGAACATGGAAATTAGCCCCGATTAGGGCCGATTAGCCCCGATTAGGGCCGATTAGCCCCGAATATGGAATGTTAGCAGCTTTCACCCAGTAATTAACCTTGACTGTAATAACTCAAATTTTTGAGACTTTGTAAAATGTTTGATAAATAGTAACCCTGACAATCGGGGAAATTTTTTTTAGCCCACACTATGTTGTGCATGGGAAATTTAGTTTCCGAGTCGATAACGTCATTATACATACCAAATAATTGTATATAAACGCTATTAGTTTTTGAAAAAAACAAACTTTGAGAAACGACCGTATCTATGAACCGTCAAGGAATACGAGAATCACAATATAATTACGAAATTAAAATCCTACAAATTCAAACTCAAGTACAAGGCTTCAAAGCATAAAGGACGTACAAGAAAAGATATACCCCGCGAACCGCTTACGAAGGTTTATTACGAAAATGCATAAGCGACCGAGCGAACGCGTAAGCGAATAAATAAACTTATCAAGCCATGCTAACCATGCAATCTAACTAAGGTAAGAAAGTAACCATGTTTAACAACCAAATAGTAGCTAACTTAACAAGAATAGTAACCAAGCTAGTGCATAGTAACCTAGCTAAGTAAATAGTGACATGAATAGTGGTGAGAGTACTTAGCTAGCAACTAGCTTTGATTATTAGCTAAACTAGAAAGATTGTGAGAGATTTTCTTGTCCTAGAAGATATATACTACAAGATTGATCACTTTTCCAAGAAGCAACCAAGGCATGCAACAAAAAAACACTCTCTTCTCTCTCTTGAAAGCTCTATTCGGCTATTTCCAAGAAGAAGAAGAAATCAAATTCCAAAACTCCACTTCAACCCATGGAAAAATTCTCTAATTACTTCCTAAGCTTCCTACATACTAAACTAAGGTAAGATAAATTTTTGAGAATATTTCATTAAGGTTTGAATGGTGAAATAATTCCATGAAAGTGATGATGAATAGTGTAGAATAGTAAATTTTCTTGGTTTCTTGATTTTCATGGATTAATTTAGGGTTCTTAAGCTTACCCAAGTATCCCCAAGGTTCAACCATCAAGAAGAACATAGTTCAAGATTTCAAGAAAGGTATAAATCCTTGACAAACTTTATTTATGGGTTATTTTTCAAGAAAATTTAAGATCTTAGTTGTAAACCTAGTTTTGATGGTTAATATGTTATTATCTTGATGTTTAGTTAGTTAGTGCTAAGGTTGATAATTTTTACCTCAATAACATGATATTCTTGAGAGCAGTTAGTTTTGATATAATGATATGATGGTTTTTGATTCTTTATTTATGATTTAGAGCGAAAACGAAACTCGGATCGTAGTTGTAATATCGTTAATTAAAATGAACATATCGCAACCTTTAGTTTTATGCAGAGTTACAGAAAGTATAAACTGTATTTTATTAAAAATTAAGACTTTATTATGATAGACAATGTTATGAGGATCGTTTAGGCGCTTGAATCTCTTAATTTCGATTTACGGATCAAAAGTTATGACGGTTTTAGTAAAAACAATTTACGCGATAAAAACTGCTACGAATTACGAATTTTGGAAATAAAAATGATCGACTTAAGAATATTCAAAAATCATGAAATTTTTAAAGAGAGTAATAAATAGAGTTTATTAACTGCAATAAAAATTTCAAGTGAATAAATGGAATTTTCAATTTTATAAAAATATTGGAGCCGAGACCGCGCGAATAGAAACCCTTAAGAATCGAGAGGGGAACTGATGGACGAAATGTAAAAGACATTAACGGACATAAGGGATTTCGAAAAGAAAGCAAATATGACAAGTATTTGTACTTATTGGAATAATAAGAGTAAAGCGAGTTACGTGAACGATTAGTAAGTATCACGTATGTACAAGTAACGATAAATACGAACGGAATCTAACAAAACGATAATTGTGTATAATTATAGATTTCCGGGCGGACCCTAGAGCACCCTCCACTTCAAAGTACCCAGGAAAGTTTACGAAACTGACTTCATATACTGTTATGTTTTCCATGATAGTAAAATATGAGTATTGCATATCAATAACAATTGAATTCACAATGAGTATATCGTAGAATATTTTAACGCTGCAATAAAGCGTGATGCATAAATTATAAGACCGAGAGTCGGTCAGAGTTTACAAGTAAAACCTCGGGAACCATCCCGGTGGTATTTTAGACAATCAAAAGTCCGTACTTATTTTATTCCAATGGACTCGATGTCCTCTTGCGAAGTACTAAATACCTCGAATTTATTTAAAAACAATTTCCAAAGATCGTATTCCCTCAACTATATTTAACTACCCGAACAATGAATATTATTTCGGATATTCATTTAAAAAGGAGAAGTATTCCCCGACGATTACTTTTATTTTAAATTTAATTATTTAAGTATTATTAAAAATTAAGTTAATTTCTTAAACATAAAATAGTTGAGAAATATTATTTCAAATATTCTTTTAAAATAGAATTATTAGAGGTTTAATTATTTAATATTTATTAAATGATTTAATATGATTTAAAATTCATAAAACCTATTTTAAAAATATTTTATGAGTTTCATAAAACATTATAATGCTTTCGGATCGTCAAAAATATTATCTCGACTTATATTAAATATTTCGACCATAGTGTCAAAAGAAACTCCCCCTTATTTATTTATCTGTTGACAACGGTCAACTCATATTATCTTAGTACTTCCTCCAAAAATTCTCGGAAGTACATATATATATACATATGAGATGAGTTGTTTCTATCAACAAGCAAAATGCTTGAGGAACTTCGACATAATTCAAGTTCCAGTTTTATAATAAGATTATTTAAAAGGACAAGGAGGGGTAGACTCTAGAACTTTGTGTACTAGAGCGACTACTGGTGTGCCACATGTAAACATGTGAAGTATGTGAAAAGCCGTGGATGTATGGGCCACACATAATATGCTCGAATGCGGAAAGGGTGACAACTGGATGTATGGGAGTTGTCCTTCTACTAGTAGAAAAGGTTACAAATTTCCGTATTACGACTGATCATCGTATGCGGTAGCTTCGGTGAATGTCCTGTATTCTTCCAATTGTAATTGAGATGCAATACCGTAAGCCAAGCCTAGGTGATGGGTTTACCATTAAGGTATTTGTAGACTACTAAGTCAATAAAGGAACTATTTTCAAAGAAGGTGTGTATCCCCGCGAAGAACTATTTAAAAAAAATATATTTATTGTATATGGAATCAGACATGAATTTCTCATACAGTCTTTTCATACTGTACATTATTATGCTGGGCATTATAACTCACACTTGTTTTTTTAAATTGACACAACACAACAGTAAATCAAGATGCATATCATGAAACTCACGGCCAGGAAATGGGTAGGAAATGGCCAGTTGTTCCATAGGATGTTCCGTGTAGTACCCCAGGTAGACCGTATAAGCTGGATTGGTTTTCAGTTGTTTATAGTCCGACTTATTTACAAGTATGACTTATGTAAGATAATAATGAAGAAACGTATATTTGGCCGCCGGTCTAACCTTAAATAAAGGTTACACCCGTGGTAAGACTTAATAACTTATGGGACTGTAGTAATTATCACTTTGTGGATTGATACACTCTAGTAATAAATTGTTCATTTCCAAGACAATAGCATGTAAATGTGTGTGTGTGTGCTGATAAGTGTGGGTCATAAAGGTGTGGGTATTTATATATTGTTATACGAGATAAGTGTTATATAATGAATCAAGATGCATATCATAAAACTCACGGCCAGGAAATGGGTAGGAAATGTCCAGTTGTTCAATAGGATGTTCGGTGCAGTACCCCAGGTAGATCGTACAAGCTGGATTGATTTTCAGTTGTTTTTAGTCCGGCTTATTAACAAGTATGACTTATGTAAGATAATAATGAAGAAACGTATATTTGGCCGCCGTCTAACCTTAAATAAAGGTTACACCCATGGTAATACTTAATCACTTTTGGGATTGTAGTAATTATCACTTTGTGAATTGATACACTCTAGTAATGAATTGTTCATTTCCAAGATAATAACTTGTAAGTGTGTGTGTTGATAAGTGTGGGGTCATAAAGGTGTGAGTATTTATATATTGTTGTACGAGATAAGTGTTATATAAGATTCAAGATGGCGTGGCCTCCTAGATCCCTGACCCCAGATTTTGGGGCGCCACATTGATGAAGGTTAAGAGGCGATAAATGCTCGCTTTTTAGTCCTGATTAGGACCGTCTATTGTCTAACACCATCCAATTAGCCTGTGCAAAGGCCTTAAGTGTTTATACTCGCACTATATAAGTCGTTGTAAATGTGTAGGTCACTCCACACTTTTATGATAAAATGGCGAGACCAATGAAGGACAGACATCCATGAAGGGCCAAAAGTACCCTGAGTCGCAAAAAGACCATTAAAACTTTCGTGAAAACTCGAGAAGTATTCCCGGAAGTTGGGGGAAAATTGATATGAATAGAAAATACATCCTAAAGACACATTAAATGTTACATTAATTACACTTGGGCTTCTTATCTGAAGACTAGTACAGACCTGTCTGGTCCAAGCTTGTAGCAGACTCGAGACGGCCCATGTAGTCAAGGACCACCAGTAGAGGTCGTCAAGGTCCACGAACACAAGTTGTTCATGGACTAGGCCCAATACGGCTGGAAGAGAAGAGACATGTGTCCTAAACAGACTCAAAGTCCTACACAGAAGGTTCTGGAGTTCCTTCCCTTATAAGACTCATAATCACCATCTAAGTTGGAGACTTGCCCACCAAGTCTCCTAACACAAGTCTAACCCTATACTCACCTCTATATAAAGGGCTCTACCCCTCAACCTAGAACTATGTTTTTGGCTTGATTCTCTACTACACAGAGATACGTAGGCATCTTGCAAGGACCGGTAGTCCCGAACGCAAGAGCATCCATTAAAGCTCGAAACTCACAAACCCTAGCATTAATTACTAACGCACTCTAGTTTTTATTCAACAACAGATTTAACAAAGTACTCTCTTAATAAATAAAAATAATGTATACAAAAATTAAAAATATTTAAAATCTTAGCGAGGGGTGATCAGTCGGGGTTTATGGCATATATGAAGATAGTCTCGCTCCTAAACTGGCAGTCTTAATTAAACGAATTTAACAGATCTTCTGGAAAAAATTGACCATTACCATATGTTAACGATCTTATTAAAATTATGATCTAACATGCTCCATCAGATTTCAAAATACTAATAAAATTATAATTAAAATTAGAATCACAAGTAGTTGATACATCTTTCCAAGATGCTTGGGACTACAAAGGTTGTCCATCTAAAAGATCCACCACTGCGGGCTGGACTTCTTGAGCTTCATCAATCAATTATATTCAGCTTACTTAAAGTTTTTTAACACTATACAAATATTTTTTCTGCATCAATTTTAGTAATTATGATCATCTTATAGGTGTTGAAACATGTGAAAGATTGACCACCCTAAGCATTGCTATTAATTTGGTGACTTACTTAACCAACACCATGTATTCAGGTAATGCTATCTCCGCCAACATTATCACCAACTTTCTTGGAATCTGTCGATTAACATTATGCGCAACAATGAGGCAGTTATATATATCACAAATTAACAAGAATAGGCAATTAAATCAAATAATGAAACAAAACACGAAGGCAAACAAGAAGATAAATCAGTAATTGAATTGATAAAGAGAGGATAGAATACTTAGCTCTAACAGAAGTTTTAACAAATCTGAAAGAACTATGAACAACTGAGCCGCATAACCTTCGAGAAGTCTACATTATTTTTGAAGAGATTAATGCTTCACTTGCGATGTGTTGGATTACGGCAATATCATTTTCAGGATACAACAACACAGACTACTCCGTCCACAGATACGTAATAGTCAACATCGACCCGTACCTCAGTTTGCCCAGAAAACCTATGTTAATCTGTATGTTATGGAGGAGAGAAAATGAGAAAGATAACATCTAGGGTTTCACAAGTATGTGATTGCAGTATATATTCTCCAAAATGTTTAATTCTGTATATAATACAAAATAAAAACATAATTGAAGATATTACATTAATTAAAATAGATTTCCTGACTTAAACAGCATTTAATTCAATAATATCAGAAACGTAACAGTTAGGAAAGCCCATCCCGTCAGTATTTACACTCAGCAAATCTTGATTCAGGCGCGTCAGGATCAGACAGCCTCAGCAAATCCTGATCCAGGCGCGTCAGGATGAGACAGCCTCAGCAAATCCTGATCCAGTCAAGAGTATGTTGTTGAGTGGCATTTATGACACTTTATTACGCTCCGCAAAGCTTTGAATTGGTATATTTGTACTCAAGTTGTTGGTGTTTTAATGTGTTTTCTAGTGTTTTTGCATTTTCAGGCATTCTCCGGGTAATCAGGTGAATTAGCATTATTTTGGTGCTAATTTGGTGTTAGGAAGGTGTTGGAATAAAAGCTCGTGGAAGACCAGCTCAAATCAGCAAGGAAAAATGAAGAAATCATAATTTTAATTAGGAGGTCAGCGCGCCCGCGCTTTGATAGCGCGCGCCCGCGTTTAAAGTCCAGAAGCCCAGCGCGCCCGCACTGTTGAAGCGCGCGCCCACGCCAGGTCGAGAAAAGAAATCCTGATTCTATTGGGCTTTTGATCCAGAAAACTTCTACTCTGCATGGGGCTGCTATATATACATAAATAAGCTCGTTTTTTAGAAGGAGACATACTAGAGCACAAGGAGAAGACGGCAAGAGACCTATAGCACAATTCAACAAAGGCGAAGACGATCTAGTTTATTCTTGTGAATCTTTGTTTTGAGTCGTAATCTTGGATGCTCATTTCTTATTTTGTTGAACCTATACTCTTGTTTCATACTTTGTTTATTATTCTTTTATAAAGACTACGTTTATTATACCATGCTTTCATCGGAACCCACGTTGATGATGAGTCCGATTATGGGCTAATCGTTATCGTGGGGTTCTAACGGATTTATTTATGGATTTCTTTAGTTGATTTGTTTCGATGCCTTAGTGTGTGGTGATTGTAAGATAATCTAGTATTGATTGTGCTTATTCGTCTTTATGAGCGTCGCGAACTTATAAGATAGCGTGTTAATTCTTAATGAAGCGAAAGTGAATTTAAGGGTTTAGAACTTTCCATGCTAGCATAGGTTCATGTATTATTATTATGCATGATTCATAAGTAATTTTAACCATCTTACATGCCTTATGTAATCACGATAGATAACTTGTGCATTAAGACATTATGTTGTCAAATTCTATAGACATATAGCGTCTCAATATAATTGGTGTCTATTCAGCTTCTATCTCTTTTGTGGATGTCTGGTAGTATGGTATTTGTACAATGAAAATTGGCATTTATCAGTTTCGTGTTATCTGATCAGTATCATCACCATTACATGCTAAGGTTAAGAATGAAAAGGCTATTGAATGAAGTATTTAACGAAGTTAGAATCCCATGTTTGTCATATATATTAATTCAACCATTCTTATTCTCTTAGTTATAATTATTAGCTTAAGTTTACTTAAAACAATCTCAATTTGTTAATCGTCTTAGCATTGGATAATAACCATATCATTGTTGCATAGGTGCATATTCTTAAATTAACCGAAGAGTCTCTGTGGGAACGAATTTGATCTAAATTTTATACTACTTGCGAACGCCTATAATTGCGTGTATTTTAGCGCGTGTTTAGCGACTAACATATGTTATGGAGGAGAGACAAAGAGAGAGATAGCATCTAGGGTTTCACAAATATGTGATTGCAGTATATATTCTCCAAAACGTTTAGTTCAGTATATAATACAAAAATAAAAAAATAACTGAAGATATTACATTAATTAAAATAAATACCCTGACTTAAACAGCATTTAATTGAATATTATCATAATAAAAAACGTAACAGTCAGGACAGTCTAGCCCATCAGTATTTACACTCAGCAAATCCTGATCCCGGTATTTATTCCAGCAAATCAGAGTTAGAAATTCCTGATCAGTAGATATGACAGCCTCAGCAAATCCTAATCTTGATACAACCAGGCGTCAGGATCCAGTATTTATTCCAGCAAATCAGAGTTAGAAATTCTTGATCAGTAGATCTAACAGCCTCAGCAAATCCTGATGCAGCCAAGCGTCAGGATCTGTAAGTCAGTAAATATTTTAAGGATCTGTAAAGCAAATCCTAATGCAGCCATGCGTTAGGATCTGTAGGTCAGTAAATATTTTAAGGATCTGTAAGTCAATAAATATTTTAATTAAGAGTTAGAAATTCCTGATCAATAAATCCGACAGCCTCAGCAAATCCTAATCTTGATGCAACCAGGTGTCAGGATCCAGTATTAATCCTAATCTTGATGCAACCAGGCGTCAGGATCTAGTATTTATTCTAGCAAATCAGAGTTAGAAATTCAGCCTCTGACAGCCTCAGCAAATCCTAATCTTGATGCAACCAGGCGTCAGGATCCAGTATTTATCCCAGCAAATCAGAGTTAGAAATTCTTGATCAGTAGATCTAACAGCCTCAGCAAATCCTGATGCAGCCAAGCGTCAGGATCTGTAAGTCAGTAAATATTTTAAGGATCTCTAAAGCAAATCCTGATGCAGCCATGAGTCAAGATCAGTAGGTCAGTAGATATTTTAAGGATCTGTAAGTCAATAAATATTTTAATTAAGAGTTAGAAATTTCTAATCAATAGATCTGACAGCCTCTGACAGCCTCAGCATATCCTAAACTTGATGCAACCAGGCGTCAGGATCCAGTATTAATCCTAATTTTGATGTAACCAGGCGTCAGGATCCAGTATTTATTCCAGCAAATCAGAGTTAGAAATTCAGCCTCTGAAAGCCTCAGCAAATCCTAATCTTGATGCAACCAGGTGTCAGGATCCAGTATTTATTCCATCAAATCAGAGTTAGAAATTCTTTATCAGTAGATCTAACAGCCTCAGCAAATCCTGGTGCAGCCAAGCGTCAAGATATGTAAGTCAGTAAATATTTTAAGAATCTGTAAAGCAAATCCTAATGCAGCTAGGCGTCAGGATCTGTAGGTCAGTAAATATTTTAGGGATCTGTAAGTCAATAAATATTTTAATTAAGAGTTATAAATTCCTGATCAAGCAGTAAAATTCTTCGCCGAAGTCGCCTCGCGTATGCGAGACACCAAGACATTCGCCCAAATCGCCCTTCGACCTGAAGCAGCAGCGGCGCGCGTGTGTGCATGCAATAACATAATGCACACCCAGATGTCTTAGTAGTTGGTATACTACTCTTGCACATGGTATCATATAAAGTACTACAACCCTGTTTACTTAATTAATGTGGGACAAAACCCCCAAACCCATTTCAAACTATTAACTTTATCTCAATTTCTATATGAATTACACTGAAGAAATGACTCGCAGCTGTGAATGTATTTGTGTACATACAAGATAAATGATACTATTCAAGGGAAAATGATCACCAATCAGAAAGGGACAGGTGGAGCTGAGTTGGCAGGGGGAATAACGGCAACAAAGAGTAGTAAAGAGGTCGTTAGTAATGCAGCCAATTATGCAGCTGTCACTTCATTGCTGTATTATCCTGAATATTTACTATTTTCATTATTAGGTAAATGATTGGTGATAAAAGCCAAAGGAGTGTAAGGACAAAGTATCATTATTGAATATCAATTTCTTTTTCTCTCTATTCTCTCTTACTCTCAGATCCACTTTATGTTATTGAGTTCCATTCTCGAGAATGCTTTTCTTTGGTGGTTTGTCTTCTGATTAGAACATTGCTTGTCTCCATCCTAATTCTTAGGATCAGATTAAACTATATTATTTAAGAAGTATCATTGGTATTAGAGCGCAGACGCTCCTCGGCAACGATGGTGACTCCACACAGTGGCAAAAGCACAGAAGGAGATGAAACTACAACTCATCATCTGGAGTTAATATTGAAAACCCTTCTTGATGAACAAAGTGAAAAGCTGGCTGGCACATATCAACTACAGGGGGCTTCTATCGCAGAGCATGTAAAGGCTATATCAGAGTTGAACGACATGATACTTAGGGTCTCGATCCAGCTCAACAAGTTAACGGTGGACAAAGGAAAAACAGGGGATGATACGATGATTATTGGTTCAGCTGACAAACCCCCATATCAACACTACTCTACCCGTCTTACAAAGGTCGACTTTCCAAAGTTTGATGGTGAAAACTTGAAGGCATGGCTGTATAAATGCATCCAGTTTTTTGATCTGGAATATTCATGACCCGGATAGGATTAAACTGGCCTCTATTCACCTTGAAGGTAAAGCCATTCTTTGGCACCAAACCTACATAAAAAGAATGGGCGTGACACTACCAACCCGGGGTCAATATGTTGAGGCTATAACAGCTCGATTTGGGGAGCTTTATAACTATCCAATGGCAGATCTGAAGGCCCTGAATCAAATTGGTACAGTGCAAGAATACCATGATAATTTTGATGCCTTGGCCAGTAGACTTAACTTATCGGAGGAATATTTGTTAAGCTTCTACGTTGGTGGATTAGAGGCGGAAATACAGTTAGCAGTACGGATGTTCAACCCTAAGTTACTATAACAAGCATTGTGTCTTGCTAAGCTTCAAGAAGCGAGTGTTAAAGCTCGTCGAATGCAAACCCAACCCAAACCACCACTTCTCCCAAACCCCACCTCATCAAAAATCCCATTCACACCTACATCCTTCACCAAAAACACCACTACCCAGAAACTCTTCATCAGTACCAACCGTAAAACGATGACCTCGGCTGAATTCAATGAAAAAAGAGCTAAAGGAATATGTTTCTGGTGTGATGCCAAATATGAGCCGGGTCACAAATGTAGAGGCAAGAAACCGCAGCTCTACCATATTGAAGTAGAGGAGGTGGACGAAACGGAGGAAGTAGACCAGTCTTCTGAGGAAGTATATGCAGAAACATAGGATTTGGAATGTGCCCAGATCTCAATGCACGCCATGAAAGGGATGTGTGCATTTCAGACGATGAGGGTGCAAGGTCATCATGGGAAAAAGTCTCTCCAACTGTTGCTTGACACAGGTAGCACCCATAACTTCATCGACTCTTTGAAGGCACTGAAATTAGATTTTAAGATCGAAACAATACCTCATATGTGGGTGAAGGTAGCTGACGTGGGGCAGGTTCAATGCAACACGATGATTAAAAATTTCAATTGGAAAATGCAAGGATCTGACTTTGCAGCGGATGCAATATTATTTCCCTTGAGTGGAAGTGATCTAGTATTGGGAGTGCAATGGTTCACAACTTTAGGCCCAGTGGTGTGGGATTTCAAACAACTCACCATGGAGTTTCATCATAAAGGGAGAAGGATCAAGTTAAGGGGCGCAACAGGCAAAGAACTCAAAGGAGTGAAAGCGGCAAAACTTGATAAACTGGTAGCTTCCTCGGGAGAATTATCAATGCTGTAACTAATTCCTATGGAAGATGGCATACGCACAGGTACTCCTAATTCCACAGACCCTTCCTTACTTGAATTATTAGATAAGTATAAGCCGGTTTTTCAAGACCCAACTACTTTACCCCCAATACGTCCTGCTTTTGATTATCACATACCCCTCAAGGAGGGGACAAATCCCATTAATACGAGGCCATATAGCTACCCGGTGTTACAAAAGAATGTCATCAAGGAGATGGTGGAGGAATTACTCGAACAAGGAGTCATAAGGTCGAGCAACAGCCCTTTTGCAGCCCCTATAGTACTGGTTAAGAAAAAAATGGGCTATGGAGGATGTGTATCGATTATAGGAACCATAACAAGGCAACTATTAAAGATAAATTTCCCATCCCTATCATAGAGGAGTTGTTGGATGAACTAAAAGGAACAAAATTCTTTTCGAAGATTGATCTGAAGTCGGGTACCATCAAATTCGCATGAGCTCTCCGGATATTCATAAAACGGCGTTTAAAACCCACTTTGGCCACTTTGAGTTTTGGTGATGCCATTTGGCCTTACCAACGCCCCCTCCACATTTCAAGCTTTAATGAATGCGGTTTTTAAACCACTGCTTCGAAAATGTGTACTAGTGTTTTTTGACGATGTGTTGGTGTATAGTTCCAGTTGGGAAGAGCATTTGCATCACCTGGAATTGGTACTAGAGAATATGTGAACTAATTCTCTACATGCTAATTTTCAGAAATGTGCTTTTGGATCAACTCAAATTCGCTACCTGGGTCATGTAATATCAGAAAAAGGTGTGAAGACGGAACCGGAAAAGGTACAGGACATTCTGAATTGGCCCAGGCCTGTGAACTTAAAGCAGCTAAGAGGCTTCTTAGGCCTCACAAGATATTATTGCAGGTTCATCAAAGATTATGGAAAAATCTGCCGACCATTAACTCAACTGCTGCGCAAGGATGCTGTTGAATGGAATGATGAAGCATCAAGGGCATTTGAACAATTAAAACAGATCATGAGCTCTCCTCCGGTATTGTCACTGCCAGACTTTACCCAACCATTTGTACTGGAAACAGACGCCTCTGGCCAAGGTATTGGAGCGGTTTTAATGCAGCAAGGCCATCCCATTGCGTTCACGAGCAAAGCTTTCTCGGAAAGAACAATGCAACTATCAGCATATGAACGGGAACTTATGGGTGTTGTGTGGGCTGTGAAAAAGTGGCAACACTACTTAGTAATGCAGCCATTTGTGATTAGGACGGATCAACAAAGTTTAAAATACATGCTGGATCACAAGCTTGCAACACCCTTCCAACAGAAGTGGTTATCTAAAATTGCAGGTTTTGACTATGTGATAGAATACAAGATGGGAAAGGAGAATAAGGTTGTTGATGCTCTCTCACGAACACCCAACCTCCATATCAACACCATGATGGTCACTTCAGTGCCTGAAATGCCAAAGGTGCAAATACGATAATCATGTTTATCCAGGCCTTCTACAGCCCCTACCCATTCCAGAAAGAGTGTGGGAAGCGATAACCATGGACTTCATCAAAGGGTTGCCTAAGTCCCATGGTAAAGAGGTGATATCGGTAGTCATTGATCGTCTTAGCAAATACACTCACTTTATTTCTCTATCACACCCATTTACGACATTAAAGGTAGCGCAAGCCTTCTTGGATTATGTGTACAAACTTCATGGCTTCCCTACAACTATTATCTCCGATAGAGATAAGGTTTTTATCAGTCAATTTTGGACTGAGTTCATTAAACTCCAAGGGGTCAGGCACAATTTTTCTACCTCATATCATCCCCAAACCGACGGTCAATCGGAGGTATTGAATCGCTGTTTGGAATCGTATTTACGGTGCATGTGTCATGAATCACCGAAGGAGTGGAGTAATTGGTTGCCCTTAGCAGAATTTTGGTACAACACTACTTACCATACGGCTGCAAAAATGACTCCTTATGAAATAATGTATGGCCAGCCACCTCCCCTATACAAACCTTATTTACCAGGTTCTTGCCTTGTGGAAGTAGTAGATCGCAGTTTGCACCAGAGGGAGCGTACTGTAGCCTTACTCAAGGCTAACCTTGCAAAGGCCAGAAATAGAATGACACAACTGGTGAATAGGAAGAGGTCTGAGCGACATTTCAATGTTGGGGACTGGGTCTATCTCAAGCTGCATTCATACCGGCAACAATCAGTAGAAGGAAGAAACAACCAGAAGCTCTCAACAAGGTACTATGGGCTTTATGAAGTAATTAAAAAGGTGGGAAATGTGGCGTATACTCTCAAGCTCCCAGCAAACTCAAGGATTCATCCCACTTTTCATGTATCATTGCTAAGGAAACATCAGGGCACTTTACCTAAAACCATTACCATGCCACCTCCTGGGAGAGAAGAAGAAGCACCAACACTAAAGTTACCTGCAGCTGTGATGGAGATCAGGACTGTGAAGCGAAAGAACCTACCAGTGGTTAGTCAAGTGGGAAGGCTACCCTGTAGAAGAAGCATCATGGGCTATCCTGTAGAAGAAGCATCATGGGAGGATGCCACTGTGATAATGCAGCAATTTCTACTATTTGATCCTTGGGGTCAAGGATCATTTCAAGGAAGGAGCATTGATACAATTCAAGGGGAAATGATCACCAATCAGAAAGGGATAGGTGGAGCTGAGTTGGCGGGGGAATAACGGCAACAAAGAGTAGTAAAGAGGCCGTTAGTAATGCAACCAATTATGCAGCTGTCACTTCATTGTTGTATTATCATGAATATTTACTATTTTTATTATTAGGTAAATGAATGGTTACAAAAGTCAAAGGAATTTAAGGACAAAATATCATTATTGTATATCAATTTCCTTTGCTCTCTATTCTCTCTTACTCTCAGATCCACTTTATGTTATTGAGTTCCATTCGCGAAATTGCTTTTCTTTGGTGGTTTGTCTTCTGATTAGAATCTTGCTTGTCTCCATCCTGATTCTTAGGATCAGATTAAACTATATTATTTAAGAAGTATCAATAAACTAGGGAGGCACTGGGGTTATGGTACATGTGCATCTGCAGTTGTGATTGGCCTTTTAGTATTTTTATCAGGTACAAAAAGAAAACAAAGCGAAGCTACCACATAGCAGGCAGTTCTTGTAAGCTTCCGGTCAATTATATGCCGAATTATATTTACAGTTTTCTTTGTTTTTCAGTTTAGAACTTATTTAAGTGTAGAAGATACATGTGTGTCCACAACATATACAAGCAACAAAGACTTCTTTTTTGTTGTACATATCCTGTTCCTTTATAGAGTAGTGCTCGATGAAAACTAAAATAAAGAACGAGAACGGTGAAAAGCAAAATAAATCACCAAATTCATATACACATCGATCGCCAGGTTTTTATACAATTATTTTGACGACTTACTTCGTTTTTTCGAGATTCTCATTTTATAATTTTCTAATCAGTGCATGTTAATATGCATAGGGAGATGGATAGAAGCTCCACTCAACTTATCTTGATTCTAACTCTTCCGCTGTTTTGTTCTCACTCTTTTTCTTTTTCATAATAGAAACTTCTATGTTCTCACTTTTCTAATTATCCGACCAAACTAAGCCAATAAGATTATATAAAGTTTGTATTAAGAATGTCACGTTTCTGAACAGGTTCTTGGACAAGGAAGCCCTCTTTGATAACAAAGATTCTGGTAGCAAAACTCTGGTGATGAATAAATGGTACCGTTCTACTTTAACCGATGTTGAAGAAGTGAAACAAGTAATTAAAATGTTACCAATATGGGCAACCACAATTATGTTCGGGACAATTTACTCACAAATGGCCACATTTTCAGTATCACAAGCTACCACCATGAATCGTCAAATTGGCAAATCTTTCAGAATTCCAGCAGCCGCCTTATCTGCTTTCTCTGTTGGTAGCATCCTCATAACTGTCCCAGTCTATGATGGTATTATCACACCAACAGCTCAAAAATTACTTCAAAATCCCCAAGGGCTCACGCCATTGCAACGTATATATAGGAGTAGGACTTGTTCTATCAATATTAGCATTGGTGGTAGCTGCACTTAACTGAAATCAAAAGACTAGATATTGCTAAATCAAATGATTTAGTTGATGATCCAACTGTCGTACTTCCCATAAGTGTGTTCAGGTTAATCCCACAGTTTTTCTTTTCTGGAGCTGGGGAGGCATTTACCTATACTGGACAGCTTGATTTTTTCCTTGAGTGTCCTAAGGGAATGAAAACTATGAGCACGGGGCTGTTTTTGAGTACATTCTCATTGGGGGCTTTCTTCAGCTCCATTTTAGTTACCATAGTTCACAAGATTACATGAGGGGATGAGCCTTGGCTAGCTAATAATCCCAATCGAGGGAAACTCTATAATTTCTATTGGTTGCTGGCAATAATGAATGTTTTGGACCTGGGTATATATTTGCTATGTGCTAGATGGTATGAATACAAGGACAAAACTCTGGCCGAGGTGGGAATTGTATTGGAAGATACAGAACTTAATCACAAGGCATAAGGGGTTTCCTGTTAAGATCATTCTCATCTTCTACTTTCTTAAATTCAGTGTGGTGCTTACATCTATTAACAGAAAAAGAAAATTGATTACAACTTGCGAAGCAAGCTGTAACAAATGTAAGAATAGAAATTAGTTCCTGGCATAAAGATCAAAGATCAGCCTATATACATACAATCATTGGCAATGTGTTACATTGCATTGCTCTTTCTTTCTTTACTTTCTTCTATCTGCAAAGTGTTACATCTTAATTATTTCTAGCGTTGAAGTAGAACTAATAATCTAAATAAATGATTAGCCAAAGGCTAATAACTTGAAGTCCAATTAGGAACTATAACAAATTGAAAGACGAAGGGACTGTCAATAAATTATATATATTTCAGCCGAAAACTATGATGCAAGAATCTTGATATTGATGTGAAATCTCATTTGAGTCTACCTCTGTCCATATTGGGCCATAATAAGCCCCCGACACAACACGAGCATTGGGGTAGTGCAGAGCTGTCTTTGAATTTGTACTAGAAGGTTTTCTGTTTATGCATAAGCTGAAAAGATGTGCACAATTGGGTAAGGAGAAATTCTTAGAACATGCATCTGAAAAATGAAATCTGAAGAATGAAAATTTGTCTATGGTTCGCATCCCCAAAATAGAGTCTGCAGTTCAGTTCAACCTAAATCTCCAATATAGAATATTTTAATAAATTCAAAGACTCCCAAATCGTAAAAGAAAATGGACAATTAACACCGGTCATTTACTAATTTTTATGTCAGATAACCTCCACTTACACTTCAAAATTTAATACAAATCCGTTTGGGAGTGTTGTTGGAAACTACTGTGTTGTGAGAAAAAGTGCTGGTGGAAAAAGTGATGTCAGAAAAATTAGATGACTGTTTGGTAATGAGATATAATATATAAAAATAATGTTTTTGAAAAAGTTTGATAATGAAACTGATAGCTACTTCTTGCAAAAGCTGAAAACATTTTTTTCCAAAAGCATGGGGGACATGCTTTTGCTAACCGCAGCTTTTAGACCAAAAACGTTTTTCCAGACAGCAGCTTTTAGAATTTACCACACACCTTTCTGACAGTTTTTCAGCAAAAAACTGTTGTAACTGTCTGTAACAGCAATACCAAACAGAGCCGTAGTTACGTTACTACATAATTTCTTATATTCTTTCAAATGTTTCTTATATTCTTTCAAATGTATGTTGGTGCTTTTTAAGAGGTGGTGAAAACAGTTAGATTTGTGTACTTAACAACTGAAGGCCATTATTATTAAGCATTTAATTTGGAAAAAAGAAATAGAGAAGTTACCTTTTTGAAATCAGGACACCTTGTTTGAATTAACCCCAGAATCGCTGAAATCGCCAAATATATCTGGGCAGTCGTTCCATTTTCCTGTCTCTCGTGCTTCCCAATAACCGCCTGCATAGTGAAAGGAGGAGTCCTCACTTTCTCTTCTAAACCACCTGGCCTTCCAGCCATTTTCTTGTATTTTTCTCGACTGTAACAGAGACACAAGAATTTTTTTGTAACCATGAAAATAATTACATAGAAACTGAAATAAAAAAAGCATGTGTGTGCGCGTACCAGCATATATGTGTATATATACAGATACACTATTAGAAACAATTCTAATTGTACACAACTATATACGATTATTATGGAACATAAGTTAAAGACAGATGGCTAAAAGAGAACTGGTCGGTATAATTCAAGGCAGTCTAACAAACTAATATCTTCCAAAGATTTAGAGCCCGGAAATTTAAAAAATAACTAAATTTTAAGCCAATTGAATTTATGAACTACAACATTTTGTGGGCAATGAGTCAGTTTGGTAAAAGCAGAAACACATAAACTATTTTAAGAGTACATTCAAATGCCTACTGCAGCTAATATAATTGCAATTATGAGTTGGAGTTTCATCTAAAAATTAGTTTCTGATGTTACAGAAAGAAGGCTTATCACATACCATCCTCTGCCGCGTCTCCAACCTTAGCTTCTCTTCATTTGCCTTGTCATACTCACCATTCTCTAAATGTCGTTGATCTGGTCTAAGTCTTGAATCCGTACACGGAAGCATCTCCTTAATCCGTGATCAAATACCCGGAATCAGACAAAGCTATAAAAGACAATTAGATATATATAAGAGGAAAGAGAAGATGCATATGAAATTATTGTTCAATATGTCATCTCTACCTGTAGTCCTGGTGTTAACTCATTTAGTGTGATCGCGAATGGTGTTAAGTTGTACCGCGTAAGATTAGGAGGCGTTTCATTCCTCTTCCAGAGCAAAGATGCATCAGAAAAATCTTTCATCTTTATACTCCCATCTCCTTCTGTATAGTACATGCTGTCATCCCACTTCCCGCAAAGTGAAGCAACTTTTTTTCCAGAGACATCTTCCACAGATCCATTAACCTGTACATGAAGTACGAATTGTTTAAAGTGCAGCAGCAGTAAAACATGTGATGGTTTTTAAAGTGTCCTAAATCTTAGGTCTAGGAAGCCACACAGGTAGAATTAACCATCAAGAAGCGGTTTGATCTACTGACTTTAAGCACCTAGGATTTTTAAAATATATAACAGAAGGAATTGGCAGATGGAAGATATACTTATTTACCTGACGAGGATTTCGATCTAGAATGGATTGCTCTTTGAACTTGAGTTTGCATGAATACTGGCGATTACCATTGATTTGCATTGTCCCATGGTGGTCACAATACAATTTACCAAGGATAAGATTATAAATGGTAGTAGTGACCTGAGAAAATTATACCAACTTTAAGAACATTTTCTACTACAGAAATCAAAATGAATCGGCAAAAAAGAGACACTAGATACTTATTATAAACAGAAACATTATATGTGCTCCAAACCTTGCTCCATTGAAAAATCTCGCCATCATCAAACTCTAGAGTAAGTGTTCCAACAGGATCAAGCTGAATTGATCTTCCCCAGAATTTTGATCTAAGGTTGCTGTCCCCCCAAAATTTCCACCCTTTCCCCTCAGAGTGGCAGGCAATGATGGTTGGATGATGACTTACCTGTTTCAAGTAATTAAAACATATATAGTTTTAGTAAGTGTACAAGACAGCGTACAGAGAGCATTAGTCTATAAATCTGCATTTTGCAAATGTTGGGGTTTTTTTTGAACTTGTCTACAATTCATTTATGCTTTCTGCTTTCACTCTAGCATGCAATGAACTGTGCTAAAACAAACAAGTAGAATGAGTTTCTTTGCTTCAGAGGTAAAGATCTCTCGAGCAAACCAAACCCAATTTCTGTTACAATAATACAATTTTCCAGCGCAATGTGCATGATAAAACTTAACTCCTGATCTATTTAGGATGTGAATAAGGAAGCTTTAATATTATGATCATCCTTTGGTAATTCTCTATTTCATATAAGTGAAAAGGAGGGATGGGAGAATGACATCTCAATGCTTTTCTTCTCTCATGCATACCTTTTCAGAGAAGAATCGCAGTCCTTTATCAGGATAGTCAGCTTCATAAGTTTCTCCTAACATAGGATTGAAAGGTTTACAATGCCGGCCATCAGATGATGCATATCCGGAAACCGCAAAAGCAGCAACATTCAGTATTCTTAGGAGACTGTTGCCCTAAAAGCATCATACGAAGTACAAACAGATCAATAGTCTGAAAGATAATAAATAAGAGTGACAGACATGTCTAAGAGAACTACTAGTTATATTAATCATCAAAATATATGGGTCAGATTAGGAAACAGATTACAATGTTGAACAATAACAAATGAGAAAAGAGAACGACTAATAACAGGTAAACTATTTCCAGAATCCAGTTATAGAGAATATGTTAATTAATTTCGAGTAGCTTAAGATCTGATCTCCCCAAAAACACATCAGGTACCATCAACGAGTGAAACTAATAGTACATTCAATATTTTCCGCCTCAAATACTAGTTAGAAATGGGGTCAAGGAGATGAGATATATCACATTGGCTCAAACTGTGAGCAAAGTGCAATATCGTAGGCCTGTCCGATGGATATTTCTAAAAAATAAAATTTAAGGCCTTCCAAAGCTAAAATATCCTTACTCTTGTAGTTATAGGAAAATTCACTTCTAAATTGGAAAGCAAAAACAAAGTTATGCATTTATATGCTCCCAGAAATATATTACTGATGGGCCATTCACAAATTCATGTGAGCGAAAACTGCTTCAATTTTCATTGATGTCTTAATATCCATAAGAGGTTACATCAAATATCCATCAGGAACTTAGGAAGTAGTGTGCATTACATTTAGTTACTACAGTTTAACTGAGAGGCAATATAAGGATGTACCGGTGGATAGAGTAGTAAAGTCAAAGGTAGTAATGATTTATATTACATTAGGAAGATACCAAAGTATAAGAAACTCGATTGAATAAGACACATTAAGAAGGAACAGTAATGGATTTTACCTCCTTCCCGTGCTCATATGCCCGATCTAAAAGGTAAGAATACTCTAATTCCTCGAAGCATTTTTGGAGAGAAGATATTGGCTCATTAAAATATACCGGAAGACAGACACGACTCAGATCTTTTCCCACCATATCCTTGATCATAGACCAGAGACTGACCCCTTTCTCCTTTTCAACTGGATCTGGTAGCCTTTTTCTCCTCTCAATGTCAGGATATCTGGAGTTGCAAGTATCAGTTTTATCATTAATTTTGTTTGGATCACTAACTTGACTTTCATTTTTGTCACTGTACATTGTGTGATCCACGGGACCAGAACTGGTGGTTGTTTCAAGAAAATTCTCCGTGGTGTCGAAAAAGCATGTATCCTCTTCATCTGACACTTCATCAAATTCTTGTTTCTCGACATCATCTGATGATTCAGTTGTGCTGTATTCTGCATGACAGAGTTATTATACCATAAGAACTAAAACAATCATATTCATATCCTCGGAAATTTAACTTGACTTGATAAAAATCAATGCAACGATTAGAGTGTGCCATGGAGGGCAAGACCTGGTAATTTTTGTGCAACTACACAGTTCAGTTGTAAAAATAGGCAAGTAAATGTAGATTATCTGGATAGAATCGACTGTATCTTGTAATGTTTTATATAAACTGGTGACTTTTAAGTGGAGGAAGAGGAAATAATTGGGTACACAATATGTGACTACTTCATTAAGAACTGCCTTGTTGGAAAAATAGAAAAGATGTTGACTTCAAGAAATATTATGTGATGTAACAGGAAGATCAATTGCTAGTTTGAATCTTCAGTATGCTAAAAAGTGACAAGAGCGTAGAAATAAGGTGGTGGAAGAAAGATTAAGGAATCTTACCTAGACCTATACCATTCAGAAAGGAAATCTAATGCATCGTTACTCCAAATAAATTTCACATTTGTAAGTTGTTTTAACACCAACTTGCTCTTCAGTCTAATTCAATTCAATTTACCCCTGGATCCAATAGTACAAGGACTACTCATCTTGAATGGAGGGTAGGGTACAAATCTATTTATAGACCTACAATGACTCAGCAATCAGCCATATAGCAGTAAAAGAGACGTTCAGGGGTCCTAAACCTGACAACTGAAAAAGGTTTCACTCATTGTTTAATAAAATGCACGCTATCATACTGACCACATATGTATTACATAGAGACAACGAAAGAAATGAGGACAGATGAAATGAAAATCCCTTAAGGAGCGGGAGCATAAGTAATCAGAAAATGCAAATAAAATTAACAAGAGGAGTAACACCTTAACTCAGGACACTGTATTATCAAACTTATACAGAGTAACCAGTTCCAAAACTTGGCAAATACGCATTCAAGTTTATGCTTGGTTTATCCGCAGTTTCTTCTTTTGCGTTTTTGTGTGTGTGAGTTTCAATCAAAAACCATTTACTTACCACGCCCTTCTCCATATTCATTCTTTGATAAGTGGTATCCACCATCCTGAACACCAGAGGTCTCAGCTTCGAAATTTGACGCCTAGATATACAAAGATAGATGCTTAGCAATGGATGACTAAAGAATCTTGCATTTAGGCAACAATTAAAAAATTCAAGTAGTTTATTAGTATATGCAAAAGCATATAAAATTAACATAACCAGTCAATGTACATCTCAGTTTAAAACAAACAAATTAAGTTACATTTATCTTCCTGAAGTTTCCCATATGAAACTCGTAGGTTGCAACTTTAAGTGTCAAAAAAATATTAATAAAATACAAATATTTGGTTAAAGTAAAAAAAACATAAGTTTAATGGTTTTGGCCTGTAGCTTGATAGTTACTTAGTGCATGTGTATTTTGTTAGAGTCTAATGCACCCTAGCTCACCATGTTTGATCCTGTAAATACTTTTGCATACATACAGGAACAGTTTGACCGAATTGGGGCTTGGGACATAACAATGATTTACTTATTAAGTATCAGAGATAAATTATTCTTGTTGCAGGAGTAAATTTCATATCTACGACTTCTGTCCAGCATCAAAATCATGCTTCCACCTTGAATGGCCAGAAATAGATATTAAATCCATTGTTTCAGTTACAAGCTTAAAACACAAGACTGACTGTTTACATTTACATTCCAAGTAATGCAACTTTTTTTTAAACGATCATCTTATGCAACTTTGTAACACAGTATCTATAGTTTTTGACTCAAAGAAAACTTACCTCTAACTGCCTCAATGTGTCAAGCAAATTGGAGCGCTCTTCACAAAGAACTTTAACTTGTCCTTCTATCTCCGAAAATTCTGAAAGCATAATCTGCTCACAGTCCTTGACAAGTGTCTCACAGATCCCATCTTCAAGCAACCGTTTCTTAAGCCTTGCGGTAGAAATAGACAAGTCATTTGGCACAAGAGAAAAATTTTCGTTTAATGGTCTTAGGGAAAAAAGACTTCTAGCTGAAAATAAAGCCTTTATCCATTCCACCCTCTCTTTTCTGGAATGTGTCCTCAGGTGAAGAGTCTTAGTAGCAGTAAATATGTAAAATCGTCTATTGTCAGACTTACTCTCTCTAAATGAAGAGATCTGCTAAGAAAATCAAAGAAAAGGATATCAGAACTTAGAAGCACACAAGGAAAGCCTGCTTTCTGTAATCTTATTTTTTCTATACGAACTAATACTAACAAAGTAACAATCCTTATGATTCCAAAACAAAAATAAGCATAAAAAAATTACCCTTCCAGTAACCTGTAATTTCTGAATAATAGTACTAAATTATTAAGGTTCGTATCAGTTCTACATATAATCTAAAACTTTTAATGTTCTTTCCCATCCATCCACAACTTACACCTTAATGCAAGATATAAACATTAATGCATATTAATACCATTTTTATGTTTTTTTCTTTTTGCTAAATCACAATTTCGAGTTTAAAATTTTTTTAACTCAATGACTAATACTAATATAAATTAATAGTACATAAGCCATCACTATAGGCCCCTCCCTGCTATAAACTAAACAAACTTTACAGTTGACACATTATCCATTATATAAAAGCACTCGTCTGAAAGGTCAACTCAATATCACTATACCAACAGTCCATATGCAACATAGTACAATCAAGTCACCTGCAAATATAGCCCAAATGGATCCAAACCCACAGCCAAAATAGAATAAGACAAAATGGTCAAACCCCAAACCAACCTTTGATATTCAAAGACAAAGATTCAAGGATAAGCCTAAAAATCTCATACAAAAAATATCCCTTTTTTTCCTAGCATCCCAGAGTTGGATCTTTATGCAGTTGTTTTAATGATCTTGAGTATTAGTATAAATCCAAATGGAATTATAGTAAAGAGCTGTTATATCATATAGAAAAAGATGCTGAAGGGATCAGCTTATTAACATTTTACAGTGAGAGAGAAACCGGCCAGAAACAAGATTGAAAAATGTAGTGTACACGCAAAGAATAAAATAAATACAATCTTCAAGAAAATAAAAACAGATGGTCTTTTCTTAGTTTTCGAGTCTTAGAAAACAAGAAAGATTACATAAAAAAATTATTTATCAAAATCAAGAAAGATTAAAAAAAATGGTTGATTAAAGTGTAAAACTGAAAAAATAAAACAAAGAAACCTAAGCATACAAAAATAGCCAGGGCATTATCATATTTCATGGCCACATTTCCACCTGCTGCTGTCACCCTCTGTAGAAAAACAGCACTTGTACACTTTAACAGTCTAATTGCCCTAAAACAATCAACTTAAACATTATTATA
The DNA here is from genome assembly GCF_009905375.1 of Apium graveolens. NCBI lineage: Eukaryota > Viridiplantae > Streptophyta > Magnoliopsida > Apiales > Apiaceae > Apium > Apium graveolens. The sequence goes on from NC_133654.1 coordinate 35,907,118, forward strand.
ATATACTAGTCTATAGACTAAAACAAAACTTTCTACACAAACTACTTGCACAACTGAACAAAAGAAACTAGTGGTTAATGGAGTCCCAAAGCTCAGATATCTAGAAATTAAGCTCAGAAATTAATAATAAAGAGTCCTTTTCTTGATTCAAGTGGTAGTTGAATATTATGATTAGGTACATTTCTCATAGTGACAAATAGAAACACAGACAATAACTGTGTGAATTTGTCTGTTATATATGCACACACCCATACGCATAAGCAACTTCATAACAAACACTAGTTGCCACTAATTTTTTGTGCTTCCCTTTCTTGTTATTTGCCGAAATCGCTAAAATGTAACTTTCAAGTTTTAATAATATTGTACCATTTATAAACGAAAAGTTAGTACATGTTATGCATACAATGAATTAGTAGTGTTTTTTCTAAACCGAAATTTATTTAATCATCGAGATTATTACTTTTAAGTTTAAATAAAAGCGGAAAATATACATGTGTCATATATAAACGAAAAGTTGGTAAGTGCTATGCATACAATGAATTAGTCGCCGTTTACAAACCGGAATTTATTTAGTTATCGACATTATAAAACATATTTTATCTTAATGCTGGAATCGAAAAAATAAACATAATTTATTGAGTATTAATTTTTCGAGATTCTGTCGTAGATGCATTACCTTGAGATGGACAATTCCAGGAGGTTTAGTCTGAACTCTACTTCCACCGGAGCTGCCAAGACGCGACAACCGACTAGATGAAGCGTCTCCAATGATCCGAACATCTTCACTAGAACTCAAAACATCTCGATTTTCGACACGAAGCTTAGAGTAAGAAATGACACCGTTACGGAGAATAAACCAGCGAGATCTCCAGCCTTTACCGTAGTTAGTCCACTTATAAAGTACTCCAGCGAAGCAACTGGCCGACTCAGATCCAGCATTGGCGTCGAGTGGTACGTCGGAGATTGTTAAGTCCGGCGAGTGATCTCCGATCGGCGAATTGTCGAGTGTTATGCAACACAGAGGATGCATTTGTTTTACACGCATTGCTGTGTGTGAGATGAGGATGATCGAAGTTAAATCGAATTTAACAAGTTATTGGATCGATGTCTTTGTATATTTTATATTGTATACGAGAGAGAGGGGGAGAGAGAGAGAGAGAGAGAGAGAGAGGGAGTTGAAGTAAAGAGAAACTTGCAAGGCTAATTAAAGAATTAAAGCAGGCGTATGTATAATTGACAAACTTGTACCGCCATTTTCAATTTGAGAGAGAGAGGAGAGAATGATATGCAAGGAATATACTATTTATATTTTTAATGCGGAAATTGTAGTTTTATTTTTAATGCTGAAAATGTAGTTTTATTTTTTTTGTTCATGTATAATTTTGCTATAAATATACTCACGACACTGGTACTTATAAAATTCTAGAAAATTCAAAAGTGGTTACAAAATTTTTGCTAAATTTTTACAAAAAGTTTTCTTAAAATTTTGGTAAATTGTTACAAAAATTTTACAAAAGTTGTTATAAAACTTTTGTTATTTTAAAAATATAAATTTGAATATTCTGTCATACTCTTATAATTTTTTTTTCTTATTTTGTGTCGGGTACTCTTATAAAATTTGATTAGGTTAAATTTAGCATGTTTCTTTTGATTTCCGCAAAGTAATGGTTAGAAAATCAAAATACGAAAAGTCCAGGATGTGTTAAGATGTATTGTCATATAAATTCTACACACGAATGAAAGAAATTTCTTATCTCAATTTTATTAAATACAAGACGTCAAAACTATTAAGAACATTTACAGCAAATTTTGCATTAACATTTTACTATAAAAATGACATTCGGATATTTCTAATAGGCGATTTAAGCGGTTGGTTCGAAGTCATTCTTGATTTTAAATTACAAACTCATTTGAATAATAAGTTAAAATGATGTAAAGTTAAAAAATGATTTAAAGTTAGAAGTTATAAGGTACTAATTTAAAAATATTGCACATTTTTTAATTTTATTTGAATTGAAATTCTAAATATTTTATCATTAATTTAAACTAAATTGATAATGTATTTTATTTGAAATAAGTAATTTTTTGGTTATTAATAAATATAATATTATTAATTTACTCTATTAAACCTAATTCTTCCTGTCATTTTTAAAAATAAAAAAGATAATATCTTTGAAATGAAAAGGGCATTGAGAAAGCCCTAAACATATTTTAATAATCGTGACCCAAAATACTCATTAGAATTTTAAATGATCCAAAATATCCACCACATACTTCGTTAGAGTGGAGTAACATCCAGAATTTTAAAATTTATAATTTAAGATCAATATTTTTATTAGGTTTTAGACTCAGGTTGGGCCTAAATCCTAAACTCTAAATCGATATTTTTTTATTCATTTTTCATAATATTTCTAAAATCCAGATGCGTAATTGTTGAAACCTAAAACATTAAAACTTCTGAAATATATTACATGATTAAATAATAAACTTATTAAATCAATATTTGAATAATTATAAAAATAAAAAAAATTACATGATGAGAGTAGCACACATAATACTTCATTGGCACTACTCGAAAAATGTCAATAGACATATGTTATGTGCCGATGTTAAAAACTCCAAAAACTGATGTCTAAGTGGTTGATGTTAAAAGTTAATATTTTTAACATAAGTATTGGGTCGATGTGAAAAAAAAACCTATTACATCATTTCTAGTTTAGGAATTGATGTCTAATGACCGATTCATATCCTACTAACTACTCGAGATTAGCATTAAAATCATATTTGTATATGTTCAAACATAGACAACTTAAGATTATTTAGACTATAAACATCAGTTCCTAATGAGAACCGATATTTATACCCTGTATGTACATCGGGTTTTAAGTGAAGCTGATATCTTTAAAACGCTATAACATCGGTGTCTAACCTGTTAGTATTTGTACCCTAGAGACAACACTATGATATTTTAGTTTAAGACATTAGGATTATTAATGTTTATGTTCTATCGATTATTCTATTTATAATTTATTAATTCTTAATTTACTGCGATATAAATGTTAGATTAATAAATGTCTTTGGAATATAATATGCAATTCTATATCTCTAAGTACTTGACTTAGAAATGAGATTATGAGAATAGTATCAATATTCCTAAAGGTCTCTAGTAGAGTATTATTATTAAGGGACAATAATAATACATTAAGACTGGTGTGTTTGTTGACTGATGATCACATCTCATTGATCATAGTTATAGTGATACTAAAGTAAAAAATACAGGCAGATGTATATGTACATGGTGTTGGACAGACCCAATGTGAGATTCTACATGTCTGTTGTGTCATAAGTAATTCTCACATTGATAATGATGTAATGGTCCTTAGACCTGAAGTCATTATATTTCTATACGAGAATTAATATACATTGATTCCATTAAAAGTTATCCTTGACCGCGTAATGATAAAAGTGGACATTGGGTATATTATGAATCGTATGAGAAATATGAATGATCTAGATGGGATTTAACCCTCTTATTTTAGGAGTGATATTATTGGCCTCTTGTATGAGCTAGACTGTGAAATGCGTGGCCACGCTCAAATGTTGATTTGATATGATAGTCTACTCATTGATCAAGGAAACTTGGATTAAACTATGATGAGGATGCCACATTACATGCCTATAGTTTAATCTATAATATTTGGTTAAAGGGATTATATTATATTGTACATTTTTCACAAAAGGTTTAATCGATCACCGATTCAATTATTATTACTTGGGTAACAATGATGTATTACTAGATGCCGCTCATTGTTTACGATTTTAAATTAGATTTAAAATTTGTTGGCAACGTAATAATAACCTATAGGGTCACACACTAAGAATGCTTGAAAGATTATTTAATTTAAATTGGATTTAAATTATATTAAAGTAATTCGAATTATTTATAATATTAATTAAGTATGACTTAATTAATTAATAAATATTGATATTAAAATTTACTAATATTAATTATGAAATTTATTTGTTAAATAATTAAGTGAGACTTAATTATAATACAAATAGGATTTTCGAATTAATAATAACTCCTAATTAGTTAAGAGTTATAATTCGTTTTTCTACTCTCCATATAATATATCTTGTGTGGCTGATTTTTGTGTGAAAAAGGACTTTTACTAAAACCCTAGCCACCAAGAGAGAAGAGGGAGAGAGCAAGAAGAAACGAGTTTGTGCTAGTACACATCCAATCCTTGAGTTCAAGCATTTGTGTGGATACCGATAGAGCGTAGATCGCGAGAGCGGGATACGTGGTGATTGAACAAGCTTTGGATCTCTATTAGTCAACCAATTGGTAAAGCTTCTTAAGATAAATAATCTGATCTACGAATTAAATATATGTTTTTCGCATGGATCCTGCGGTGGGTTTCGAAAATTCTGTTTTTTTTACGTTTTTAATTATTGTTTCCGTTGCGTTTTTGACTTAGTAATAAGATACACAAAGTAAACTTCAACTAAGCTCAATATCAGAATTTGCTTCTGTTAAAAGATTTCCACATAAATAATTACTTCAAACATGAGATCCTTCGTATATTAAAGACTACTAGGTCAACATCTAGCACAGTTATCCTCATTGGATTGAATAGTCACAGAAACATTCATATCACTATCAGAGTTTAGAAATTCACATCAGACAACAATCAACACTTAAGAAATTTTCAATTTAAGCACAGAATACACAAAGATAGTAATATCTGTAAATACTGATCATAAAATCTGATGTTTCAGAACATAAACTAAGAAGATTTAGAGAAAGAACTTGAAACCATTCCAAGTTCATTTACCAATCTTGTAAAAGTAGCTTCACACAGTGGTTTTGTGAAGATATCTTCTAGTTGTTGATCTGTGGGAACAAAATGTAATTCCACTGTACCTTCATCCACATGTTCCCTTATGAAATGGTACCTTATGCTGATGTGCTTTGTCATTGAGTGCTGAACCGGATTACCTGTCATAGCAATAGCACTTTGATTATCACAGTAAATAGGGATTTTAGAAAATTCTAACCCATAATCCAGTAACTGATTTTTCATCCAAAGAATCTGTGCGCAACAGCTTCCTGCAATAATGTATTCTACTTCTGCAATTGATGTGGAAATTGACTTCTCTTTCTTGCTGAACCAAGAAATCAATCTGCCTTCAAGAAATTGGCAGCTTCCACTTGTGCTTTTCCTGTCAATTTTTACATCCTGCAAAATCTGCATCTGAGTAACCTATTAGCTTAAAGTCTGATTCTCTAGGATACCACAATCCCAGATCAGCTGTACCCTTAAGGTACTTGAAAATTCTTTTCACATCTGTTAAGTGAGGTTATCTTGGATCTGCTTGAAATCTTGCACAAAGACAGTAGCATACATGATATCAGGTCTACTTGCAGTTAGATAGAGTAGTGAGCCAATCATACCTCTGTAATCAGTAATATCTACTGATTTACCTGTATCCTTATCCAACTTAGTTGTAGTGGCCATAGGAGTGGATGCACTTGAACAATCCTGCATTCCAAATTTCTTCAACAAGTTTCTGGTGTTCTTTGATTGACAAATAAAAGTTCCTTCTTCATTCTGCTTGACTTGAAGGCCCAGAAAATAATTAAGTTCTCTCATCATACTCATTTGATATCTTGACTGCATCAGTTTGGCAAACTTCTTACAAAGTCTGTCATTTGTAGAACCAAAAATGATATCATCAACATATATTTGCCCCAAAAGTAAGTCCTTTCCATGGTTGAGGTAGAACAGTGTTTTGTCAATAGGTCCTCTGTTAAATCCACTTTCCAGAAGAAACTGAGCTAAAGTCTCATACCATGCTCTTGGAGCTTGCTTAAGGCCATAAAGTGCTTCATCAAGCCTGTAGACATGATTGGGAAATTGGAGATATACAAAGCCTAGAGGTTGTTCAACATATACTTCCTCTTCCAATTCTCTATTAAGAAAAGCACTTTTCACATCCATTTGAAAGACTTTAAACTTCTTGTGAGTAGCATAAGCCAAAAATATCCTTATAGCTTCCAATCTAGCAACTGGTGCAAATGTTTCATCATAATCAATTCCCTCCTATTGAGAGTAACCTTTTACAACCAGCCTTGCTTTGTTCCTTGTAATTATGCCGTCATTTTCAGTTTTGTTTCTAAACACCCATTTTGTACCAACAACTGATCTGTTCCTTGGTCTTGGCACTAGGTTCCAGACTTTATTTCTTTCAAATTCATTTAACTCTTCCTGCAATGCTTGCACCTAATCAGCATCTTGAAGAGCTTCTTCCACTTTCTTTGGTTCAGTCTGAGAGAGAAAAGAATGATAAAGACATTCATTTGATGTAGCTGTTCTAGTTCTGACACCTGCATCAGGATTTCCAATAATTAAGTCAGGTGAATGTGCTTTAGTCCACTTCCTTGTAGATGGAAGGTTTTCTCTAGAACTGGATGCTCCCCCATGATCCATGCTGTCTCCATCAACATTTTCTGATGCTCCCCCTGAAATTTTGCTCTCTGAGTTGGATCCTTCATTATTTGAGTTTCCATAAATATCAGAACATGAGTTTCTAGAATTATCAGAACTTGGCCCATCAGAACTTGAAGAGCCTGTTGTAGGTTCTGATGCTTCTTGAGATGTGGTTGGTTCTTCAGTATGCTCCCTCTGCACAGGTGCATTTTCCTTAGGCGTAGTCACCATAGTTTCAATAACATCAGAGTTTAATCCATCAGAGTTTGCAGTATCAGGATTTACAGAATCAGAATTTAAAACTTCATTTTCGAATCTCAACTGATCATAATCATTGAAAACTTCAAGTCCAGTAATCTTCTTATCATCAAAAGAGACATTGATAGATTCCATGACAACCCTTGTTCTTAAATTATAGACTCTGAAAGCTTTTGTAGAAAGTGGATATCCAACAAAAATTTCTTCATCAGCTTTTAGATCAAATTTGGATAGCTGTTCAGGATGAGTCTTAAGAACAAAACACTTGCATCCAAATACATGAAAATACTTCAGATTTGGCTTCTTTTTCTTCACCATCTCATATGGTATTTTTCCATGCTTTTTAATGAGTGTTGCATTCTGAGTAAAACAAGCAGTCTGCACAGCTTCAGCCCAAAAGTAGGTTGGCAACTTTGCTTCATCAAGCATAGTTCGTGCAGCTTCAATAAGAGTTCTATTCTTTCTTTCAACAACTCCATTTTGTTATGGAGTTCCAGGAGCAGAAAATTCCTGCTTTATTCCATGGTCTTTGCAGAACTCTTCCATAATCAAATTCTTGAACTCAGTGCCATTATCACTCCTTATGATCTTCACAGAATCTTTGACCAATTTATCTAGTTGCTTGACATGATCAATCAAGATAGATGCAGTTTCACTTTTTGTGTGCAAGAAATACACCCATGTGTATCTGGTGAACTCATCCACTATGGCCATAACATATTTCTTCTTTGTAATAGACATGACATTCACTGGACCAAATAGATCAACATGTAGTAGGTGATAAGGCTCAAAAATTGATGATTCAGTCTTGCTCTTGAATGAAGATTTTATTTGTTTTGCCTTCTGACATGAATCACAAAGGCCATCAGGAGAAAATACTGATTTTGGCAGTCCTCTCACTAGATCTTTCTTGACTAGTTCATTTATATTATTAAAATTTAAATGAGAGAGTTTCTTGTGCCAATCCCAGCTTTCTTCAATTGATGCTCTACTCAACAGACAGATTGCAGAACCATCAGTACTTGTTGAAATCTTGGCTTCATAAATGTTACCATGCCTGTATCCTTTCAGAACAACTTTGCCTGTAGATTTGCTTACAACTTCATAGTGTTCTTCAAAGAAATCCACATGATAACCTCTGTCACATATTTGACTCACACTCAGCAGATTGTGTGTAAGTCCTGAGACCAGAGCTACTTTTTCAATGATGACATTCCCAAGATTGATATTGCCATATCCCAGAGTTTTTCCAATGTTGCCATCTCCATGAAACACCTGGGCCAGCTTTCTCCACAAAGTCTGATAGCAGAGCTTTATTTCTAGTCATATGTCCTGAACATCCACTGTCCAGAACTAGGATGTTCTTCCTGTTGCCCTGCAATCACAAAGACCACTAATGATTAGTTTTAAGGACCCAGACTTGCTTGGATCCTTTGGCTCTTTTAAGTTTGTTAACATTTGCAGCGGATTTAGCATCAGAGTTTATGTTAACAGTTTTATTATCAAAATTTGCAATATCAGACTTTGCATCAGAACTTACACTAGAAGGAATAATGCTAACTTTCTTTACAGAAGGTTTTATTTGATAATAATCATAGTACAAACTATGATATTCCTTACAAGTATAAATAAAATGCCATAAACTACCACAACGAAAACAAGGATTTTGTGGCTTATATCTAACAGACTGACTATTAACTCCTGATTTTGAAGGTAAGGAGTTTATATTCTTATTCTTCCTGCAGAAAGAAGCCAGATGGTTATAATTTCCACAGTTATGACATGTTTTTCTAGGAGCATTAGGAATAGGCTTATAATTGTTACTTTTGTTCACACCTTCCTTTCCATTCCTATTTTTCCTAGGTGGATTTACCTTGTTTACATTCTTAACATCTTTCAGCTTATGCTTAAGCTGCTTCTTAGTCATTAAGCCTATGTTAACTTCAGTTGGCTTATCCTGTTTGGGTTTGTCAGAAGTTACTTTCTCCTTAACTTCTAATTTAACAATATCATACTTTGCAGTTACAAACTTAACAGGATTTACCTTTGGTTTTTGTTTAACAATTTTAGGCTCAGTTTCTACAATTCCCTTACTATTCTTGTCATCTCCATAACCTAAGCCCTCTTTCCAGTTTCCACTAATAAGAATATCCTGAGTTGCTTTACTAGAGTTAGTCCAAGTCCTGATAATCTCTCTTTCCTTTTCTAGCTCAGTTTTTAGAGATTCATTCATTTTTAACACTTCATCCCTAACATAAAAGGCATCATCTCTATCTTTCTGAGTTTGATGGAATATGAATAACTCCTTTTCTAAATAATCATTCCTCTTTTTATAAGCAAGATTTTCAGAAGTTAATCTTTCACATGTTAAAGTTTGATCTTTATAACTAATGAACATGGTCTTAAGATATCTTCTTAACTCAGTAATATCATCAGTATGAAAGGCATAAGTAGTTTGAGGTGCCTTTAAGTCAGCAGTATCAGAACTGCTATCAGCATTTGCCATTAAGGCATAGTTTTCCTCATCCTCAGAATCTGAAGCATCTGACCAGCTTTTCTTCTTTGTGACAAGAGCCTTGCCTTTGTCACTCTTCCCTTTTCTACAATTTGGAGATATGTGGCCTTTCTCACCATAGTTGTAGCATTTAACATTTGAGTAATCTCCTCTGTCATACTTTCCTTCTTTGCCTTCAGATTTTCTGAAACCTTTCTTTTCAGAACTTGCACCTTTCCTGGAAAACTTCTTTCCTTTCCTGAATTTTCTGTACGCAATTTTTGTGATCCCTTTCACCATAAGAGCACACAGCTTCATCATCTCCTCATCAAGGTCCATCTCAGGTATATTTTCAGTTTCTGAGTCATCATCACTATCAGAACTTGATGACTCAGTATCAGACTTTGTGATGAGAGCCTTTCCCTTGCCTTTCCTTGAGGCAGCTTCTTTGGGACTTTCCTCCTCATCCACAAAGGCAACTGTTCTTGACTTTCTTCCATTCCTCTTGCTTCTTTGTTCCATCTCAAGTTCATGAGTCTTGAGCATCCCATAAATTTAATCAAGAGTTGTTTCATCAAGATTATAGTTGTCTCTTATTATTGTGGCCTTCAAATCCCATCTTTCAGGAAGAGCTAACAGGAATTTAAGATTTGAATCTTCAATATCATACTCTTTGTCAACTAATGACAAATCATTCAAGAGTTTGACAAATCTGTCATATAAATCAGTTAATGACTCATCAGGCTTTGAGTCAAAGTGCTCATACTCTTGAGTGAGTATCGTCTTCCTGTTCTTCTTGATTGAATCAGTTCCCTAACACCTTGTTTCCAAAGCATCCCATATCTCTTTTGCAGTCTTGCAGTTAATTACCCTGTTTGACATGACATTATCTATGGCACTATGCAGCAAGTGTCTTACCTTTGCATCCTTTGTAATTGATGAGATATCTTCAGCAGTGTAATCACTTTTCTCCTTTGGTACAGACTTTGCTGGATGACCTGCAACTTCCACGGAGAGTTTGGTTGACATATGTGGTCCTTCATAAATCCTGTCGAGATATTATGGATCTGTAGCTTCCAGAAATATAGCCATCTTTACTTTCCATATGGAATACTCAGAAGGTTTCAACATGGGAACTCTTATAGTCTCATATCGACTATGAGTTATGGTTTTTGGAGGTTCTTCAGTTTTGGTGGGCTTGGTTGGAGTTTCTTCTTCAGACATGATTGATTTTGGATCTTAAACTGTTTGTGTGTTAACAGAAGGCTCTGATACCACTTGTTAGGTCACACACACTGTAGAAGGGGGTTGAATACAGTGTTTAGCACAATCAAATCGAATATAAGAACTCAAGTAACAGAAAACAGATTTTATTCAACACAATAAACTCTGTTACAATATGGAACTTTCCTCTCTTAGTGACGAACAAATTATCACGAGAGCTGCTAAAGTTACAAAGAATAATAACTTCGATAATCGTAACACTTATAGTGTAAACTCTATGCATGTGTTTATATACTACACAGTTACAAGATAATCTTCTAATTGATATGGAATATAATTCTGCTTCCTAAAATATATCAACCAGTTATCTTTTCTTCCAAGTATTCTATTCTTCATAGAATTCCTTCTTCATACACAATTCTTTCTGTCTTAGTCTCGATCTTCTTTCTTTTCAATCAGCCGCCTGCCTTATCTGAAAGTCATCTTAAGTCCTGATATTATCTCCTGATAAATATCTTCTGAACCTTAAGTTCTGAAAACTTAAGTTCTGATATCTTAAGTTATGTCTTCAGTATAAGTGCTGATTTCCAGTTAAGTATTGATTCGTCCTGTAAGGTAAGATCTGAAAACTAAATACAAATCATATTACACATGACATTATCAAATATATCTAACAGGTCCCTAGTCGAGTATTATTATTAAGGGACAATAATAATGCATTAAGACTGGTGTGTTTGTTGACTGATGATCACATCTCATTGATCATAGGTATAGTGATACTAAAGTCAAAAACAGAGGCAGATGTATATGTACATGGTGTTGGACGAACCCAGTGTGAGATTCTACATGTCTGTTATGTCATAAGTAATTCTCACAGTGATAATGATGTAATGGTCCTTAGACCTGAAGTCATTATATTTCTACACGAGAATTAATATACATTGATTCCATTAAAAGTTATCCTTGACCACGTAATGATAAAAGTGGACATTGGGTATATTATGAATCGTATGAGAAATATGAATGATCTAGATGGGATTTAACCCTCCTATTTTAGGAGTGATATTATTGGCCACTTGTGTGAGCTAGACTATGAAATGCGTGGCCACGCTCAAATGTTGATTTGATATGATAGTCTACTCATTGATCAAGGAAACTTGGATTAAACTATGATGAGGATGACACATTACATGCCTCTAGTTTAATCTATAATATTTGGTTAAAGGGATTATATTACATTGTACATTATTCACAAAAGGTTTAATCGATCACCGATTCAATTATTATTACTTGGGTAGCAATGATGTATTACTAGATGCCGCTCATTGTTTACAATTTTAAATTAGATTTCAAATTTGTTGCCAACGTAATAATAACCTATAGGGTCACACACTAAGAATGCTTGAAGGATTATTTAATTTAAATTGGATTTAAATTATATTAAAGTAATTCAAATTATTTATAATATTAATTAAGTATGACTTAATTAATTAGATAAATATTGATATTCAAATTTACTAATATTAATTATGAAATTTTTATTTGTTAAATAATTAAGTGAGACTTAATTATAATACAAATAGAATTTTCGAATTAATAATAACTCCTAATTAGTTAAGAGTTATAATTCATTTTTCTACTCTCTATATAAAATATCTTGTGTGGCTGATTTTTGTGTGAAAAACGACTTTTACTAAAATCCTAGCCACCAAGAGAGAAGAGGAAGAGAGCAAGAAGAAACGAGTTTGTGCTAGTACACATCCAATCCTTGAATTCAAGCATTCGTGTGGATACCGATAGAGCGTAGATCGCGAGAGCGGGATGCGTGGTGATTGAACAAGCTTTGGATCTCCATTAGTCAACCAATTGGTAAAGCTTCTTAAGGTAAACAATCTGATCTACAAATTAAATATATGTTTTTCGTATGGATCCTGCGGTGGGTTTCGAAAATTCTGTTTTTTTTTTATGTTTTTAATTACTGTTTCCGTTGCGTTTATGTGCTTGAAACCCTACATAACTGACGTTAAATATCCTCATATAATTGTTAAAATATACATCAGTTTTAAGCTGGTGTGTTAAATACTGAAATTGATGTTTGTGTACTGCAGGAACATCAGTTTTTCCTATAATAGTGATATAATATCTTTGGTTTAACATCATTTTTTCATAACCATTTGAGGTGTTTTATTTGCATGATTATATGCCCAAAATATTACAAAAAAATTACCGAAAACCAAAATGAACACTGCGTTTAAATTTGATATATATATACCATCCAAGTTTGCAATACAAAATATTCAGCCAAAAGCATACTTCCCTAACAATGTACTACTACATCCCAACAACCAAAACCATCCACCTTCACCAAAGTTATACACCAAACTCCATAAGTGATAGAGGATAAAGTAATTCCTGATTACATGATTAATGTAAAATTAATTATTCCCAATTTGAGTTATAAATAAAGTCCATCTAGAGGGACCCAAAAGCCCTGAACATTGATTATTTTGTAATTAATAAATATGGGAAAAATCAGTTGATAGATAGAGTCCAAATAAGGATACAATTCCTTGGAGATTGGCCTCCAAGAAACCTCATGGGACAAGGAATCAATTTTCTACATTCTAGGACTCCAAATCTCATTCTAAATCGGAGACTTGTCCACCAAGTCTCCTAACCCTAATCTACTTCAAGGCATCCCATGCCTATATAAGGGGCCTCACCCCACAAATCAGAACTGTATTTTTGACTTGATCGTTAGCACACAGCAAGGTACGTAGCCATCTTGTGAAGGCAGATTGAGTCACGAAACACGAGAATAGTCAAATAGAGCCTTGAAGCTCACAAACCCTAGCAATAAATACACCATAATTTTGTATCCATGACATTTGGCGCCGTCTGTGGGAAAACAACAACAACCATGGTAAACACAAGGAGCAGAAGCAATGTCCCTAAAGGAACATCGGCTGGAACAACCCATACAATTTCATCTGCCATTGAAATTCCCCCTCACTCGACTTACTCCCAAGTGACAACGGATCCTTTGAATCCCCGATCTGAATCACATCCACCCCCAGTCTTAGAGGAAAATCCTCAAAATTCGAATTTGAATGCACCTTTGGGAACTCAATCCGCGGGCTTTGAGATGTCAACTGTAGTGCATCACACACCCTTGAATCCCACCTATGGGAGCCTGGAGGGAGTAGGCCACCCCTACCGCCTCAATCCCAGCCTTGATGACCCTAATTATCTTAGAGATCTACAACGAGTCACCAATGAAAGAAATGTATCAGGACCCTATACTATAGAGGAAAGTGGAGAGTTAACCGATGAGGATGCTCATCATATGAGGAGAAGAAGGGATAAAGAGCCCATTGAGGATAGTCACATTAAGCCCGTTAGGGGCAGGCAACCCAGATTTCAAGAAGTTCAGGGAGTGGCATCTCAGACTTTCGAGGAAAGGATACGTTCCCATGAGGCAGAAATCTTGAGACTAAGGAGTGACATGGAGAGAAGTCAGGCTAGGCAGCCAACAAGGGCCAACCAAGCTAGAGGAACTAGGGGAACTACCCAGGTCATCGATTTGGAGGAAATTTTATTTAAATAGTAAGATTTTGTACGATTTTCGTCCTAGGAGAAAATCAGTGGATGCCCCTCGGGGAAACCCGTTTGAATTGCTCCCCCTCGGAGACCCAGAAAATCCAACCCCGCCTTTCACGGAAGAAATCGTGAACACCCATATCACAAGGAAGTTCAAGATGCCAACTATAAATGCCTATGATGAAATGAGAGATGCCGCTAATCACATCAGGACCTTCTCTAATACACTGTTGTTGCAGCTCGTGAATGATGCAATCAAATGTCGGGCTTTCCCTCAAACTCAATTGGGTCCTTCAGAGATTTAATTCAAGCTTTCATCAAGCAATTCATCTGCGGGAAGGTGCATGAGAAAAGCTTTGTTTCTCTCATGAGTATAGTGTAAGGGGCAAATGAGTCTCTTAGGGACTACTTGAATCGATTCACAAAGGAGGCCTTGAAAGTCCCGGATCTTGATGACAAGGTATCTATGATAGCATTACAATGAGGAACCAGGGATGAGTTCGTAAAGATGTCTTTGGCCAAGCGACCACCAAAAAATATGCTATAGCTCTAGAATAGAGCAGGAAAATGTATCCAGGTGGAGGAGAGCATGAGAAAAACGGTGACAAACAATGAGCCCGCCGGTGGCAAGAAGAGGAAAACAGATCAAGAATACAATGTTAAGGACAAGTATCCTAGAGTTGAGAAAGACATTGACTCAACCCCGAAGAAGGGAGGGCCTGGATAAAAGTCTACCGTTATGCTAGGCTGAATGCTCCTAGAAGTCAGATCTTAATGGAAATCGAGAGATATAGGGATGTTCGTTGGCCTAAACCACTGAAGGATGATCCTAGGATGATCCTACTAAGCTAGATAAAAGCAAATATTGTTGATTTCACAAGGATACTGGTCATGACACCGATGAGTGCCGACAACTGAAGGACAAAATTGAATTCCTTATTCAAAAAGGAAGATTGAGCAAGTATACTAGAGATGGGGAGAAAGGAGAAAGAAACAATAATGGAAAAAGGAATTTCGATGATCATAGGAGGGATCAAGATGATCATGGATGAATTCCCCAACCCCGAGGACCGGTGATAAATACAATCTTTGGAGGACCAATTGCTGCTGGTTCATCTAAAAACTCAAGAAAAACTTATGTTAGAGAAGTCATGCATATAGTTGGGGAAGCTCCAAAAAGGGCTAGGACGGGAGTGGCAATGGTATTTGATGATTTTGATATGGAAGGGGTCAAGTTTCCCCATGACGATCCCATAGTCATAACACCCATAATAGGGAACAGCCCGGCGAAGAGAGTCCTGGTAGACAATGGAGCGTTGGTAGATATCTTACTTTATGATACCTTCATAAGGATGGGTTACAATGATTCTCAATTAACCCCCACTGATATGCCGATATATGGTTTCGCTGGAGTTGAATGTCCCATTGAAGAGATAATTAAGCTGCCTCTAACAATGGGTCAAGAGCCAAGACAGTAGGGATGGCAAAATAATCTGATCTGACAGATACCCGATCCGAAACCCGAAATTTTGGACTTACTGAACCCGATTTTTTGGATTTGTATTTAGATATGGATTAATTTTTAAACCCGAAATTTTTTGGATTTGGATTTGGATTTGAATATTAGGTATACCGATCCGAAACCCGATCCGAAATCTGAAACTCTATCCGAACCCGATCTGAACCCCAAATCCGAAAAAACCAGAATTATTTTATATATATATATTATTAGAATTTTATATATAACATATTATAATATTATATAAATGTATATTATTTTAATATAATATACATGATACATATTATTATATAATTTTTAGAACATATATTTTTATATTTATGTTAAAAATTAATTAATTATAAAGTTTAATAAAATATACTTATTCAATCATTTAAACGGGTGATAAGGTTTATAAGGTTAATAAAACATCTTTTAGTGATAAATCTAAAAAAATTGGGTATCAATTGAGTTGATTTTTTGAATATTAGCTATACATATAATAACACAATTAATAATTTGATGGAGTGGTTGAAGATGACACGTTAAAAACTCTTTCTCTGCAAGTTATGTGTTCGATCCTAAGCAGTTTTAATATCAATAATTATACAAATTTTCAGATTTTGGGTTCGGGTTCGGGTTTCGGGTATGAATATCCAATTCAAAAAAATTTTGGTTTCGGGTATACCCGAATCCGATCCAAAATCCGATGGATCGTGTTCAGGTATTCATTTTAGGGTATTTTTTGGGTTCGGATCGGGTTCGGGTATGGATACAACTTTCGGGTTTGGATATGGATTCTGTAATACCCGATCCGACCCGATTGTCATCCCTACAAGAAAGGCCACGCAAATGCTGAACTCCATGGTGCTGAAGGCTGGATCAACATATAATGCGATCATGGGAAGGACCTGATTACATGCCTAAAAGGCAATTCCCTCATCCTACCATTCTGTGATTAAGTTTCCGACCAGAGACCGAATAAGAGAAGAAATGGGAGACCAGAAGATGGCTAGAAGCTGTTATGTAGCCTCGCTGAGGGAAGATGGAGTAGGGGGTAGGTCTTGCCTATTGAAGACCTGGATATCCGTGAAAATGATGATAAATAAAGAAAACTAGCAGAAGACTTGATCCCGGTTCCATTGGCTCCCAAGGACTAGGGATGGCAATCAAGTTGGATGGGGTCCGGTATTGCAGAATTCATATCCAAACCCTAAAATTTTATCCATACCCGAACCCGACCCGAACCTGAAAAATACCCGAAAATGAATACCTGAACCCGATCCATTGAATTTTGGATCGGATTCGGTTATACTCGAAACCCGAATTTTTTTTGAATTGGATATCCATACCCGAACCCCAACCCAAAATTCAAAAAATTGTATAATTATTGATATTGCAAATATTTCGGATCGAACATGCAACTTGCATAGAAAGAGTTTTAATGTGCCATCTTCAACCACTCTACCACATCATTAATTGTGTTATTATATGTATATCTAATATTTTAAATATCAACTAAACTAATACCCAATATTTTAGATTTTTGACTAAAAGATTTTTTGTTAACCTTAAAAACCTTATCACCCGTTTAAATGATTGAATAATTATATTTTATTGAGCTTTATAATTACTTAATTTTTAATATAAATATAAAAATATATGTTTAAAAAATTATATAATAATATGTATAATGTATATTATATAAAATAATATATATAATATATATATAATATTATAATGTTTAATAAATAAAATTCTAATATTATATAATTAATTAATTAATAAATGTATACATATATAATAATTCGGGTTTTCTTCAGATTTCGGGTTCGGATAGAGTTTCGGATTTCGGATCGGGTTTCGGATCGGTATAATAATCAAAAAAAAATCGGGTTTAAAAGTTAAATCCATATCCAAATCTAAATCCAAAAAATCGGGTCCGGTAAATCCAAAATTTTGGATTTCGGATCGGGTAATCGTCGAATCGGATTATTTTGTCATCGCTACCGAGGACCCCGAAAGAGTAACTTTCATTGGAGCATCGTTGGAGGAGCCCCTTAGAGGGAAGTTGGTAAGGTTCTTGCAGGAGAATAATGATGTGTTTGCATGGTCGGCAGCAGATATGCCCGGTATAGACCCCGAATTGATTACCCACAAGTTGAACGTGGATCCTAATCGAAAGACTGTGATGCAAAAGAAAAGGAATTTTGCCCTCTGAAAGGCAGGAAGCTATCAAGAAAGAAGCGGAGAAGCTCTTAGAGCATGGTTTCATTGAAGAAATACAGTTTCCAGAATTGTTAGCAAATCTTGCAATGGTAAGAAGGCTAATGGAAAATGGAGAATGTGTGTAGATTTCATTGATTTGAATGATGCATGCCCGAAGGATTGTTTCCCTCTCCCAAGAAGACACTCTGATAGATGCTACCGCGGGGCACGAGATGCTAATTTTCATGGATGAATTTAGCGGATATAATCATATCAATATGCATGAGGATCACATCCCCAAGGTATGATTTATCACTGACTTTGTGTTTTTTGTTACCTTGTTATGGCATTTGGGCTTAAGAATACAGGAGCCACGTACCAAAGATTGGTGGAAAAAAAAATTTAAGGACCTTATTGGGAAAACTATGGAGGTTTATGTGGATAACATGTTAGTCAAGAGTCTCGAAAAGGAAGATCATATAACCCACTTGAGGGAAGCTTTTCAGGTGTTAAGATATCACAAAATGATGTTGAATCCTGCCAAGGGTGCCTTCGGAGTAGGATCTGGAAAATTTTTGGGATTAATGGTCTCAAGAGGGGAATATTGGCCAACTTGGACATGGAGCCACCATGTTCCGTAAAGGATGTTCAGAAACTCACTAGAAGGGTTGCAGCTTTGGGTCTATTCATCTCCAAGTCTAGGGACAAGTGTTTGCCCTTCTTCAAGGCTTTGAAGAAAGTGAAAGATTTTGTATGAACTGATGAAAGCCAAGAGGCATTTGATGAGTTGAAGAAATATATGGTTTAAGCACCGTTGTTGGCCAAAAAATCCTTGATGAAACTTTGTACTTATATTTGGCTGTTTCGGAAAATGCCTTGAGTGTAGTGTTGGTTAAGGAGGAACTTAAAATACAGAAACCTATATATTATGTCAGTAAGATTCTACATGGGGCTGAGTTGAATTATTCGACTATTGAAAAGTTTGCTTTAGCCTTGGTGATGGCCTCAATGAAGTTACGTCCTTACTTCCAAGCTCATAAGATTAAGGTACTAACAAATCGGCCTTTGAGAAACATTATTCACAGTCCTAAAGATAGTGGAAGGCTGATTAAATGGGCTATAGAGCTGGGAAAATTTTGATATTAAGTATAAGCCACGAACGGCGATAAAAGCCCAGGCCTTGGCTGACTTCATGGTTGAATGTACCATCCTCAACTAAGAAGTCGAGGGGGAGGAATATATTATACCTCAAGGCATGGAGGGAAAAGAGGAGCATGAAGGAGAACAGACCAAGGACAAGGAGTTTCGGGTTCTCTATTTTGATGGAGCATCAAAAACAAATTCAATAGGAGCAGGGCTATTTTTACAAAGCCTCGATGGTTTCTTAACTGAATATGCTATGAAGTTAGATTTTCCAACCATAAATAATGAAGCTAAGTATGAAGCTCTGATAGCTGGCCTTGGCCTAGCTGGAACTTTGAAGGTCAAAAACTT
Organism: Apium graveolens; assembly: GCF_009905375.1. Classification (NCBI taxonomy): domain Eukaryota; kingdom Viridiplantae; phylum Streptophyta; class Magnoliopsida; order Apiales; family Apiaceae; genus Apium; species Apium graveolens. The sequence goes on from NC_133654.1 coordinate 35,926,388, forward strand.
GAAAGTTTGTGGAGATTCGAAACTAGTGATATCCCGAGTCAAGGGAGAGTTGAAAGTAAGAGATGAAACCATGGAGAAATATGTACATCTGGTGAGAGCGGTGATGACTCAATTAGACGAGTGTCATATTGAGCATATTCTGAGAGAAAAAATGCTAAGGCTGATGTGTTGTCCAAGTTCGCCTCATCGGAGGTAGAAGAAAGTTCTGGGAGCGTGTACTTTTGTGTTTTGAAAACACGCAACATTGATGTTAAACTTGTTGCCCCTATAGGGCTTGGGGAATCATGGATAGAACCCATTAAGGCCCACATCCAAACTGATTGGCTCCCGAATGATGTGACAGAAGCACGAAGGTTGGTCGTGCGAGCATTGATGTACTCTTTAATCAACGAAATTATATACAAGAGATCTTATGTGATTCCCTACCTAAGGTGCCTTAGGCCCGACGAGGCGCGTGTGGCCCTTGAAGAAGTAAATGAAGGTATTTCCGGACAACACTTAGGGGGCAGAGTGCACAAAATAACTTGTTTCGGCTTCTATTGGCTATGTAGGGAATGGATATTCTCGGGCCTTTCCACATGGCCACAACACAAAGTAAGTTCTTGATTGTGGCTATTGACTACTTCAATAAGTGGATCGAAGCCAAGCCTTTAGCCAAGATTATAGCCAAGAAAGTTGCACAATTCTTATGGGAAAACATCATGTGCAGATATGGAATTCCTCATATCTTGGTAACTGATAATGAAACACAATTCAATAATGAGGAATTTAGGAAGCACTGTGAGGAGAATGAGATTGAGCTACAGTTGACTTCCGTAGCCCATCCTCAAGCCAATGGGCAAGCACAAATGGCAAATCGGATTATTCTGGATGGATTAAAGAAGAGGATTTAAAAGTTCAGGAATCACTGGGTAGATGAGATACTTCCAATACTTTGGGCTTACAGGACCACTTGTAGAGTCACGACAGGAGCAACACCATTTATGTTAACATATGGGGCATAAGTGGTCGTTCTAGTGGAGATATCACATTCATATTCAAGAATCCAAGCATATAACACTAAAGAAAACGTTGAGGGCCAAAGGTTAGCCCTGGATTTAATTGATGAAGTGTGGGATGAAGCACATGCAAAGATTGTGGAATATCATAAAAAAGCTTCCTTTTATTACAACCTAAGGGTAAAAGAAAGGTTTTTCAAGAAAGGTGATTTGGTCTTAAGTAAGGTGGAAGCTTCTGGAGTAGGACAGAGAGGAAACCTCGCCCCAAATTGGGATGGGCCGTACAAGATTAAAAGCTTTCAAGGAAGAGGATCCTATAAGTTGGAAACTATGGATGATGATGAAGTACCAAGGACTTGGCATGCTTAGAACCTGAAAACTTATTATATATGGTTCGTTGTAAAGGAAGTGATTACTTATTAAAGTAGCAACAAGGTTCAAAAGCACCATGAAGCTTTGCTTGCTTAGGATTTTATATTTCAGTTCAATAGGATTTTTATTTTGAGTTTAGTTTACAAAAATTTATGTAAGGGATGGATTCCAAGGATTTATGAAGTTTTCGATATATGACATTAAATTTCTGTGAAATATAAAGTGATGATAAGTAAAACAAATGCAGATAGATATAAGGATAATAAAGTTTGATAAATAAAGAAACTACAAGTATTGAGCATAAATAAACATAAATAAATAAGCCATGCAGGGAAAATAAATCTCTAAGGAGCAGAAGCATCCTATGCATCCGTATCATCGTCTCCCCCGCTCTCACTCGATGTCTCCGCGGTGGCAGTCTCGCTCGAAGAAGAGCTGGGATCCTCTGTGGCAGGTCTAGAAGTTGAATCTGGAGGAGGAAGAAGCTAGGTATAAGGCGCATCCTTATAGACAACTATGCGGGTATGAAACCTCTGTAGTAAAGCCTCATCATCCAAACAAGGGTAGTCCTCCGGGTTAATATCCGGACAGGCGTCGTTCACGATCCTAAGGGTCGTGTCCGAACCAGTCCTAAAAACCCGGGAAACACCGTATCATCCCTAACCTGCATAGTCTGAGCAAACTCGTCTATGTCCAAGTAAGCGTCGATGGTTCTAACCCACTCAAACATGAGTTTCACGAACTCCGCGTTGGCTTCAGAGAGTTCCTCCTTCTTGCATTTCATTTTCATCTCCAAAGCAGTATGTTTGACCTTCTGCTTTCTTAAGGCCCTGTTGGATTTCTCTGAAGCCTTCTTCCAAGATTCAGCATATCGAATAGCCGCCTGGATATGGGCATTAGTCTGAAACAAAAATAGATATGAGGTAAGGCAATGATAATGCTTCAAAAAAGAGGATCGAAATAAATAGGGAAAGGGCATACCGAAGCAATAGATTGAGCTCTCATGAATTTCACCCGCTCTAAGTCTTGACCATCCACTATATTTATGAAGTCTTTGGGGGTAATGAATGGTAGGACCAATCCCAAGCATGCTTCGTGGAACCAACCACGGTGTCCCATCGATGAAAATCCCAGAGAAGATGGAATGAGCCTGTAGGAGGTGGAACAAGAATGGTTGTGGCCTCATTACCCACTGAGGAGGCCTCCACTGCAGGCTCTTTGTGCTTCCTCAGGAAGTTGGGCTCAGCAGCCTTCCCCCGGGTGTCTAGCCCTCCAAGTCGGGCCTTCTTCATCCTAACTGTTTGCTCAACGCCCGGCCCAGTGGCATTGTTTATCTCCTGAGCCGCTAAAAAGAAAACAGAAACAAAGAATAAGTTATGTTAATAATGTATAAAAAAGGAAAACAAAGTATGGGGAATGAGAAATACCCTGCAAAGTGACTGAAGAAAGTCCCACATGGATCAGGGAAAACTCTTCCAACAAAGTCCAACTAGTAGTCTTGCCCTCATCTTTGATAAGCTCCCTATATATGAGATTTTCCTCATCTGATATGTGAAGGGTTTTGGGGTTGCCATCACTAACTTTACTAAAGGAAGACCTAAAAAGGGTGCTCTAATCACCGTTCTCCCATTTCAAACCAACAAAACTGTCCCTCCAATGCCGGTTGTTATCAGGAATGGACGCACAGTTGAAAATTTGTGGACATTTGGGCCTCTTCCTAATGTAAACCCAACCACAAGAGGTCTGGGCACTGTTATAGTACTGAAAGATTTTCCTTAAAATAGCTACAGAATGAGAAAAACCCTGCCTAAGGCATATGACCATAAAATATATGACATTCTTCCAGGCATTGGGTGGAAGTTGACAAGGGTTAACTTGTAAGTCAGCTAACAACCTAGAGATAAACTCGTGAAAGGGAAACCTAAGCCCCGCGACATAAATAAAAAAAGTATCGGGTTTCCAGTGGCATGTTCGATCACAACCATCAACAGGAATTATCCTAAGGAGAGAACGAACATTATAAGTTGTGTTAAGTTTATTAATGTTAGCTAAGTTATACTTAAAATAATCAAAAGAATCTAAGTGAGCATCGAATGGGTATTCATTTCCCCTAGCGTTGATCATATCTAACAGATACATATAACATGACCGAATTTGAATTTCGTTACCTCTCTTTGAAGCCCTTTTTGCGCTCTTATCCGCCATAGATGAAGATATGATGAGTGTTTGAGACTGGGAGCTGGAGGAAGAGGATTAAGATTTAAGCAATCTTCAAGCAAAAATCCAGAAAAACCCTAACCGGAAAACCTGGCTGACCACCGTAGAAACCTTGGAAGGTTGGGAGAGAAGAAATGAGAGGAGATTTGGAAATGAGAAAGTGAAGTGTGAGTGATCTCACCTCATTCCCACTCATATATAACCCCTCCTAGCTGGTCAATGGGCCGGTAAAAGGAGAATGTTAACCGGTATAACAGGTCAAAAGCCCAGCCCAAAAGCCTAGGCCCAATTCCAGAAGTTTCCAGGATATTCTTAAAAAAATAGAAATTTGGAAAACTCCAGAACATTCTCGAGAAGTTAAGAAAAATAAAAAGATGGTCAAGATGACAGGCCCAGTCAAAAGCCAGTTTAAGGGCCCAAAAACTGGAGAATTCTAGAAAGAAAGAGGGCCCAATTTAAAGGTAATAGGCCCAAAAAGAGGCCCACAAAAGAGCCCAATGTGGTTGAATTTTAATTCCAGTCGAATGAATCCTGACCTAAATTCGGTCAGGATTATGGTTAAAAAGCATCCTGGTCGAAAAACCCACGACCAGGGATTATAGGACCTTAATTTGGTCAAAAATCAAGTCAAGGGGTAAATCCTGACCTAAATTCGGTCAGGATTCTGGTCAAAAAGTATCCTGGTCAAAAAACCCACGACCAGGAATAATGGAAGCATAATTCGGTCAGAAATCCCAGTCAAAAGAGAAATATTGACCGAAGAGTAAGGGAGAACCGACCAGAATTCTGATTGAAAATCATTTTGGTCGAAAATCACACGACCAGGAATAAACGACCCATAATTCAGTCAGAAATTCCAATCGAAGGACAAATCCTGACCGAAATAATTCTCAAGTTCAATCAGAATCCTAATCGAAAGCAACCTGATCGAAAATTTCACGATCATGAATAAAAGGACCATAATTCGGTCAGTAATGGGGGTCAACACGAGCATAACAGACTTCTATTGACCAGGATTTCCATCAAGACCAGGTCGAATTCCATCCTGACCGAAATACTCATGACCAGATGAAACTAACCCATAATTCGACCAGGATCCTGGTTGAATAAGGAGTCCTGATCGAAATTGTTTAATAAGAAGAAGAAGAAGAAGAAAAGAAAGGAAAATTTGAGGAAAATTTTCTAAAAATTAGAAATAGTTTTTTGAAAATGATTTCTGAAGAATATTTAAGGAAAAATCTTGAAAATTAAGGACAAAACCTAAAAATTAAGGAAGAATCCTGAAAATTAAGGAAAAATTCTGAAAATTAAAGGAAAAATACCAGAAATTTTTTAAAAATAAGAATAAGGTGAGAAAATAAGCATGGAAAAATATGGAAATTCTAGAAAATATCCTGAAGCCTCAGATGAGGCTAATCGTTGTAAATGTGTAGGTCGCTCCACAATTTATGATAACCTGTAAGGGCATAAAGGAACTTAACTTCTACGAAATCTTGTACGATTTTCCAGAAGTTGAGGGGCAAATGATAGAGCATAAAATAATTCATGATTACATAATTAATGTAAAATTAATTATGCCCGGTTTGGGTCATAAATAAAGCCCATGTAGAGATGCCCAAAAGCCCTGAACAATGATTATTTTCGTAATTAATAAATATGGGAAAAATCAGCTGATAGATAGAGTCCAAATAAGGATATAATTTCTTGGAGATTGGCATCCAAGGTACCTCATGGGACAAGGAATCAATTTCCTACATTCTAGGACTCCAATGGCCATTCTAAATCGGAGACTTGTCCACCAAGTCTCCTAACCCTAATCTACTTCAAGGCATCCCATGCCTATATAAGGGGCCTCACCCTATAAATCAAAACTACATTTTTGACTTGATCCTTAGCACACAACAAGGTATGTAGGCATCTTGTGAAGGCAAATTGAGTCACGAAACACGGGAGCATTCAAATAGAGCCTTGAAGCTCACGAACCCTAGCAATAAGTATACCCTAGTTTTTTATCCACAATAATATATATATATATATAACTACCTAAACTGCACAACGCTACTAATATGTTCGCAACTTCGCAAAATCAACCAACTTAGTCAACACAGACACAAAATAAACTACATAAAATTCATCCACATTCACCATATAAACATCCTAATATAACTAGTGAAGACATGATAGTTTGTTAACAACACTAGACAACTTAACAAAATAGAAGCTGTAATTAGCAGACTTGAAGGCTTAAAAATCATTCAGTTGGTCGTCGAAGATTACCGAAATCCCTTGATATAATCAAGAGCCTCACAACGAAAGACATCAAGCCCCTCCCTTTTGTAACTACTCTTCCGATTCTTCACAGCTCGCTGGTAATATACATGTACAAAAAATCATATTAAAAATTATGCACGCGATGAAAACCAAGAAACTTAATTAGAACATTATATTATGTTAAATCACACAAATTTAAAGTACACACCTTACTTATAAATCTCATTTCCTCATCCTCAATTATATCCTTCAAGTAGCATATTACTACATACCCACATTCATGCCCAACGGGTTATTTAGGGGATCCCTAACATAATAATAACAAAAGTATGGATCCATAATCAAAATATTTTTGATTTAAATAACCTAAATTAAAGTGCAGAATACTAACCAACAGATTTTTATCTTTAAGTTTTTTGTTCACTTGTCCCCTTTGGGCATTGTAAGATTGGACAGCTCTGTACAAGATAATTAATTACCTAGAGTATCAACACAGAGAAATCACTGACATATTTATATATATCTATATATCAAAATATGTACGATAGAAAATTATTATCGTACTAACGCTGCTTCCAGCGCTTGAAATTTGTTCGAATGTAATGGATTGAGAATAAAAAATTCAGATTCCCAAATCAATATCAAAATCCAATAATATTTGTTATAATTATAAAATAATCAATTGTTAGATTTTAAAATAATTATATACATTGAAAACTACCACAAATAAGAAATAATATGAGGCATGAATGATAGCTAGGCTTACTATTCATTATAAGGCATAAATAATATTTTTGAACGTGCATCCACCAGCCTTTTTACAATATAAGTTTCAAAATCATTATTCAACTTGAATGTAGCTCCATGATCAACAAATACAAACAACCCCAAATTCCTTACATAAACCACTATATACAAATACCTACAAATAGAATTTAAACATTTTGCGTAAACATTCTTACGTAAATAGAAAAATTGTTAGACTGGAATCTGAAAAAAAAATAGAGGAAAATTACGCCATATAAATTGATATAGTTGCCTGGCCAATCATTTCAAACTTCATCTAATCAATTACATTCTCATGTAACACATATATCGTTTTGACCAATCCAAACACCCCGACATCACATACAATCTGTATGAAATCTCCTCTTATTTTTAAGAAGGTAACTACATGTTTAAACAACAAGTTAAAGCGATGAGGGGACATTTTTATCCAGCTTCACATTTGTCAACGTGTCATGAACCACGTCTGCATTAGTTTTTTGCTTTTTTGATGACTGGACTTTATTTTTCCTCTTCTGCAAATAAACAATAAAATAAAATATAAATACAAGTAATTTTATGCAAATTCAGGTACATATTCTTCAAGAAAAATGTAAAATGACTTTAACTTAATATACCTTAGCTATTGTGGGGGTGAATAAGATCATGTCTTAGGCCACGCTAAATAAGACCCAACAATTTCGAGAACGGTCCCAATTTCACCAACTATGGGCACCGGAACTAAAGCATTTTTTTAGATGACTGCATCCACCGATACACGAACATTTCCCGGTTGCAGAGGCACTCCGTAAGCCGACTTACCCGTGTCACCTTCAGGTACAAGCCTACCAAAAGCTACCTTGTTGTTGATGTGATCAACTGCTAGCTCACATTTTAGTTGAACCTAGATATCAGTGTTAAACATTCATAGCGGTCGTCACAAACCATTTTCAAAACCTCGAATATATTTATAAATCTGGCTTGTAAACATAATTGTTTTACCTTGTTTGCAAGTGGAGAATGGGTGCGTATGGGATCAAATGCAATAACAACATCATCATCATTCTCATTGTTGGACATCAATTCATCAAATTGTTCTACTCAATAACTTGCATTGTCAGAAATTGGTGATTGAAGACTGGCCATCATGGCCTTCAGCTCATCAATCTGCGATGAAAAATCCTTCTTTGTTCTTTCAAGCTCGGCTTTTGTTCTTTCAAGCTCGTCCTCCGTCTCTTGCTCGTGGACCATCATTTCAAATTTGAAAAATTGGTTCCTTTTCTTTTTTGGCAATGAGAAGTATTTTGATGGATTTATGAAGCTTCCATCTCCCCTTACCCTACTTGAATACTCAGGTATTTGTAATGTAGTACTCAATACATCATTCATTCCTTCAGGTACAAATTCACCTTTACGCTTCTTTTCGAGATAATCATCATATTAACACATGACTCAAATTATGGACTACTCTTAAATTAGGCATGAAATAATCAATTAGAAATGGGAAAAAAATATTACAATCCTTCCATATATCTCGACCAGTCTTTCATCAACCTTTTCATCTTCTGGCAAATGACCAATTTTTTAAAAAAATTACTCAATCAAGATCTTCCTCGGTATCCTTCCGTCCCGATGCCTGCTGCCAAAAAAATTAAACAAAAAACTTTAATCAGGCACTTAACAAATAAAAATGGTTAAAAATAAACTATTCATTTTTTCTATAAAGGCATACTTCTTCCTCTTGCACACTAACATATCCTTTCCTTGACATCCTGTGGAGATATGCCCGCTTACTCGTTCTCTCACTTTGCTCTTTATTAAGTGTCTGCATAAAATATTTTTTTATCAATATGTATACAATTACTGAAGGTTCCCACATGATACTTAATAAATTATTGCACTATAACTCATACCTTCCAATGATCGATGGTCCTCATCGCAACAAATCTTTTCCAGGCTTCCTTACCAAGATAAGCATACTTCTTCGGCGACCTCGCTAGCTTCTTCTTTTGACCAATAAAAGGCATCAAATAATCAGAGGTTAACATTGACTTAAAACTGTCTCCACTTCGCACCCACGGACATTAAAATTAAACTCTCACTTTCCAATGCCACTTTGAACATATCCGGAAGGAAAAATAAAGGAAAATAAATTATTCTTCGACTTTTTAACATTTTAAATTATTATGCTACAATGCAAAAATAAAAATAAATTTTTAGTCTACCCGAATATCACTCCATATTTATACTTTTAATTCATTATCCACTTTTAGCCATGTCGGTATATCGACCGGTACCATTATCCTGGCTAGCATGCCTATATAGGAATGCAAGGTGGGTCTAGTATCTTCAACAGGTACACCATCTGCATGCCTCTTAACTGGAAAAAGACTCCAGTCTGCTCCTTTGCATTTTTACAGACTTTAATTATTACAAGTACAAAATATAAATTAAGATAACAATACAACTTACTTAGGGTTGACCCCAAGCTTAACAGATTACTGAAAATAACTGTTCATTAATCTTATACTCAGATCAGATGTCAATTTGAGTTGCTTCATACTATGATCAGAGATGCAAATGACATTGTTAGCTTCAGTAATCTTTAACATCATCTATTATATATTGCAATCTCCCCCAACTTATTCATTATGAAATTATGCACAAGGTCTGATTGATGATGTTAAAACTTTAACTAAATGCAGAAACCAATCTTCCCATCTGGTCTTCTTTTGTTGAGTTGCATTTAGATTTATTCTTCTCTCCCCCTTGTGAAGAATAGAATATTTTATTATCTGGCAACATCCATCAGTTGTTTTGGCAGACATTTAGATATATTCTCCCCCTTTTTGACATTATCTCCAGGTAGAAAGATCCAGCTAGATGCACATTGTTCAAGCTACTGTCATTGTCCATTTAGAACACTTTCTGCAGCTTTAAGCTCCAGTGAGATTTGTGGAGATGAGTTTATCAAATAGAATAGAGGTTCCACTTATTTCTGCAAAAAGAGTTTGTGAGAAAAAAATCCTAAGCTCTCTGTTCTTTTGAATAAGTAGTCTCACTACTTCTCACTGCACTAGTCTCATGACTTTTGAGAGTTAGAGTTCCCTCACAAGGATTGCTAAATCCATACACTCATATACCTCTCCTTTTGCCATGAAGGATCCTTCCTCTCTTATTCTCTGTTTTTCTTTCAATCTTTTCTCTTATTCTCACATGAAAGGCTCAGTTGTGTTTGACTTACAAAAATAAGAGGGGGCTGAGAAGAGTTGTCTGTGATCATATAATTAGGGGTAATCCATATAGGTCTAATCATACTCATTTTATCAGAAAAGAGAATATTAGCTTGAAGGTGTGAGGTAAATGAATCATTAAGAACACTTGTGACTAGGGTCACAATTTGACTCATAGATTACTCTGTAGTTTTGATAGTGTGTTATCCCTCACCTGTAGTGGGAACCTCCAACTGAATTGGAGGGGATTTGACTAGGTTACTATCATGTACACCAGCCTCAAACCCTTGTATGCCTTGCAACATACTGACACATAAATGTCCTATACTTGCCCTTCTCATGACATTGTCATAGGCAATTGTACTTCTAGCTTTGACTGCTAAGGCAGCTTGTGCTAGATTTATGAGGGGATTTATTCATTTTTGAGGAACCTCCAATTGAATTGGAGAGGATTTAGATAGATCCCCCTCAGGAGTACTACCCTCAAACCTTTCAGTCTGTGAAGACTGTTTTGCATATGAAGGTGCGTTAGGAATACTCATTGGATATTCAGTAAAAAAACTGATAAATTTTCCATGTTTGTGGTGGTTTTTCTTCTCAATCAACAAAACACTTTGAAGAACATTATGAAATTGATGTCCTTTTGTAAAACAGGTTTCTTTTGAGAGTCACCTGAGTGGGATTGTGTTTGAGTTTGTGTTTGAGTTGCTGTATCTGGGAGAACTACAGTTTGGTTTATAGATGTTTTAGCTGCATGTTAACACAAATACCTGTTGATTGAAAATTTGAATTTCCTATTGTTGTCTGAGTGGATTGTGTTGAACCTGTAATGCATTGAATATATTTATCTATTTTGATTAGGCATAAGCATTGAGACATACAGTTGCAAGCATTATGACAGGAAAACTAATAACCAATTAATTTGTAAACACAAGGCAATCATGACATAAAAAATCAAGCAACAAAAACAAATTGATAGAGAAGAAGAGTATTTTCATTAATATTAATTATAGAGTACATTAAGATTCAGATTATATCAAGTAAATCCTAATCCTAGCTACTCTAATTTAGGCTTCTTCTTCTCAGCCTCCAACCTCCTTTCCCTGCGCTGGTAAGCTCTGGACATGGAGTGTGCAAGAGAGATGATCCTCTCCTGTAACTCCAAAGCAGCAAGGCGTTGCTGCTTAGCTACCCTTGCACGTCTCTCCTGCTCGAGAGAGACTTCCATCTCAAAGAAAAAAATGTTGAGTTGATCATCCCATGAGAGTTCGTCAAAGATCTCTCGTGGAATATCAAAGGGGATGCAAACAACCCCCTTGAGACGGACACATAGTCCGAAAGGATCAAAGTTAATTTGGTCTTCATCCAGATGATGGACAGGCTGGTAAGTTCCATGAATAAGTCTGTAGAAGACCGGGGCATCCATTAGAGTGAGAGAGAGAGAGAGAGAGAGAGAGATGAACAGGAGGTGAGTTTGAAATTAGATGTTTGTTGAGAATAAGAGTAGTGATGAATAATAAAGGGTGAAGCGTTTTAATTTATAGAGGGAGCAAAGATAGAAACCAAGAGACTCTTGAGTTGCCCGGATAATAAGAGTAATAATCACATAAGCATATTTGACAGTTAGAAAAGGCTAGTTACTATCCCCTTTGCAAGTACTCAAGAATCTTAGCTCACTATTTAGAATAACTATTCCCCATGCAAATAAACAAGTACTCCCTACACAAAAGTAACTCCTCCTATCAGCATATAGTCAAATAATTTAACCATTATCAGCTTTCTCAAAACATCAAATATAAAGTACTAGTCTACTTACATTAGACTAACATATTTCCAAAAAAAAATATAAGCACGTAAATATGTCAATAAGTCAGAGTAATTATAGACAAAGTATGTCAAAAGTATTTTGCTGAACATAATTTATGAACTAAATTATTTCAGTTTTTCATACGTTTTGCTTCTTTTGATCTGTTATTTATTAACTTCATATAGTTAGAATATGAACTAATAAATATTCAGTTTGCTTAGAATTTCGAGAAATTCCAAGTTAAAATAATCGAGAAGTCTAGGTATTTACAGTAAAAGTAGATGACTTGTCGAGAACTCAAAAAATAGACATTAGGATATCGAGAAGTCATTTTGAGAAGTGAAGTACATGTCGAGAAGTCATTTTAAATTACTCTTATTGAGAACTCAAACTTGACTTATCAAAATGTCAAATAAATACCCAATTTTCCAATAAGTGGACTGAATTAATTCTAACTTTTATTTGAATAAATTCAAAATAAAATTAGAATAAATTTTCCAAAGATATTTTACCAAAATAATTTATCAATTTAAATTATCTTAGTTCTGAGTTATTAATAAGTCAAAAAATTGTACTTGTAGAGAACTCTGTGAATGAATACTATAAGAGAACTTTACAATGACTTATGGATAAATCATTTTAAACCTATTGAGAATTCACTCGAGAAGTCAGTAAATTGACTCATCGAGGACTCACTCGAGAAGTCCTAAAATGACTTGTCGAGAAGTCAATTTATACTTATCGAGAACTTAGTTCTCTAAATACTTTTGGTTATTGTAATTCTGCCTAGAGTTAATTTTACATATTAAGGATGTAAATTAACAACTAAGCAGTTTACTCAGAATTTGAAAAATTCCAAGTTAATTGAATTTGAAAAATAAATATGCAGAGATTTCTGAAATATTTATAATTCATATTTCAGTTAATTTCTAATTTAATTAAATTATTTTGATTTACTTGAGATTAATCTTCTACAAAACATTAGCTGAGTTCTTGCCTTAGGATGAAGAATTGAGCATTCGAATTTCACTTACAAGTCTAGTGAAAGTTGTTTCATCCAAAGGTTTAGTAAAAATGTCAGCTAGTTATTTTTGTTGGTACAAAAATGAGCTCAATGGTACCATTAGTAGCATGTTCTCTAATAAAATGGTACCTCACATCAATGTTCTTTATCCTAGAATGATTAACTGGATTAGCTACTATAGATATAGCACTAGTATTGTCACACATGATAGGAATTTTGTGTAACTAGGCCATAATCCATTAGCTGATTTCTAATCCAAAGCACTTGAGCACAACAGCTTCCTGCAGCTATGTATTCAGCTTCAGCTGTAGAAGTTGATACAGATTGTTGTTTCTTGTTGTACCAAGATACAAGTTTTTGTCCAAGGAATTGACAGCTTCCACTGGTACTATTTCTGTCAACCCTGCATCTAGCAAAATCTGCATCTGTGTATCCAACAGCTTCAAAACCAGTTCCCTTAAGATACCATAATACCAAGTTAGGAGTCCCCTTCAAGTATCTAAAAATCCTCTTTACAGCCATCAAATATGATTCTTTTGGATTGGCTTGAAATCTTGCACATAGACATGTTACAAATATGATGTCTAGTCTACTTGCTGTTAAGTAAAGCAATGATCCAATCATCCCTCTATAGCTTGAGATATCTACACTCTTGCCCTTTTTATCCTCATCCAACTTTATTGCAGTAGACATAGGTGTAGATGTCGGTGAACAATCAACCATTCCAAACTTTTTCAAAAGATCCTTGACATATTTAGTTTGGCTGACGAAGATACCATCACTTCTTTGGCTGACTTGAAGTCCATGAAAGTAACTCAGTTCCCCAATCATACTCATTTCATATTCACTTTGCATAAGCTTGGGAAATCTTTGGCACAACTTCTCATTAGTAGAACCAAAGATGATATCATCCACATAGATCTGAACTAGGATCATATCTTCACCATGTTTCTTGTAGAAGAGGGTCTTTTCTATGGTTCCTCTAGTAAAACCATGCTTCAACAGAAAATCTGATAGTATGACATACCAAGCTCTAGGTGCTTGTTTTATTCCATATAGAGCCTTGAGTAACTTATACACAAAATTTGGAAATTTTGGATCCTCAAAGCCAGGAGGCTGTTGCACATAAACTTCTTCTTCTAGCTCACCATTCAGAAAGGCACTTTTGACATCCATTTGATACACTTTAAAATTTGAATGTGCAGCACATGCTAGAAAAATTCTTATGGCTTCAAGTCTTACAACAGGAGCAAAAGTTTAATCATAATCAATTCTTTCTTCTTGTGAGTAGCCTTTTGCAACCAACCTTGCTTTGTTTCTGGTAACTATACCATTTTCATCTATTTTGTTTCTAAACACCCATTTTGTTCCAATAATGCTTCTGTTCTTTGGTGTAGGAACTAACTTCCAGACTTTGCTTCTTTCAAACCGATTCAGCTCTTTCTTCATGGCAGATATCCAGTCAGGATCCAATAGAGCTTCATCAATTTTCTTAGGCTCTACTTGGGACAGAAAACATGTATGTAGGCACTCATTAGCAGTTGCACTTCTAGTCCTCACACCAGCTGTAGGATCACCAATAATTGCTTCTCTGGAGTGACTTCTATCACACTTCCTTGTGTGAGTTTGTTGACTTGTGCCTTCATCATTTTCTTCATTATTGGTATGACTGGTAGATCCTTCTTCTCTTTCTCCCCCTGAGTTTGTGCTATCAAATTCAGGTGTTTGAGATGAGCTTCCATTCCCATGATTTTCTTGTTCAGTAGTCTCTTTATTCATCATTTGGTGTGAATTAAATTCATTTTCTCCCTTAGAATCACTATCAATGTTGAGGTTTTCAAATGCAAGGGCTTCAGCTTCATTATCATCAAGGCATTCCAAGCCTAGACACTTATCATCATCAAAGGTCACATATGTGCTTTCCATGATCTTCTTTTGATCAATCACATAGACTTTGTAAGATGTTCTTTCCAGCGAATATCCCAGAAAAATTGCTTCAAAGACCTTTGAGTCAAATTTTCCCACATATTCAGAGTTGTCTTTCAAAATGTAACACTTGCTTCCAAACACATGAAGATGCTTTACAACAGGTTTTCTCTTGGACATGATTGATTAGGGGGACTTGCAATGTGCCTTATTAATGAGATATTTGTTCTGAGTATAGCATGTAGTGTTGACAGCCTCTTCCCAGAAACTTGTTGGCAATTTGGCATCTTGCAGTATTGTTCTAGCAGCTTCAACCAATGTTCTGTTTTTTCTCTCAACTACTCCATTTTGTTGAGGTGTCCTGGCAGCTGAGAACTCTTGAACAATGCCTTTGCCTTTGCAGAATTCACTTAATATAGCATTTATGAATTCTGTTCTATTGTCACTTCTCATTCTTTTCACACAATTATAATCTTCGGCCTATTTTTCTATCTTCTTGATGTGCTCAATTATGACATGTGGAGTTTCATCTTTAGAGTACAGTAACTCTACCCAAGTGTATCTTGAGAAATTATCCACCATCACAAGTGCGTATATGTTCCTTGAAATTGATAAGACATTAACTGGCCCAAACAAGTCCATGTGAATAAGCTACAAGGGTGCACCAATGGAATTCACAGTTTTTGACTTGTGACTAGATCTTTTCATCTTTCCTTTCTGACAAGCTTCACAGACTTCAACTTGAGCAAACTCCAGCTTGGGCATGTCTCTCACTAACTCAGTTGTTAATTGCCTTGAAATTCAAGTGAGACAGCTTCTTATGCCATAGCTTGCTTTGTTCTTCTGATGCCTTGGTGTAGAAGCATCAAATACCATCCTTATTTGTTGAGTCCAAGTCTGTAACAAATAAGCTTCCTTTCCTTGCTCCTTTCAGAGCAATTTCACCAGTTTTCTTGCTGATAAAGGTGCATTCTTCTTTTTTGAATAAAACTTCAAAGCCTTTGTCTGCAAATTGGCTAACATTGAGAAGATTTACCTCAAGACCAGCTACTAGTGCTACATCATCAATGACAACATTTTCAGAAATAATCTTGCCATATCCCATTGTGAATCCTTTGATGTTATCTCCAAAGGTCACTAATGGGTCAGCTTTCTTCTCAAACTGTGATAGCAGGGCCTTATCACCTGTCATATGTCTGGAACATCCACTGTCAATGATCCATATGACTTTCTTCACTTTTCCCTACATATAATGAGATTCAGGTGTGTTTAGTGACCGAAGCAGTGTTGGGTACTTTCTTCTTGTTAACTGATTTAGCAGAAGTAGAGTGATTTATTTCAGATAAAATAGAATTCAATGATTGTTATGCACTATCCCTTTCTGATGTAGACTCAATTTTTGATTCTTTAAGATCTACTCTCAGTTTGTGGAAACTCTTCATCACTTTCAAGTTGCAAGGGATGCAGTTAAACTTATCACAGAATGAGTAGGGATCATTTAAATCTGCTTCATTGTATTTGCAAACTCCTTCTGTTGGCTTACTAACACCCTTTTTAAAAAGGCGAGTTAGATGATTTTTAGAACCATATTTTCCACACTTCTTGCCACGAACATCTACAACATAGGTCAGATTATTGCTTTTGGTTATCCCCTTTCTCCCATTTCTATTTTTTTCTTCTATCTTGTATCTTCAATCTTGGTTTCTTTGACAGGAGTCTTGGTACTTTGATTGTCCATAAGATTTTCTTCAGCCTTGGAAGATTGAGTTGAACTTGATTTTTTCTTTTCATTATCCTCATCTGCAATTTCTTGCTTGATGATCAATTCTTCTTCAATAAAATTTACTTCACAAGCCTTGAACACAGGTGACCCAACCTTTTTCAGCATTGCTGGAACTTATCCTGAAGGAAAAATAAAGGAAAATAAATTATCCTTCGCCTTCTAACATTTTAAATGGTTATGCTACAATGTAAAAATAAAAATAAATTTTTAGTCTACCTGAATATCACTCCATATTTTTTACTTTTAAATCATTATCCACTTTTTGCCATGTCGGTATATCGATCGGTACCATTGTACCGGCTAGCATGCCTATATAGGAATGCAAAGTGGGTCTAGTATCTCCAACAGGTACACCAGTACGGTTCTACCTGACTTTAAACTTTTTCCTGTGTGCTATATTTAGGACAACTTTGTGCATTACACAAACAGCTCGTACTTGTCTCTTTTTTCAGGATTCGGTACTAGTAACTATGCCCATATTCGAGTCTACGGGGGTAGGCAAGGCAACTTCTGTAGAGTTTTTAGAATTCTCTCACTGGCCTTCTAATTCTTTCACCTCATCCTGCTTTTCATCATCCTCCACCTGTTACTTTTCTTCATTGTTTATGCAGGGGATTCTGCATCATCTACATGCCTCTTAACTGCCTTTCTCGATTGTTATTCACACTTACTCTGCTACTTTACCATATCTTGGCTTCCTTACTCTAATGTTAAAGAATTTTCTATCCAGATAGGCCATTGACTGATCTAGCTCAACCAGTTCTTCAAGAGTATAGAACTTATCATTTTCCAACTCTAGTATGACTTGCTCCCGTGTATCAATTGTTCTCTGCTCATTTGTTGAGGCAACTGAAATATGAGATCTTGGTTCATCATTAGATGTTTGGCCTTCATTTACTATTAAAGCACTTGAACCATCTACAACATGTTATTGGCCAGATCTCAATGATTGCCTTTGAATCATCTCTAGTTCATGGGTTTTAAGAATTCCATATAGAACTTCCAGAGTTATTCTGCTCAAGTCTCTCCCTTCTCTAATTGCTGATATCTTATGTTCCAAACGGTCAGTGAGGGTAAGCAAGAACTTTAGATTCACCTCTTCAGCTTCATAGTATTTGCCATGTAGCTGCAAGTCATTTATCAGATTATTGAATCTTTCAAACACATGAGTAATGTTTTTCTTAGACATAGCCATGAAACCCTCATACTGTGAAATCATTATCCTTCTTTGATTAGATCTAACCTCCTCAGTTCCTTTATAGAATATTTCAATCTTCTCCCATATTTGCTTGGCAGTGTCATAGTTAATAATATTGTTGTACATCATATTGACAAGTGACTCAATCAATATCAATTGCAAGCTGTTGTCCAGGGAGACTTTCTCCTTTTCAGGGTCAAAATACTCAGCTGGATCTTTAGGAGCATAATGAGCTGGTATGACCATGTTTCCATCTGTAGATTCCTCAACTCTTACCATAGGAATGAAGGGTCCATTCTTGAGGATCTGAATATAGAATGGATTCGCCATCTTGATAAACAGCATCATTTTCTTTTTCCAAAGAGTGTAGTTAGCTTTGTCAAAGGTGGGAATTTTGATGCTACTGATTTTTTGTGTATTCATTCTTCCAAGATCTTGAATCTGTTTACTTTCAGATTTTGCTCTGATACCGCTTATTAGGTAATGAATCACACGCAGAGCGGGGGTGAATGTGCTTTTCTAATTTTAGGCTTTTCTTGAAAGTTAATGGTTTAACAAAGTAAATTAAATCTTGTATAGAAAAGTGTTCATGCATAATTTAAACTTGCAGAAAATAAAGAACACAAATCTTCAAAACTCACTTAATTTTTATATCAAAAATTAAGACTGTTTTGCTACAAAATTTCTAAGCTCTTTGATGTTAAAGAGCTCAGCTTCTTCTTGAGAGTGATACAAGAGATTTGATCTAAATTGTTACTTCTAACTAGAGGACCAGTGTTAACTTTATAACTCAGTTAACTGCTAGTTTACAGAGTGGATAATAAACATGCTATTAGCTTTTCTAAACAGTCACTTGTCATTTCTATTTATAGAAAAGTAAATCTTCCATTTCTGTCTTAGCATATCTTTAGCATCCCATGTTTACTTTAATCTTCCTCTGTTAGTTAATTTTTTCCATTGATCTTGCACACTCTTCAAGCTGCTTTTTGTAGACTTGTCAATCCAGCTGTTGGATTGTTTGTTGATTGTTTATCTTGGATATTGAATTGATCAGCAATTCTATACTTTGAGACTGTACTTTGAGATCTCCAGTTTGAATTAATAGAACACTTGACATCTCGATAAGTATATAGACTTATCGAGATCTCTAGCACTCCATATTGAGTTTGACTTATAGAGATCTTCAGCTTGTCGAGATCTCTAGTCTTCATATCTTCACTTTGACTTATCGATAACTCTGAGTTCTCTAGTGAAGGAATGACTTGTCGATATCTCCAATCTTCGGTTCTTTAAATTGGCTTGTCGATATCTTCTTGAGTTCTCGAGTAGCTTTCCTGACTTCTCCACTCTCGATGGATATTGCTCATCCATCGAGTAGATATATAGTTCATCCGTCCAGTAAATATTGCTCATCCACCAAGTAGATATTGTTTATCCGTCGAGTAAATATTGCTCATCTGTCGAGTAGATATTGCTCATCCATTGAGTAGATATTGCTTATTCGTCGGTACTCTCTGGAGTTCTCAAATGACTTCGGTAGAACATTAAATCTATGACTTGTAGAGATCTTGACTTAGAATATTTTTCTCCAAATAGATTTATTCAACTCCAAGCTTCTTCAAAATTCTTCTGAGGCATGATCTTCTTGATCTTCTTCCAGATAGAATCCTTAGGCTTGATACTGTTTTAGGAAAAAGACTCTCATTTGCTCCTTTGCATTTTTACAGACTTTAATTATTACAAGTATAAAATACAAATTAAGATAACAATACAACTTACTTAGGGTTGACCCCAAACTTAACATATTACTGAAAATAACTGTTCATTAATCTTCTACTCAGATCAGATGTCCATTTGATTTGCTTCATACTATGATCAGAGATGCTAATGACATTGTTAGCTCCAGTAATCTTTGACATCATCTTTTATATATTACAAGACGCCATTAACTTAAAAACCTTCATAAGTCAAAACAGAAAATGACAGTTTGCCTGCCAACCATCTTATTATTTTGCATACCCCTTATTCATCCTCGATCATTTTACTAACCTTTTTTTCCAAACCAATCAGCAAATAATCGATTGTGTTCTCCAATCAGCCATTGAACCATCTATCTTTTCCTCGAGATATTCCTTCAATATATTCCTAATGCATCCTTCCAAAATAAATATATAAAAAAATACACTATAAAAGGATATTCCTCAAAACAATAAATAAGAAAATAATCTAACTTACATAATATACAGATACACTTCAGCGTTATTTTGTAGAACATATAAATGCGCCTCATCACGTTCTTTTTCTTCCACCGACTTCATTATTGCAGAGGAAAAGGGACCAAAGAGCTTGTCGTTCTCCTTTGGAAGCCCAATAGTTATACAACTCTGCCGAATAAACTCCGTACAAAACTCAACATATTCTTCTTCTAAATAATTTTCGGTTATATAACCTTCCGGATAGCGGTTTCGTACGTAACTCTTCAACACTTTGTTGAAGTGTTCAAATGGAAACATTTATCTATAAAATACAGGTACACATAGTCGAAATTCTCTAACCAAGTGGACCGTGAGATGTATCATGACATCGCACAAGGTCAACACAACATCTGCTTGTATTTTATCCAACTTTGTTGCACAATGAGTTGAAAAATAAACATAATCTAGTTATGTTAATCCTCACATATTTTTGAAGAATAGGTCGAATTAAAACTGGAAGTAGTTATTGAAGAAGTATGTCAACAGTCATGGGACTTTGGCCCAAACACTTCAAATGTGGAAAAAACATAATTTTTTATGTTCGATGAATGCCCATATGGAAGTTTCATTGATGCAAGTGATGACAACATTTTTCTTTTTTCTTCCTTTGAAAGAGTGTATGGTGCAGGGGGGCAAGTAAGTTCTTTTTCCTACTTTTTATGGAGCCAAATTTGTCTTAACGCTCATTGCAATTATATCATTACGGGATGCCTCACTATCTTTAGACTTAAATTTTATATTTACTAAAGTCCCAGTCAGATTATCACAAACATTTTTCTCAACATGCATCACATCGAGATAATGACGAATGTGATGATATTTCCAATATTCTAACTCAAAAAATATTGACTTTTTCTTCCAAGGACTGTCCACCTTCTTTGACTTCTTTGTTTCATTTCTAAAATAAAAAAAAAGATTCGCTCATACCGCCTTAACACCTCTTTTCCATATAGGGGTTATAGCCTCTCTCTGAACTCTTGTTCACTAAAAGCTGCCTTTTTTTATAAGGGTGATGTCGCGGAAAATAACGACGAAGACCTTGAAAGCACATTTTTCTGCTATGAGGTAAGTATTTAGCCACTATATCCTCACCACATAAGGAACAAGCCATATAACCTTGATTGACGCAACCTGATAAATTTATGTATGCTGGAAATCATTTATTGTCCACATCAATACCGCCCTTTGAGTAAAAAAAGACTTGGTGTATGCATCGTACTACTGGCCAACACTGTTGTGCAAGACATACATGTACAATAACAAGACTAAGTCACATTGACAATCCTAAGATTAAGTTGTATGATAATCTAAATTTATATTCTGTATTATATTTCTTGAGTCTGTAAAAAATGGTTAGAAGATTAGACTGTGGGATTTTTCTGTGAACAGATTCAAGCCAAGGAATAAACTCTAAAAGAAGATCAAGTCATGATCATGCCTCAGAGAAAAGTGTAGAAGCTTGGAGTTGAATAAAGTTGTTCTATGAAAATGCTTTAAGTTAAGATATCGACAAGTCACAGATCAAGTTATATTGAGAAGTCATTCGAGAAGTCTAGAATGACTTATCGAGAAGTCCAAAATGGCTTATAGAGAAGTCTCAGAGATATCGACAAGTCAAATAAATATAGAGAACTGGAGATATCGACAAGTTATTTCTGCATGTAGAGAACTCAGAGATATCGACAAGTCAAATGAAGATGTGAAGAATTGGAGATATCGACAAGTAAATTTCTCATATAGAGATCTCAGAGATATCGATTATCAACAAGTCATTTCTACATGTAGATATCTCAGACTTATCGACAAGTCATTTCACATGCAAGGATCTAGAGACATCGACAAGTCAAGTATACCTATAGAGAACTCAGAGATCTCGATAAGTCATTATACTTATCGAGATGTCACTTCTCTGTAGAACAAACTGGAGTTCTTGACATGCTTCTCAAATATAGAATGCAGACAAGTTCACGATTCAAGATTTTCATTCAATAAATGATCTATTCACTAGATTGAAATGTCTATAAAGTAGTTGGAGCCTGGAAGAATATAAGATCAAGGGCCAAGATTAACTGGACAAAGGATGGTCACAGACCTGCAAGATTCTGCACAGATTTGCTAAGCTAGAAATGGAAATAGAAAAAGATTTCTTTAGAAAGTAGTTTAGTATATTTTAGTGCAAGTCTTGTAAACCCGTATTTCTAGTCTATAAAGCATGCCCGGGTCCTTAGTTCATAAGTAACAAACAGATCTAGATTTTCTTGTATTCTCTCAAGATAGAAGCTCAGTTCTTATTTTCTTAAGAACACATAATTTGTAGCAAGACCAACTTAATTAATACAAATTAAGTAAGTTTTAAAAATACTGTGCTTGTTAATTATTTTTGTAAACACAATATGTCTATAATATCTTAACTGCTTTGTTCACCTATAATCCAAACAAGTTTAAAAAGGCTAAAAATCCAAGAAACACATTCACCCCCCCCCCCCCGATGTTGCATTCAATATCTAACAAGCATGAACACTTATTGTTTAGGCCATTATTGTGCGGGTTTATATCGTTCGCCGCCAAAGTTAAGCGGATGTTTCTTAGCTCACTACCAAAGCTTAGCTAAAGGTAATCAACATTCTTCCATAAGGGGAGTTGGCCGGATGGCGCATCATTCCATCTTCAACTATTTGCTCAGCATGCCAAGTCATCATTTTCATGGTGGAAGCAGATTTAAATAGTCGTTTAAATCTGGGAATGATTGGTAATTACCACATAACTTTGGTCGAAACGTTATTCCTCGGTTCACCATCATTTCCTTTATTCCATCGAGACACGCGATACTTGGGGCATTCAATGGCATCGACATTTACACCCCTATACAGAATGCATTCATTAGGGAAAGCATGTATCTTTGTATATTCGAGGCCTAAGTTAGATAGGGTTTTCTTTGCTTCGTAAGCATTAACCGGGAAGACGTGATCTTTAGGAAGAAAGGAACCAATAGAACTGAATAAATCGGTAAAAGTACTATCGCTAATACCGGATCTTGCTTTCCAGTTATGCAGTTTGAGCATTGACTCTAATTTAGTAGAT
This sequence comes from Apium graveolens, assembly GCF_009905375.1. Taxonomy (NCBI): domain Eukaryota; kingdom Viridiplantae; phylum Streptophyta; class Magnoliopsida; order Apiales; family Apiaceae; genus Apium; species Apium graveolens. Next base: position 35,949,318 of record NC_133654.1, read on the forward strand.
TTACTGCCCTTATACAGAGGTTGTTCAGCATCCTCCACGAACCTCTTGAACTCGTATGCTTATTTATCATAATCCTCATACGCTGCTTCACACAATAAGCATTTTCGATTCAGCATCAAGAGTATGCTCTTTTGAAGAAGAAGTGGAAGCAGCGGAAACGGAAGCTGATGCTTTAATATCCCTTTTAGTAGTCTTCTCCCCATGCCAAATCCAATATGTTTACCCCAAACTAAAACCTTTTTCATAAAAATGTCTTCTAATTATTTTTACCAAAAATTTCTTGGAATTAACGCATCGTCCACATGGACAAGGTATTTTCTTAGGATCTTTGGAATTTTGTTCAGAAAATATCAAGAACTTCTCTACACCAACTTCATATTTTAATGTATCTTTATCCGCTAAAATCCACGACTTATCCATATTTTGCAACAGCTACAACCTACCTATAATTTACGATATCAAATGGCAACCAATTTACGAGTTCACTGATTATACCTCACATATTATGTTCATATCCCTCGCATATTATGTTCTTCGGGAATTTAATAAGCCAACTTAGTAATTATATATACATATTTGTTGTGCAAGACAAGCCTGTATATAACAAGACTAAGTCATATTGACAGCCCTAAGATTAAGTTTTATTGTAATATTCGGGATATATCGTGTAATTATTTTTGCTGATAAATAATTATTATGTATGTTCAGTATCTATTCTGTGAATTATTTGTTAAGTGTTATATGTGTTTGAATGTTTAAAAATAATATTAATTGAGTATTTTAATTTTTACATGTCCAAAATAAAATATAAATAATTTTCATATCTTCCTATTTATTTTTATGTTGATTTATGATTTTATAGGAAATATATGGATTTTATAAAATCTTTTTCCGAGTATTTAAAAACTATTTTATACAATCGAAAACCAACCGACGTCATCCGTTTTTACGTTTTTATAACCTGAAACTCTTCTGAGAACTTCTTCCTAACCTAATTGCAATATTCCGAGCATTTTCCATGTTTCGACTTTTTCGATCCAACGTACGGTTTGTCCTGTGCGGGTCCTGGCGCAACATTTTCGATACATTATTCGTTTTGGTAAATCAATAAAACTCGTATTTTTGATAAACGGGATCTTTTTATTAAACTATCACAATTATCACCTCGTAATACGTGTAACCAGGCGCTGAGACCAAGACCGCGGTACAAATTGTACTGGTTTGGATAATTATCCCGAAAACCGGTACCGTTTGGATCAGTTTTTATAAATAAACGTACCATTTTATATCCAGAATGATCCAACGGGATACTAATTTTCCGTAATTATAAATAGCCTTTACCGTATTTTATTCCGTACCGAAAATCATTTGCAGACAGTAATTATATAATTTTCCAGAGAAAATTCATATATTCATAAACCTTTCTGAGAATCAAACAGCAGTTTGAAGGTGTTAGTGATCTCTGTTTTCAAAGCTTGAGTAACCAAAACGAAGGTCTCAGAGTGTTCTATCAGTTTCTTCAAGTTCCAGAACTGCAGAAATCAAGGTTTACTTTCTATATTTTATTTATTTTTGAATTATTTTGATTAAAAATATGAATTTTTGTTCGGATGATTGTTTGAATGATTTGATGATTGCATGTTATAGAGCTTGTTTTCCTGATGATTTTGATATATTATATGACTGATTTGGAGTTCAATATCATGTTCAAAATTGAGTTTGATTTTCGAATTTTGAAATTAGGGTTTATAACTTGTTTGAATGTTCTTAATTGAATTTGGGGGGTTTCTTATTTCGGGATAACCAGATGATCTAGAGGGGTGGGTTGTGTTCCTTATGAAATTTGCAATCGAATCGTATAAGTATTGCTAATTGACGAGGTCTGTAGAGGAGGGAGTTGTGATTTTAAAGTTACGTCGAGTTCGCCGGAAATCGGCGAACTTCCCGACAATTTGCCGGCCAACTCAGGGATTGTTAGTATGAATTGATGGCATGGTTGTGTTCTTGGTGTTGTGTAGATGTGATCTGGAGGTGGTGGGGGCCTAAGCATCCCTGGATCGATTTCTCCGGCGAAACAGGGTGTTTTCCGGCGACCCCCCTATCAAATTACAGTTTAGTACCTGGACCTTTGGGGACGATGCAGTTTGGTCCCTGAAGTTTCCAGAGTTTGCAAGAATAGGATTCCTGTTTTAAAAATGTTTAAAAATCATATTCTCCATTTATTTTAATTATAAAAATTCGTTTTTAATTTCTGAAAATTCCAAAAATTATTATTTTAATTCCAAAAATTATTTTTAATTCGAAAATAAATCTGAATTAATTAGTTAATTAATTTTAGTTAATAATTAATTGATTAATTGGTCAATTAATTCGAAAATTAATTGATTAATTGATTTAATTAATTATTAATTAATTTTAATTAATTACTTAATTATATTTAATTATTTAAAAATTCCAAAAAATAGTTTCGAGCTTTAAAATATTATTTTAAATTGTTTCCAAGGCTCGATAATTATTATAAAATTGTTCGGAAGCCAGATTTGACCAACCGAACCCTGTTTGTTACTTTAAAACTGATCCAACGACCCGTTTTAATTCCGAAAAATGTTTTAAAAATCATTTTAAATACCCGAAAGTCTGTTTATGACCCGAGACTCCTATATAAATGATATATCATTGATTGTTTGAAGTGTTATGTGTTATATGTGACTTTTTGGTTGACTGTCGGTCTATATGTTCGGTGTTTACTTGTTTATAGCGTAACTTTCAATCCGTTAATCGGATTTGGGTAAAACGAAGGGTAGGTAGAAGTGTATGTCGAATAGAATCGTATGAGTTGAGTATTGATAGATACTTATGTTATGTGAGCAGAAGAGGCAAGGCTTAGGAAAGGGAAGCATATAGTCGAGGAGTAGACAATTGTAATTAAAAGTTAGAGAAGTATAGCAAGCTAATACCAGGCAAGTGTTCTGAACTTTCTCAAGATATATTATAGTTGATTGATAGTCCTGTTCTATATTGCCAGTGCTTTGAAGCACTGAACCCTAAACCCTGATTTCTGTTATTGATCTTGAGCCGTAAACCTTATTCTTTCTAAACCATTGATTGTTGTACACCCAAATACGAACCACAAATATACGATACTACTCCACAAATACATACAAACTAAATACTAAACACTGAATCGAATTACTTACATATTCAAACCATTGTACCTTATGAAAGAGATATGTCCTAAGTCCAATCATGTATGAGGATTTAGGAATAACTTTTATGTAATCTGTTTTGATGTCATTGATATTAATAAAAGACTTTTTTTATTTTTATTGCAGGCTCTATCTATTTAAATATTTAAATAAGATATACCATAGTTTAGAGTAAAGCTTTTTATGGATTGTGATGAGATCATAATAATGAGACCTAAAAGATGATAACTCTAAACTTAAATAGTTCCTGGTCGTAGGATTACTAACTGGTAATTAATAATCCGCAAAGATCGGTACATATTATGCTTGCTTCATTATGAAGGATGTCTGTTCTCATAGACATTTATGTGGTGATACTATAGCTAGTATGTAGGTGCTTATTAAAGAATAAGTTCACTGAACATGACTCACACAGCTGAACAACTGATGGAGTTCACTCACGTGTCAGCAGTTGTTCACATAGTGATAGTTGTACAAGTATCCTTAGACTTGAAGTATCCCTCACGATATAGAATAAATATGATTAATTAATTAATCATATTTAATGAATTAGAGAATTTATATAAATAATGATAAAATAGTTTTATTATTATTTATTTCTACTACCGGCTTAATATTGAACCTACAGGGTCACACCATAAAAGAGAATGATTTAATGGTGGAGAAATTAATTTATAATGGCTGATAATTATTTATTTATGAAATAAATAATTATTTGGCAAATTTAATAATTAATTAAATGAGATTTAATTGATTATAAATTAATTAAGAAAAAGTTCTTAATATTATTAATTAAGAATTTAATTTTTGGAAATTAAACCAAGTGAGAGAATTATTTCTAAAGTGTTTAGAAAAAGGATTAATAATTAAAAGGTGTTTTAATTATTAGTGAGAATAATAAAGGGTTAATAATAATAATATTTTATGGGAAAATTTTCAGCTGAAAATTTTTCCTATAAATATACTATTATAGACCTTATTTTTGCCTCAACCAAAAAGATTTACAAAACCCTAATTCTCTCCATCTCCTCCTCCTTCATTACATCGTTTTCTTGGTGGATACCGGTGGAGTGCTTCACACTTGAGGAGCAGCTGCTAAGGATCTCCGTTCATCATTTTTGGATCGCCATTAAAGACCTCCATCTTTCCATTAACGTAAAGCTTCTTAAGGTAAACATACTGAACTACGAATTAAATATTATTTTTCGCATGGATCCTGCGGAGGGTTTCGTTTTTTTTAAGATTTAAATTTATGTTTTCGCTGCGTTTATGTGCTAAAAAGCCTTCAATAGTATCAGAGCTACTTGCGAAAAGTTTTTAATTCATTTATGTGTTTAACTGTTTTCGATATATGAGCATGTACGTGATTCGCCATGATTTGATGTTAATATAATATGCTTATATATGTATGATTTTGAATATATGATATTCATGTGAGTTGTATAATCATAAGATGATTATGTAATCTGTATATATACTGATATATACATGATTTATGTTTGTTCTAATTATGAGAATCATATTAGATACGGATTCTAAATTGGCTGCTGCAGATTTGCTGAAATCTGGGTCTGGTGTCCGATTTACGCAAACGAATACCCTATTCCATAGGTAAACGAGCGTCTGAACAAAACTCATAGCTAAAGCTATCAACGACTCGTCTGTAAGGCGTTTGACGTCGTTTACTGCCCGTAAACAGTGATTCTTGTTTTTCTGATTTGATTCTGATTTTTCTGATTTTTGTCATATTTTCTTTTTATGATTAGATCATGGATAATATGATATGTTAAGATCATATTATGTGTTTTAACATGCTTTTATGTGTTGTATGAGCATGGTGGATGGTTATGGCCTTTCGACCTTACTGTAATGGTTTTGGTTTAAATACGACTTGCATGTCGTCAATCTTTGTAATCATAAATCTCGAATGTAACTCGAGTTATTCTTGTAAGTTCATTAGATTAGTTTTACTTTCAATCATGTAATGTAATTGAAGACTCAAGAAGGCTATCCAATGGAGGTGATATAAAGAAGAAGACGAGGCATACAAGAAGTCTAAACAAAGAAGAAGACTTATGTAATAAGTAGTTGTATTTATTTCCATCACCATATTAGATTGACCTTGATCTTTATCATGAGCTTGATAAAGATCACATAGGATGGGGCCATAACCAAACACATTTACTTTATTGCACTTTACATTTACTTGTTTATTTAATTTTATATATGAGATATATGCCTATGTTTACCATGCGATGATAGATTTAGGTGAACTTAAATCAATATAAGGCGTGCTCTAGAAAATCTAGAATAGGAATCGTTTCTTGCCTTAACAATAAATATTATGAATACGATCATGAGATTCTTGTGTTTATGAAACACGTAATTGAATATGAATTTTCAATATTGAGAGAAAGGATGATTCTGTCAACAACAGATTTCTATCTGTAAGAAAGGGTTATTAAGTGACGCCTCTTGACAATGCTCCACCCGATCTGGGAATCATCTGATTATCGATTATTGATTTGAAATATTTAATTTAAAAGAAAGAATCTCTTTATAATATGATTATGATTGTAATGTAATATAATCCCTCTAAAATTAAATAATATCAAGTAGTAATTGGCCAATGACACAACGGGCTTGTGTTGGTCATAGCCTTCCAACATGGTAGAAAGTGGTTCTTATTTTTAAATCATTGTCGTTTCGTGCTACACCCGAGGGCTTTGATTTCGAAATAAGAAATACTTGTCTATTACATAGAGATGTGTACATTGAATTAGAATCTAAAGGTCGGTACGTGCCACAGCCGCGGGCCGTTGGAGACTGATTCAATTGTACGAAATGTTGGGTTAGACTTGACTTAGAATATTGAGTTTGTCGTGCCACAGCCGTGACTCAATTATTCAAGAGGCTAAAGTTATATTAGGGAATAACATAAGATGTAATTGACAAGAGTTGTCTGCCTATTGAACATCACATGACGTTTCGTGCCACAGCCGAGGTTGTGTGATGGAATGTAGGATCCCTATTCCCACTAGCATTATGAATGCTTAATTTTCACTTAGGAGGTTGAATAAATTAGATAAACTAGTGGGAGATACTTATGAATAAAGACCCGATTCATATAGTGTTTTGAAATGAAATTGAATATTTGCTAAGTGTTGTTATGTGTTTATCATTTACAGATTTACTATATTTGTCATGTCTTCTGCACTATCACTCCGAAGCATACTAGATGCTCACAAGTTGACTGGTCCTAATTTAGCTATTTGTTTTCACTATAACAAGTTGGGGCACTGGAAGAGGAACTGCAAGGTTTACCTTGCAGAATTGAAGAAGAAGAAGGGTAGTAAGACTACCGCTTCTGATTCAGGCACGTTCATGATCAAAGTTAATATGTCACTAGGTCAAATTTCTACTTAGGTATTAGATACCGCCGGTGGTTCTCATATTTGCAATTCGTTGCAAGGACTAAAGGGAAGTAGGACTCTTGAAAAAGATGAGGTGATTCTACGTATGGGTAATGGAGCAAGGGTTGCGGCCATATATGTAGGATCATTTAGTTTACATATGCCTACGGGCAAGACTATTATTTTGAATAATTGTTATTACGTTCCCTCTATTATGAGGAATATTGTTTCTATTCCTATATTGGATGTGGATGGTTTTTCATTTATTATTAGGAATAATGAAAGTTCTATCCTTAGAGATAATGTCCTTTTTGGACGTGGCATTTTAAATAATGGTCTGTATGTATGTGACGTAGAGCATGATTTACTTCAGATTGAACAAACTAATAAAAGAAAACGAGATGATGAAAATCTGACCTATTTATGGCACTGTAAGCTAGGTCATATTAGTGAAAATAGACTACGGACATTGCATAAGGAAGGGTTACTTGACCCCTTTGATTTTGAATCATATCCTACATGCGAGTCTTGTCTATTGGGTAAAATGACCAAATCTCCATTTAGTGGACATGGAGAGAGGGCTGCAGATTTGCTAGGATTGGTATACATAGATGTATATGGACCAATGTCTACGCAAGCCATGGGTGGATTTTCGTACTTTATTACTTTCATAGATGATAGAATTAGATTCGGATATGTGTATTCGATGAAACGCAAGTCTGAAGCCTTTGAAAAGTTCAAAGAATATAAACATGAAGTGGAGAAACAAACCAAACACAGTATTATAACTCTTCGATCAGATCGAGGTGGTGAATACTTGAATGGAGAGTTTCTAGATTATCTCAAAGAAAATGGTATAGTCTCCCAGTGGACTCCTCCATATACTCCACACTTAAATGGGGTATCTGAAAGGAGAAATCGAACTTTGTTAGACATGGTTCGGTCCATGATGAGCTATGCAAATCTTCCAGTATTCCTATGGGGTTATGCATTGGAAACCTCAGCATATTTACTGAATAAGGTGCCTTCCAAATCTGTTCCTCAAACACCATATGAGATATGGAAAGAAAGGAAACCGAGTCTTAAACACGTTAAGATTTGGGGATGTCCAGCTTATGTCAAGAAAGTTGACCCAGATAAGCTGGAATCTCGATCCGTAAAATGTAATTTTGTGGGATATCCTAAAGAGACTTTGGGATATTACTTTTACACCGATCATCCGGTGTTTGTCTCCAAACATGCTACCTTCTTGGAAAAGGAGTTTATCCTTGAAGGAAACAGTGGGAGCAAAATTAAACTTGATGAAGTTCAAGAAGCACAAACTACTACGGATCTAGTGGAAACACATGTTCAGACTGAACAACCTTCTGTGGAACAGCCCATTCGTAGGACATGGAGAGTGTCTCGCCAACCTGAGAGGTATTATGGCCTTTTCATTAAGAATGACAATGAGTTGTCAATCATTGATGATGACGACCCTGTGACCTATAATGAGGCTATGAGTAGTGTTGACTCAGAGAAATGGCATAGTGCCATGAAATCCGAAATGGAATCTATGTATACCAACCAAGTATGGATTCTGGTTGAGGCGCCTGAAGGTGTTAAGCCTATTGGGTGTAAGTGGGTATACAAAAGAAAGATTGGAGCAGATGGTCAGGTGGAGACCTATAAGGCCAGGCTCGTGGCAAAAGGATTTAAACAAAGGCAAGGGATTGACTTTAATGAAACTTTTTCGCCTGTAGCCCTGTTAAAATCAATTCGAATTTTGCTTGCAATTGCTGCTTACTACGACTATGAGATCTGGAAAATGGATGTGAAAACGACCTTCCTCAATGGGGAACTTGAGGAGGAAGTGTATATGACACAGCCAGAGGGTTTTCTTTCCAAGGGAAATGAACACCTAGTGTGTAAGCTGCTGCAAACCATATATGGTTTAAGGCAAGCTTCTCGTAGATGGAACATCCATTTTGATGAGACAATCAAAGAGTTTGGTTTTATCAAAAACATAGATCAACCATGTGTCTACAAGAAGGTTAGTGGGAGCACGGTAACATTTCTTGTATTGTATGTGGATGACATACTTCTTATAGGAAATGATATACCGATGCTACAATTAGTCAAAGTATGGCTATCAAAGAACTTCACCATGAAGGACTTGGGAGAAGCATCCTACATTCTCGGTATGATGATCTATGAAGATAGATCTAGAAGAATGATAGGTCTTACCCAGGGTACATACATCCAGAAAGTGCTTAAAAGGTTTAGCATGGAAAACTCCAAAAGTGGTCTCATACCGATGAGCCATGGAGTGTCCCTTTCGGAAAAAATGTCTCCTAAGACACCTGAGGAAAGAGAGCGTATGAGTAAGATTCCTTATACTTCAACAATAGGATCTATCATGTACGCGATGTTGTGTACAAGGCCTGATGTTGCTTATTCAATTAGTGTGATGAGCAGATATCAGTCCAATTCAAGTGAAGACCACTAGAAAGCAGTGAAAAACATCCTTAAGTACTTGCGAAGGACTCAGGACATTTTTCTTGTTTTTGGTGGTGAATCTGAGTTAAAAATAGAGGAGATGTCAACATCGAGAGCGTTGACACACATAACAACGTAGCAGATGTACTCACAAAGCCACTTTCTCAGAGTCACTTTGATCGTCATAAAGACAAGATGGGTATTAGATACCAGAGTGATTGGCTTTAGTACAAGTGGGAGATTGAAAGAGATATGTCCTAAGTCCAATCATGTATGAGGATTTAGGAATAACTTTTATGTAATCTGTTTTGATTTCATTGATATTAATAAAAGACTGGTTTTGTTTTTATTGTGGGCTCTATCTATTTAAATGTTTAAATAAGATATACCACAATTTAGAGTAAAGCTTTTTATGGATTGTGATGAGATCATAATAATGAGACCTAAAAGATGATAACTCTAAACTTAAATAGTTCCTGGTCGTAGGATTACTAACTGGTAATTAATAATCCGCAAAGATCGGTACATACTATGATTGCTTCATTATGAAGGATGTCTGTTCTCATAGATATTTGTGTGGTGATACTATAGCTAGTATGTAGGTGCTTATTATAGAATAAGTTTACTGAACATGACTCACACAGCTGAACAACTGATGGAGTTCACTCACGTGTCAGCAGTTGTTCATATAGTGATAGTTGTACAAGTATCCTTAGACTTGAGGTCATCATAGCCATCTTGTGTACACTGAACTATGCTTTGGTTTAGTTCTTAGACTCAAGGGATAATTATAAGGGCTCTACTGGGTATAGATATTTGTACAAGAAGATAGTGTATGATCAATAAAGGATCTACCCCTTCCAGTGTAGGAAGAGAATGTTCAATGCTGATCCACTTATGTTAGTTCAGAAATCTCTAGCCAGAGTGAATGAAATTAGAAAGGAGTTTCTAATTTACATTAAATAGAACTAAGCATAGTGAATAGGAAAGCAAGTGATTAAATAAGATAGGCTTGACACAAGTGCCATGCCTTGTATTTAATCGTGACATTGCAGGGTAGAAGAATTAATTGTACGGTAACTACTCACTGAATAGGTTCTTGGTATTCTAAGTAGTGAATTTGTATTATCCGGATAGTCGCGATATGCTGAGAAGTATCCCTCACGATGTAGAATAAATATGATTAATTAATTAATCATATTTAATAAATTAGAGAATTTATATAAATAATGATAAAATAGTTTTATTATTATTTATTTCTACTACCGGCTTAATATTGAACCTACAGGGTCACACCATAAAAGAGAATGATTTAATGGTGGAGAAATTAATTAATAATGGCTGATAATTATTTATTTATGAAATAAATAATTAATTGGAAAATTTAATAATTGATTAAATGAGATTTAATTGATTATAAATTAATTAAGAAAAAGTTCTTAATATTATTAATTAAGAATTTAATTTTTGGAAATTAAATCAAGTGAGAGAATTATTTCTAAAGTGTTTAGAAAAAGGATTAATAATTAAAAGGTGTTTTAATTATTAGTGAGAATAATAAAGGGTTAATAATAATAATATTTTATGGGAAATTTTTCAGCTGAAAATTTTGCCTATAAATATACTATTATAGACCTTATTTTTGCCTCAACCAACAAGATTTACAAAACCCTAATTCTCTCCATCTCCTCCTCCTTCATTACATCGTTTTCTTGGTGGATACCGGTGGAGTGCTTTACACTTGAGGAGCAGCTGCTAAGGATCTCCGTTCATCATTTTTGGATCGCCATTAAAGACCTCCATCTTTCCATTAACGTAAAGCTTCTTAAGGTAAACATACTGAACTACAAATTAAATATTATTTTTCGCATGGATCCTGCGGAGGGTTTCGGTTTTTTTAAGATTTAAATTTATGTTTTCCTGTGTTTATGTGCTAAAAACCCTTCACCTTATGCTTTGAAAGACCAAATCCTTGTAACCCTGAAACATTGATTCCTTTGTTATCCAATTCTTTCATTACCTAACAGTCAAGCTTTGAAATTGCCATATTGATCCCTTGTGAAGATTGAAACCATTTCATTATCGAATATCCAATGTTGTTTATGATTCGGTTTATTACTTTACATTGTTTATGTCACACACACTGTAGAAGGGGGTTGAATACAGTGTTTAGCACAATCAAATCGAATATAAGAACTCAAGTAACAGAAAACAGATTTTATTCAACACAATAAACTCTGTTACAATATGGAACTGTCCTCTCTCAGTGATGAACAAATTATCACGAGTGCTGCTAGAGTTATAAAGAATAATAATTTCGATAATCGTAACACTTATAGTGTAAACTCTATGCCTGTGTTTATATACTACACAGTTACAAGATAATCTTCTAATTGATATGGAATATAATTCTGCTTCCTAAAATATATCAACCAGTTATCTTTTCTTCCAAGTATTCTATTCTTCATAGATATCCGTCTTCATGCACAATTCTTTCTGTCTTAGTCTCGATCTTCTTTCCTTTCAATCAGCCGCCTGCCTTATCTGAAAGTCATCTTAAGTCCTGATATTATCTCTTGATAAATATCTTCTGAACCTTAAGTTCTGATAACTTAAGTTCTGATATCTTAAGTTATGTCTTCAGTATAAGTGTTGATTTCCAGTTAAGTACTGATTTGTCCTGTAAGGTAAGATCTGAAAACTAAACACAAATCAAATTACACATGACATTATCAAATATATCTAACAATCTCCCCCAACTTGTAAATTAGCATAATATACAAGTTCAACAGATATTTGATGATGTTAAAAACATTAAGTACAAATGCTTGAGAATTTGACTAGATAACTACAACTTACATTCCTTTCAGCTTTACCATCTTTAACTTTTGATAACCGCTTCAGTCTGTATAAACTTCAGAATTTAAGTAGTTGTAGATCTTTGACTTGGCTTCAATTTTCAATTTCTTCTGATCTCTTTGATATCAGGAGTTGTCCTGAATAGTTCTTCAACAAACATCTATCTGCATATTCAAGTTCATTGACCATCCTCCTTTTAGCATTTATCAATTCAGCTATATCTTCTCCAGTTTGAAAAATACCTGCTCTGAGATCATTTATTTTAGCTTTTCTTATCTCCTGATCTAGTCTTATCAGATATGCCTTGTCAGACTCTAGATTGAATTCCACAGCCTTATAACCCAGAAAAGTAGTTATAATCCTAGCAGAGTTAGGCTTCATATCGACAATATCACCTTTGTGATCTCTGTACTTGGGACAGTTTGTGCTGTCAGACTTTACAGAATAAAGATTCTTCTGTCTTTGAATTTGAGACTTTAAATACCCTGCAGCACTATCTGTTAATCTGTCTTTCACTCGAAGTAGGTATAAAACATGTTCCAGTTCCTCAAAATACTTCAGTGGTATAGCATTTTTCTTAATCTGGTATACCCTTCCATCTGTTATAAAATATAACAAGATATGTTCTTTCAAGAAGGTATGGTAAACCATTTGTACAGATTCAAGTCGATTCAATCTTTCAGGAGTTGCTACAACACCTGGTTCACTTAAGGAAGTTGGATCATTGGTAGTGTTATGTACTCTTCTTTCATCAGAACTACCCAACCCAGATTTATCTCTTGCTTCCTTTCCTGTAACAACTCTTGCTTCAAAACCACTTGTTGCAGTCTTCAAAGGTTGAGCCTGTTTAGCTTTGGTGAATCCTGGTAGGACTATCTTTGAAGGTTTAACATGAGCAATGTCAGAGGTTTCCTTTTCCTTATCTTCTGATATCAAGCCAACTTGAGCTATGTCAGAGGTTGCTTGCTTCACTGTCATATCAGAACTTACTATATCTTGTGTGATATCCCGTATTTTCAGAATTATTATTATTAATATTTGAATATGTTTATGTGATTTAAAGAATAAAATGGTGGATATTTTATTCCTATTTGACGAGTTGTGTTATTAAATGGTAATGTGCTAATTGTTGAGTGTTATATCGATCCTTGTTAATATCTGAAAATATTTCCTTAAATGTATTATTTTCAAAAGTTTATTTGAAAACCGATCATTTTATTGGTATCGGTAAATTGAGTTCGTTTAGTAATATTCGGGATTGGATGGATATTAGGTCTGTTATGTGTTGTATGTAATATTAATTGTGTGGGACTCAATTGTGATTGAGGATTATTTGTGTTATTAATTACTAAATCATATCGTTTTGTTTTTTTTCTTTAAAAGTGATTTTATTGAAAATTTAATTTCATAAATATTTAAATTATCTTTAAAATTATTTTTATTACTTTATAATTACAATAATTATTTTTGGGATTTTATAAAATTTAGAAATCAATATTTCATCAATTATTTAGCCCTATATGATTTTCTGATTTCATTTATTTGTAAAATCCGTATTTAATTCCAAAATTCTTCAAAAATTACGAAACTCATATTTATTTAAGTTTGGAATATTCCGAGAATTTTAAAATTATTTTGGGAATTTTTAGGATTAATTTTATCCGCGCGTTGAATCATTTAATTGATAAAAGCGGGTATAAATTGCGTTTCAAAAATTGTTTTAAAATTTCAAAATTCATGTTTTTATTAACTTCGGGATATTTGTAACATTTTAAGACTATTTTCGTGATTTTCTGAATTTGTTTCCAGTGCAGCTCGGTTCGTTAAATCGTATACTGCGGGTATGGAGCGCAAGTCAAAAATATTTTAAAAATTATGAAAATTTTATTTTACTAGTTTTCTAATTATTCTGAGAATTTTAGAATTTGGTAATTTTTCTGATTTTATTTACTGGGGCGTTTATTCAATAAGTTAAGAAATGCGGGGCAAAACAAATTTTCAGGTATAAATAAGGATATGTTGGTGTGCTCTGTAAAAAAAAACAAAAAAAAACACGTGTCAAACAGCGCCCCCACCCCCTGCCACCTACCCCCACCCGCGTTAACCCCTGCCCCCTTTCCTTTTTACCAAAAACAGTTTCTCCCCTTCTGTCTCTCTGTCTCTCTCCCTATTTATATACTTTTAATTTTCAAAAATTCATATCTTACAAACCGTTCATCCAAATTTCAATTGGTATATATATAAACGATCAGCGCTTCAATATCTACGCATAGGTATATATATTGCAAGGTTTTGATAAGAAAATTTGCGGGGCATATTTCCGTTATATTTCCGTTTTAATTTATTTTCGGGACATAGAAAAAGAGTTTGAAGGCGTTGATTACTCCACATGACATCTCAGCGTGTATATGTCTATGGCTATTAATTTCGGATATTTCTGGAGATATTTTCAGGACATCAGATATTTTCTTCGGGGTGATCAGAATTTATTTTGGGTAACGATTCCGAAATTCCGCCTTCGTACTTTTGTATATTATAGCATGTTAGTGTTTATATATTTATTTCATAATTTTTAGAAATTGTTGGAGAAGTCACTTTTGGTCCGAGTTATGGTTCAGGTGGCCGTGTTATTCATTTCTGTAGTGTTTATACGCGTAAATATAACGTATTGTGTTGATTGTTGTTGGTTGTGTCGATATGATATCGACTAGCAGTCCGAGAAATAGAGGAGGTGCTGTCCGATTTCCAAGAAAATATTATTTTAAATTATTTTCCAGGCTCGATAATTCTTATAAATTTTTTTCGGGTGTTCGAGCCCTATTATTTAGTTATAAATGATTTGGAGATCCGTTTTAATTCCGAAAAATGTTCAAAAATTCATAATAAATAAACCGTTCGTCCGTTTAATACGAAACGAACGCGTACAGACTCAGAAAAATATTCCGCTTTCAATAAAAATACTTTCGAGACCCGAATTCTTTTGTTTCGATAGGTCGCTTGTTTTACGAATCATTCTGAGTCGATTTTTGATCGATAAATCATATTTTTGACCAGATTTCCGTTTTAAACGTACCGAGTCGACCCTTCTGATGAACTGAGTCTTATGTGATATGAATTATGTGATATATGAGTTATGTGCTTATGTGCTATGTGAATTACGTGTATATGTGGGTCATAAGTCTTGTGTTTGACTGTTTTCCTTGTGTGTGGGCTATCGTATGGGTAGACGATAGGCTTGTGACGCGTAGTTCGTCGAGTGGTTATCGATTAGACGATTAAAGTTCTATATTTTAATTATAGATGCGGATCATTCGAGTTGATCAAGACAAGATGTTGGATAAAGAGTGAGATGGAATGGAAGTGGATATCTGGCTTCTAGCAACCGCAGGAGCAGCATATCAGTCAAGTGTTGAAAAAAAGGACGGTGATGTCTTGAGACAGAATGTCAGAATAGATGCGTGTTTGCGAGTGTGACTAACTACTAAAACCCAAAGGTAAGTATCCCTATCATCACTTATTGTTCAAGTGATATTTATTTTAAATCTTATCATGCAAGTATTGCTTTCCCTATTCTCAGTTCAAGATAGATAGATGTTTTACATATCGTTGGATTAAATAATTATGTTTATGCAAATACTCATATGTTATTCTATGTTCAGAATAGTCAAGTGATTTTACTTATCCAATTATCGGATTTATAAATGTTTTGGATTTTGATAAAAGTGATTTGGTTGCGAATATTCCTACCCAAGAATTGGGCGAATAAAATTATGTCGGGTGTCGATTATTATGACCCCATTTCAATAAAAGGTTTTAAGAATGTATCATAATTGCGTAAGTGACCGGGATGGACGGTCCAGCGAAGGGCTATTTCTAAGTGCCATATGAAACATTATGACACAACTTTTGCCACAGGCAGGTATATTGCCTTTGTTTGAGTACTCGTGTTTTGGGGTCACGTTTCTATGAATCCTGACCTTGTGCTATCACACGGGCTGATCAGCATGTGATAGTACGTCCGTCGGAGGATGATCCTAATCTAAATTATCATATTGTTTTTGATATTCATAGAATAAATGATTTATCAACTGTTTCTGTTTTGGAATAATGGTAAAGTGCGGTTTTGATTCAGATTTTGATTTATGCTGATACTTACGTTGTTGTTAAATATCAAAGGTGGTATTAGTATAGATGAATGATGTTGACTTCAGTATGGAATGTTGTGAGCATCAAAGTTCGTATTGATTTCTAATTTGATATGACATCAAAATAAGTATTAATTTGAAGAGTTCGGTTTTGAATAAAGTTTATGATTCAATCCATAATCATTGTCTCATGTTATTGTGGTTTACGATATTTCCGTAAACACTGTTTTACGAATTTTATTCTCGTCAAGATTCAAAGTATTGCTGAAGCATCTCGCCCAAAAATATCAAATTGGTTTTGAATACAATTAAGGAATTAAATCTGGGATTCCTCAACTAAAATTTTATGATTCAGCAACTATGATTTTAAATGTTCTGCTCTAATGCAGATGTAGGTTTTATATCAAAACGACCCCATATATGTCATAATGATCTTGCTGAACATTTCTTTCGCTCATACTTGCCTGTTTTTAAATTTAACCTTCAGTGAGGATTAGCTTGCTGTTTAGCCGCGTAATTCGAGGAAGCAAGAAGAAGCTCTTGGAAGGTGGTTGGTCCAGGGTTTACGAATTAGTGTAAGTTCTTTTGTGTAAAGTTGTTTATATTATATTATATTATAGTGGTGTATTTTATTTGGGCCTAGTATACTTCATTTCGAAGTTATACTAGTGGGTTTAATTTTGAGATTGAGATTTGTTGAAAAGAGTTTTAAAAGAAAGTAAAAAAAAAATTATTGATGGAATTTGGATTTCTTGTTTCTAGAACTATAACCTTAAAAGATCTTGGATTAGTTTGGGGTCATTTGTGCTAAATATCTTCCGCTGGCATTTAATTATTGATTAAACAGGTTAATTTGGATTGAGGTTTTATAGTGACGACCAAATCCTCTGACCCCGGATTTGGGGGCGTTACAGGTTGGTATCAGAGCTGAGGTTATAGTAAACTAGAAACGAGAGTGTGTAGGAGTGTGTATAGCTATGTGAGGACGTTTGAGCTCATATCGAGTTTCTGTTGGACTATCGGATATAGTGCCAACGAGTAATTTAAGATAGGCGCATTCGTTCGAGATGGTTGTGTTGAGCTGGATGGAACTCCGGGAAGCTGCAAACTTCTATGGTGGAATCTTCCAAGGCTACTACAGTTCGACGACGATGAAGATTATCGATATCCTTGGAACGTGAAGAAGTGTCTAGAAGTGGGTGACGATTCAACTGGAGAGTTCAAATTGAAGTTAAATATTAAGACTTTGGCAATACCTTCTCTTTCTATAATTCCTTTTGACATCTCTCAAAAAGAAGTAATTGTTAGAGGATATATTCCCTAACACTCATTTTCAATCATAACTGTGTTTTAAATGTGCCAGAGGATGTCATGAAGCCTATTTTTCAGGTTTTGATAGCTCTGCCAAGTTATGATAATTTAACTTCCATTTTTCTTATTTGGTGGATAGTTTCTTGGTAATGTGACACCACTTGCTCATTTGGTGTCAGAATTTTTGTTCTCTGGATTTCATTTCCTTCAGAAATATCATCTTTGAAATCTTTTCAGTTTTATTCATTTGATTTTGAATTCCTTTTATATTCTTTAATTCTGACTGAGATGAACAACCCTAACAATAGGGGACACAAGGTATACCGATCTGTGTGATAGGAGTCGGATGGGACGCCATCACTTGTGTGTATTGTGAATACATGAAGGTTAACAACCTTTAGTAGTGTCTTAATTTGGACACGCAATACCAAGTTCATTTGATCATATTGATCTCTCAGTTATTCTTTCATTTCAACAACACTTTCTCATAAATTCAGACTTTGGTACCCACAATGGTGGGACACCAGTTATGGTATCAAATTCTTTTCTTTTTGAAATTCCATAATTTTATTAACTCAAATATTCGAAGGTTTGCCAATCAAGTTAAGCTCAGTTATCCTGGGCGAGTCAAAGTAAGGCTATGTGATGGGATTACCAACAACAACAGTGGATTGCAATATGATTAAAATATCAATGGCATATAACAAAGTCGATCTGTTTCTTTACTTCTATCTCTCTCTTTCTTTTCTTTCTCTTTATCTTTCTCTCTATTCTTCTTTCTCGCGATCAGTAAAAGTGATTCTATTGAGAAATTGGACAAAAGGTATGTGGAAGGAACAATGGTGTGGAGTGAAGCTCCCGTGATAATTGTGTGGTATAAGGAATTGCGGTGTTATTTGGAATTTTGGGAGAAAGTTAAGTAAGCAGTATTGGAAAGTTGGTCAGAAAACCCTTAATGTTTTCTTCTGCTGATTCCGAGGACGGAATCCTTATAAGGGGGGTAGATTGTTATATCCCGTATTTTCAGAATTATTATTATTAATATTTGAATATGTTTATGTGATTTAAAGAATAAAATGGTGGATATTTTATTCCTATTTGACGAGTTGTGTTATTAAATGGTAATGTGCTAATTGTTGAGTGTTATATCGATCCTTGTTAATATCTGAAAATATTTCCTTAAATGTATTATTTTCAAAAGTTTATTTGAAAACCGATCATTTTATTGGTATTGGTAAATTGAGTTCGTTTAGTAATATTCCGGATTGGATGGATATTAGGTCTGTTATGTGTTGTATGTAATATTAATTGTGTGGGACTCAATTGTGATTGAGGATTATTTGTGTTATTAATTACTGAATCATATCGTTTTGTTTTTTTTCTTTAAAAGTGATTTTATTGAAAATTTAATTTCATAAATATTTAAATTATCTTTAAAATTATTTTTATTACTTTATAATTACAATAATTATTTTTGGGATTTTATAAAATTTAGAAATCAATATTTCATCAATTATTTAGCCCTATATGATTTTCTGATTTCATTTATTTGTAAAATCCGTATTTAATTCCAAAATTCTTCAAAAATTATGAAACTCATATTTATTTAAGTTTGAAATATTCCGAGAATTTTAAAATTATTTTGGGAATTTTTAGGATTAATTTTATCCGCGCATTGAATCGTTTAATTGATAAAAGCGGGTATAAATTGCGTTTCAAAAATTGTTTTAAAATTTCGAAATTTATGATTTTATAAACTTCGGGATATTTGTAACATTTTAAGACTATTTTCGTGATTTTCTGAATTTATTTCCAGTACAGCTCGGTTCGTTAAATCGTATACTGCAGGTATGGAGCGCAAGTCAAAAATATTTTAAAAAATTATGAAAATTTTATTTTACTAGTTTTCTAATTATTCTGAGAATTTTAGAATTTGTTTGGTAATTTTTCTGATTTTATTTACCGGGGTGTTTATTCGATAAGTTAAGAAATGCGGGGCAAAACAAATTTTCAGGTATAAATAAGGATATGTTGGTGTGCTCTGTTAAAAAAAAAAGAAAAAAGAAAAACACGTGTCAAACAGTGCCCCCACCCCTGCCACCTACCCCCACCCGCGTTAACCCCTGCCCCCTTTCCTTTTTACCAAAAACAGTTTCTCCCCTTCTGTCTCTCTGTCTCTCTCCCTGTTTATATATTTTTAATTTTCAAAAATTCATATCTTACAAACCGTTCATCCAAATTTCAATTGGTATATATATAAACGATCAGCGCTTCGATATCTACGCATAGGTATATATATTGCAAGGTTTTGATAAGAAAATTTGCGGGGCATATTTCCGTTATATTTCCGTTTTAATTTATTTTCGGGACATAGAAAAGGAGTTTGAAGGCGTTGATTACTCCACATGACATCTCAGCGTGTATATGTCTATGGCTATTAATTTCGGATATTTCTGGAGATATTTTCAGAACATCAGATATTCTCTTCGGGGTGATCAGAATTTATTTTGGGTAACGATTCCGAAATTCCGCCTTCGTACTTTTGTATATTATAGCATGTTAGTGTTTATATATTTATTTCATAATTTTTAGAAATTGTTGGAGAAGTCACTTTTGGTCCGAGTTATGGTTCAGGTGGCCGTGTTATTCGTTTCTGTAGTGTTTATACGCGTAAATATAACGTATTGTGTTGATTGTTGTTGGTTGTGTCGATATGATATTGACTAGCAGTCCGAGAAATAGAGGAGGTGCTGTCCGATTTCCAAGAAAATATTATTTTAAATTATTTTCCAGGCTCGATAATTCTTATAAATTTTTTTCGGGTGTTCGAGCCCTATTATTTAGTTATAAATGATTTGGAGATCCGTTTTAATTCCGAAAAATGTTCAAAAATTCATAATAAATAAACCGTTCGTCCGTTTAATACAAAACGAACGCGTACAGACTCAGAAAAATATTCCGCTTTCAATAAAAATACTTTCGAGACCCGAATTCTTTTGTTTCGAAAGGTCGCTTGTTTTACGAATCATTCTGAGTCGATTTTTGATCGATAAATCATATTTTTGACCCGATTTCCGTTTTAAACGTACCGAGTCGACCCTTCTGATGAACTGAGTCTTATGTGATATGAATTATGTGATATATGAGTTATGTGCTTATGTGCTATGTGAATTACGTGTATATGTGGGTCATAAGTCTTGTGTTTGACTGTTTTCCTTGTGTGTGGGCTATCGTATGGGTAGACGATAGGCTTGTGACGCGTAGTTCGTCGAGTGGTTATCGATTAGACGATTAAAGTTCTATATTTTAATTATAGATGCGGATCATTCGAGTTGATCAAGACAAGATGTTGGATAAAGAGTGAGATGGAATGGAAGTGGATATCTGGCTTCTAGCAACCGCAGGAGCAGCATATCAGTCAAGTGTTGAAAAGAAGGACGGTGATGTCTTGAGACAGAATGTCAGAATAGATGCGTGTTTGCGAGTGTGACTAACTACTAAAACCCAAAGGTAAGTATCCCTATCATCACTTATTGTTCAAGTGATATTTATTTTAAATCTTATCATGCAAGTATTGCTTTTCCTATTCTCGGTTCAAGATAGATAGATGTTTTACATATCGTTGGATTAAATAATTATGTTTATGCAAATACTCGTCTGTTATTCTATGTTCAGAATAGTCAAGTGATTTTACTTATCCAATTATCGGATTTATAAATGTTTTGGATTTTGATAAAAGTGATTTGGTTGCGAATATTCCTACCCAAGAATTGGGCGAATAAAATTATGTCGGGTGTCGATTATTATGACCCCATTTCAATAAAAGGTTTTAAGAATGTATCATAATTGCGTAAGTGACCGGGATGGACGGTCCAGCGGAGGGCTATTTCTAAGTGCCATATGAAACATTATGACACAACTTTTGCCACAGGCAGGTATATTGCCTTTGTTTGAGTACTCGTGTTTTGGGGTCACGTTTCTATGAATCCTGACCTTGTGCTATCACACGGGCTGATCAGCATGTGATAGTACGTCCGTCGGAGGATGATCCTAATCTAAATTATCATATTGTTTTTGATATTCATAGAATAAATGATTTATCAACTGTTTCTGTTTTGGAATAATGGTAAAGTGCGGTTTTGATTCAGATTTTGATTTATGCTGATACTTACGTTGTTGTTAAATATCAAAGGTGGTATTAGTATAGATGAATGATGTTGACTTCAGTATGGAATGTTGTGAGCATCAAAGTTCGTATTGATTTCTAATTTGATATGACATCAAAATAAGTATTAATTTGAAGAGTTCGGTTTTGAATAAAGTTTATGATTCAATCCATCATCATTGTCTCATGTTATTGTGGTTTACGATATTTCCGTAAACACTGTTTTACGAATTTTATTCTCGTCAAGATTCAAAGTATTGCTGAAGCATCTCGCTCAAAAATATCAAATTGGTTTTGAATACAATTAAGGAATTAAATCTGGGATTCCTCAACTAAAATTTTATGATTCAGCAACTATGATTTTAAATGTTCTGCTCTAATGCAGATGTAGGTTTTATATCAAAACGACCCCATATATGTCATAATGATCTTGCTGAGCATTTCTTTCGCTCATACTTGCCTGTTTTTAAATTTAACCTTCAGTGAGGATTAGCTTGCTGTTTAGCCGCGTAATTCGAGGAAGCAAGAAGAAGCTCTTGGAAGGTGGTTGGTCCAGGGTTTGCGAATTAGTGTAAGTTCTTTTGTGTAAAGTTGTTTATATTATATTATATTATAGTGGTGTATTTTATTTGGGCCTAGTATACTTCATTTCGAAGTTATACTAGTGGGTTTAATTTTGAGATTGAGATTTGTTGAAAAGAGTTTTAAAAGAAAGTAAAAAAAATTATTGATGGAATTTGGATTTCTTGTTTCTAGAACTATAACCTTAAAAGATCTTGGATTAGTTTGGGGTCATTTGTGCTAAATATCTTCCGCTGGCATTTAATTATTGATTAAACAGGTTAATTTGGATTGAGGTTTTATAGTGACGACCAAATCCTCTGACCCCGGATTTGGGGGCGTTACAGGTTGGTATCAGAGCTGAGGTTATAGTAAACTAGAAACGAGAGTGTGTTGGAGTGTGTATAGCTATGTGAGGACGTTTGAGCTCATATCGAGTTTCTGTTGGACTATCGGATATAGTGCCAACGAGTAAGTTAAGATAGGCGCATTCGTTCGAGATGGTTGTGTTGAGCTGGATGGAACTCCGGGAAGCTGCAAACTTCTATGGTGGAATCTTCCAAGGCTACTACAGTTCGACGACGATGAAGATTATCGATATCCTTGGAACGTGAAGAAGTGTCTAGAAGTGGGTGACGATTCAACTGGAGAGTTCAAATTGAAGTTAAATATTAAGACTTTGGCAATACCTTCTCTTTCTATAATTCCTTTTGACATCTCTCAAAAAGAAGTAATTGTTAGAGGATATATTCCCTAACACTCATTTTCAATCATAACTGTGTTTTAAATGTGCCAGAGGATGTCATGAAGCCTATTTTTCAGGTTTTGATAGCTCTGCCAAGTTATGATAATTTAACTTCCATTTTTCTTATTTGGTGGATAGTTTCTTGGTAATGTGACACCACTTGCTCATTTGGTGTCAGAATTTTTGTTCTCTGGATTTCATTTCCTTCAGAAATATCATCTTTGAAATCTTTTCAGTTTTATTCATTTGATTTTGAATTCCTTTTATATTCTTTAATTCTGACTGAGATGAACAACCCTAACAATAGGGGACACAAGGTATACCGATCTGTGTGATAGGAGTCGGATGGGACGCCATCACTTGTGTGTATTGTGAATACATGAAGGTTAACAACCTTTAGTAGTGTCTTAATTTGGACACGCAATACCAAGTTCATTTGATCATATTGATCTCTCAGTTATTCTTTCATTTCAACAACACTTTCTCATAAATTCAGACTTTGGTACCCACAATGGTGGGACACCAGTTATGGTATCAAATTCTTTTCTTTTTGAAATTCCATAATTTTATTAACTCAAATATTCGAAGGTTTGCCAATCAAGTTAAGCTCAGTTATCCTGGGCGAGTCAAAGTAAGGCTATGTGATGGGATTACCAACAACAACAGTGGATTGCAATATGATTAAAATATCAATGGCATATAACGAAGTCGATCTGTTTCTTTACTTCTATCTCTCTCTTTCTTTTCTTTCTCTTTATCTTTCTCTCTATTCTTCTTTCTCGCGATCAGTAAAAGTGATTCTATTGAGAAATTGGACAAAAGGTATGTGGAAGGAACAATGGTGTGGAGTGAAGCTCCCGTGATAATTGTGTGGTATAAGGAATTGCGGTGTTATTTGGAATTTTGGGAGAAAGTTAAGTAAGCAGTATTGGAAAGTTGGTTAGAAAACCCTTAATGTTTTCTTCTGCTGATTCCGAGGACGGAATCCTTATAAGGGGGGTAGATTGTTATATCCCGTATTTTCAGAATTATTATTATTAATATTTGAATATGTTTATGTGATTTAAAGAATAAAATGGTGGATATTTTATTCCTATTTGACGAGTTGTGTTATTAAATGGTAATGTGCTAATTGTTGAGTGTTATATCGATCCTTGTTAATATCTGAAAATATTTCCTTAAATGTATTATTTTCAAAAGTTTATTTGAAAACCGATCATTTTATTGGTATCGGTAAATTGAGTTCGTTTAGTAATATTCCGGATTGGATGGATATTAGGTCTGTTATGTGTTGTATGTAATATTAATTGTGTGGGACTCAATTGTGATTGAGGATTATTTGTGTTATTAATTACTGAATCATATCGTTTTGTTTTTTTTCTTTAAAAGTGATTTTATTGAAAATTTAATTTCATAAATATTTAAATTATCTTTAAAATTATTTTTATTACTTTATAATTACAATAATTATTTTTGGGATTTTATAAAATTTAGAAATCAATATTTCATCAATTATTTAGCCCTATATGATTTTCTGATTTCATTTATTTGTAAAATCCGTATTTAATTCCAAAATTCTTCAAAAATTATGAAACTCATATTTATTTAAGTTTGGAATATTCCGAGAATTTTAAAATTATTTTGGGAATTTTTAGGATTAATTTTATCCGCGCATTGAATCGTTTAATTGATAAAAGCGGGTATAAATTGCGTTTCAAAAATTGTTTTAAAATTTCGAAATTTATGTTTTTATAAACTTCGGGATATTTGTAATATTTTAAGACTATTTTCGTGATTTTCTGAATTTATTTTCAGTACAGCTCGGTTCGTTAAATCGTATACTGCAGGTATGGAGCGCAAGTCAAAAATATTTTAAAAAATTATGAAAATTTTATTTTACTAGTTTTCTAATTATTCTGAGAATTTTAGAATTTGTTTGGTAATTTTTCTGATTTTATTTACCGGGGCGTTTATTCGATAAGTTAAGAAATGCGGGGCAAAACAAATTTTCAGGTATAAATAAGGATATGTTGGTGTGCTCTGTTAAAAAAAAAGAAAAAAGAAAAACACATGTCAAACAGCGCCCCCACCCCCTGCCACCTACCCCCACCCGCGTTAACCCCTGCCCCCTTTCCTTTTTACCAAAAACAGTTTCTCCCCTTCTGTCTCTCTGTCTCTCTCCCTGTTTATATATTTTTAATTTTCAAAAATTCATATCTTACAAACCGTTCATCCAAATTTCAATTGGTATATATATAAACGATCAGCGCTTCGATATCTACGCATAGGTATATATATTGCAAGGTTTTGATAAGAAAATTTGCGGGGCATATTTTTTGTTATATTTCCGTTTTAATTTATTTTCGGGACATAGAAAAGGAGTTTGAAGGCGTTGATTACTCCACATGACATCTCAGCGTGTATATGTCTATGGCTATTAATTTCGGATATTTCTGGAGATATTTTCAGAACATCAGATATTCTCTTCGGGGTGATCAGAATTTATTTTGGGTAACGATTCTGAAATTCCGCCTTTGTACTTTTGTATATTATAGCATGTTAGTGTTTATATATTTATTTCATAATTTTTAGAAATTGTTGGAGAAGTCACTTTTGGTCCGAGTTATGGTTCAGGTGGCCGTGTTATTCATTTCTGTAGTGTTTATACGCGTAAATATAACGTATTGTGTTGATTGTTGTTGGTTGTGTCGATATGATATTGACTAGCAGTCCGAGAAATAGAGGAGGTGCTGTCCGATTTCCAAGAAAATATTATTTTAAATTATTTTCCAGGCTCGATAATTCTTATAAATTTTTTTTCGGGTGTTCGAGCCCTATCATTTAATTATAAATGATTTGGAGACCCGTTTTAATTCCGAAAAATGTTCAAAAATTCATAATAAATAAACCGTTCGTCCGTTTAATACGAAACGAACGCGTACAGACTCAGAAAAATATTCCGCTTTCAATAAAAATACTTTCGAGACCTGAATTCTTTTGTTTCGAAAGGTCGCTTGTTTTACGAATCATTCTGAGTCGATTTTTGATCGATAAATCATATTTTTGACCCGATTTCCGTTTTAAATGTACCGAGTCGACCCTTCTGATGAACTAAGTCTTATGTGATATGAATTATGTAATATATGAGTTATGTGCTTATGTGCTATGTGAATTACGTGTATATGTGGGTCATAAGTCTTGTGTTTGACTGTTTTCCTTGTGTGTGGGTTATCGTATGGGTAGACGATAGGCTTCTGACGCGTAGTTCGTCGAGTGGTTATCGATTAGACGATTAAAGTTCTATATTTTAATTATAGATGCGGATCATTCGAGTTGATCAAGACAAGATGTTGGATAAAGAGTGAGATGGAATGGAAGTGGATATCTGGCTTCTAGCAACCGCAGGAGCAGCATATCAGTCAAGTGTTGAAAAGAAGGACGGTGATTTCTTGAGACAGAATGTCAGAATAGATACGTGTTTGCGAGTGTGACTAACTACTAAAACCCAAAGGCAAGTATCCCTATCATCACTTATTGCTCAAGTGATATTTATTTTAAATCTTATCATGCAAGTATTGATTTCCCTATTCTCAGTTCAAGATAGATAGATGTTTTAGATATCGCTGAATTAAATAATTATGTTTATGCAAATACTCATCTGCTATTCTATGTTCAGAATAGTCAAGTGATTTTACTTATCCAATTATCGGATTTATAAATGTTTTGGATTTTGATAAAAGTGATTTGGTTGCGAATATTCCCACCCAAGAATTGGGCGAATAAAATTATGTCGGGTGTCGATTATTATGACCCCATTTCAATAAAAGGTTTTAAGATTGGATCATAATTGCGTAAGTGACCGGGACGGATGGTCCAGCGGAGGGCTATTTCTAAGTGCCATATGAAACATTATAACACAACTTTTGCCACAGGCAGGTATATAGCCTTTATTTGAGTACTCGTGTTTTGGGGTCACATTTCTATGAATCCTGACCTTGTGCTATCATACGGGCTGATCAGCATGTGATAGTACGTCCGTCGGAGGATGATCCTAATCTAAATTATCATATTGTTTTTGATATTCATAGAATAAATGATTTATCAACTGTTTCTGTTTTGGAATAATGGTAAAGTGCGGTTTTGATTCAGATTTTGATTTATGCTGATACTTACGTTGTTGTTAAATATCAAAGGTGGTATTAGTATAGATGAATGATGTTGACATCAGTATGGAATGTTGTGAGCATCAAAGTTCGTATTGATATCTAATTTGATATGACAGCAAAATAAGTATTAATTTGAAGAGTTCGGTTTTAAATAAAGTTTATGATTCAATCCATAATCATTGTCTCATGTTATTGTGGTTTACGATATTTCCGTAAACACTGTTTTACGAATTTTATTCTCGTCAAGATTCAAAGTATTGCTGAAGCATCTCGCTCAAAAATATCAAATTGGTTTTGAATACAATTAAGGAATTAAATCTGGGATTCCTCAACTAAAATTTTATGATTCAGCAACTATGATTTTAAATGTTCTGCTCTAATGCAGATGTAGGTTTTATATCAAAACGACCCCATATATGTCATAATGATCTTGCTGAGCATTTCTTTCGCTCATACTTGCCTGTTTTTAAATTTAACCTCCAGTGAGGATTAGCTTGCTGTTTAGCCGCGTAATTCGAGGAAGCAAGAAGAAGCTCTTGGAAGGTGGTTGGTCCAGGGTTTGCGAATTAGTGTAAGTTCTTTTGTGTAAAGTTGTTTATATTATATTATATTATAGTGGTGTATTTTATTTGGGCCTAGTATACTTCATTTCGAAGTTATACTAGTGGGTTTAATTTTGAGATTGAGATTTGTTGAAAAGAGTTTTAAAAGAAAGTAAAAAAAAAATTATTGATGGAATTTGGATTTCTTGTTTCTAGAACTGTAACCTTAAAAGATCTTGGATTAGTTTGGGGTCATTTGTACTAAATATCTTCCGCTGGCATTTAATTATTGATTAAACAGGTTAATTTGGATTGAGGTTTTATAGTGACGACCAAATCCTCTGACCCCGGATTTGGGGGCGTTACATCTTGACTCTGAACAACATGAGCCATGTCAGAGGTTGTTTGAAAAATATTCTTATGCATCAGAGTAAAATTAGCATCTGCTTCTTCATCAATTATTTCTTCATCCATAACTGGCATATAAACCATTACAGGTTCATCAACTTTTTCTTTGCCCTTGGACCTTGGATCAATTTCCATTTGTGATTTGGCCTTGGTTGCCTCAGAACTTGTTCTTTCCTTTATCACAATACCCTTAGGTTTTGGATATTTCTTTTCAACAACAAAAGCTTCAGATTTTGTCTTGACACCTTCTCCTTTGAGTCTAGCTTCTTCTTCCTTTAGACTCTCAAAGTCCAAACCTGGATTTTCTTTAAGAAATAACTGCTTTGAAATTTCTTCATCAAGTTCTAGATATTCACCAGAACTTATCCTTTTACCAGTATCAGAACTTATTCTTCTCCCAGTATCAAAACTTGTTCCTCGATTCGTAATTCTAGCTTTACTTAATAAAAGTTCTTTGCCTTGACCTTGACCTCTACCCTTATCAGAGTTTCTCTGGTCATCATTTCCATCATCCTTTCCTTTCAGTGTCCGAATAGATTTGCATTTGGACTTAACCACTTTCTCCCCCTTTTTGGCATCAGCAGGTAATAGAAGAGAGACAAGCAATTCCACTTAGAATTGGATCTCATTGAGTTGACTTTGGTGAGAAGATTGATTCTTTAGAATTTCTTCAATTTGAGTTTGTTGCTTCTCTTGAGTTTTCTCAATGTAGGCAATTCTGTCAAAGGCTGGCTTGAAAAATCTGTTCTTTTCAAGTTTCAGATTCATATCTTGCTGGATCAAGTTTTCTTGAATTTTATTCACCTTGTCATGAGTTATTGAGTGTTGACCTTGAAGATTCCTTGTACTAAATGCAGTATTCTCAGTTGTGCCTTGAAATCATCATTTATCAGCATTTCATCAGCTTTTGCAAGATGCTCAGCAAGAATCTTTTCAGAAGGAACAAAACTAACTGAGTTCCATTCTAGAGTCCACTCTTTTCCTCTAGGAGTTTCACTCCAAGGTACTGGTGCTTCCCCTGTAACAAACTTCTTGACTAACTCAGCTTTATGAACAGTTTGTTGAGGTGCATGTCCTGATGGACCAGCTACATCAGCATCTAAATTTTCAGCAGTTATACCAGTAATTTCTTCATTAGCAGCATCAGAACTTGTAGATCCTGCAGTATTAGCATCCTCTGATAAAATAGCGGTATATGAGGCTATAAAGGCTTCAATATTTTCCTCTAAATTCTGATCTGCAGCCAGGTTCTGATTAACATTCAAAATTGATGTTGGTGATGGAGTGAGGTGAATTGGTGGAGCTTCCAAGTATAAAACCTCAGGTACAATCAGGTTATGAATATCAATTTCAGCACTTGTACCTGGTTCTTCAGTATGTACTGGATCAACTATATGTGACATAGAAGGTGTAGGTATCTTAGCTTGAGCAGTTTCTGGTTGTGAAGTTTCTATTTGTGTAGAAGGGAGTAATTCAATAACAACTCGTTCTATTGAGATCAGAGATTCCTGATCCCCTTCCTTAGCTGCTTCCACTACATCTGAATCTGACTCAACTATGTCCCTATGAGCTCTCTGTTTCTTTAATTTCCTCAAAGGTGTAGACATTTTAGGAGTTTTATCATCAGAATTTAATTTTCTAAGCCTTTTGAGGGGCCTAGAACTCCCTGTTACAGTATCTTTCTGAGAAGAAACCTTCTCAGCTTCTACAATAACAGGTTCTGATGTAGGAACCTGTTCCTCAGCATCTGATTCATCTCGCAGAATAATTCTCCTTCTCTTCTGTTGAGTCTGAGGTACTTTCTTAGTCCTCTTGGGTTTGGAAGATGAAGGC
Source organism: Apium graveolens (assembly GCF_009905375.1). Lineage (NCBI taxonomy): Eukaryota > Viridiplantae > Streptophyta > Magnoliopsida > Apiales > Apiaceae > Apium > Apium graveolens. Next base: position 35,979,150 of record NC_133654.1, read on the forward strand.
TGCACTGTAGGATCTGAAGGTTGAGGTTGAGAAGTTTGAGGTGTTTGTGTAGAGGTGGTAGATGCTGATGGATGAGGTTCTGATGGTTGGACATCAGGATATAATTCAGTATATTTAACTGGATCGTAGGTTATTAAGGCTTGTTTGACAGATAAAGGAACTAAGAGGGGTCTTAACACAGCCTTCTTATTATCAGTAGATAATAAGTCATTAAAAGCTCTTTTAGCTAGTCTGAATGATGAAATTAATTCACTAGCAGATTGGGGCTTATTATCACAACAAAAACTATAGATAAGCTGATGGAATCTAGCAAAATAAATAGTATTTCTATCTTCTGTCATTCTATCCCCAATAAAACCTAAGACAGCACTTGCATAATCAAAATCAATTTGATTTATGAGAGCATACCCGATTTGTTCGCTGAATATGGGTATTAGAGCATTTATTTGCAAAAGCCTTAGTTATGCAGTCAAAGAAGAAACTCCATTCCCTCCTTATGAAAGATCTCTTCAACTGACCCAGCTTTGCCAATGTCCTCTCATACCCCAGACTGGCCATCATATTTTGAAGAACTATCTCTTCAACAGTAGAATAAACACAGTTCTCAGGCAGCTGCAGTGCTTGTCGGACCGTAGCCAATGTCACAACATACTCATCCTCCCATGATGAAAAAATAATACTTGGGGACCCTTGAGCACCACCATCATCATATACTCCGCTTCTCCAGAACTCCAGTACTTGAGTACCAGAGACTGCTTCAGGTTCGGTCAGAGCGTACCCAATATCAGAACTAGCAAGAAAGTCCTGAATGAAGTGAAGTTCTGATGGGGCTTCTGACTTGCTAAGAATAGCGGAGAAGCTATTAGGAACAAACTTAGCTCCATCAAAAATTATGTCTTTTGGTGCCATCTGTGTAAGAAATTAAGTGAATAAGAGAATGTTTGCAAAGTGTTTGTAAAAAGTCCTAAGAGAAAAACAGCTTCAGAAAATAAAAGAGAGAGAGAGAGAGAGAGAGAAAGTAAAAGAGATTTAGAATAGAAAAGTAAGGAAAAGATTAGAAAATCTTTTATCTCTCATATATATACTCTCTCCACTCAACAATCATATTTTTGAAGCATGGGATACACTTTACACCTGGTACCATGTGAACAGTCAGTAAACGGTTAGAATGAGAGTTGATGTGCACATAAAATGAGCAATAATTACTGTGCACATGCAGTTTTTAAGGACATACACGTTAACCACTAACCCATAATGATTATGACTGTTTTATCTCACATTAACCAATATTCTGTAAAAATATTATCGTTCAAGTAATGACCAAAATTAAACCAAGTAAATAAATACTGTCACGTAAGCATCAAAAATTGATTATTATCAGGATTTAAAAGTCATCAGAATATGGCTCCTTCACTCGAAAAGTGAATGTGTATTCCTGTAATTCTTCACACAAATACTGATATGGTTTCATCAGAACTTAATCATCAGAACTTCCATCAGAACTTGTCCTCAGAATTTATGAAAACTGACACATAGATTGTTCATCTAAAATAACGTTGATCACCACAGTAATTTTCATCATTCATATGGAGTGTTAGTGTGTGCATTAAGCTAAATATCAGACAAAGATTAAAGTCTGATTCACTTCAGTACATCTTAGAAATAAGGCATAACTCAGAACTTTGCTCAAAATCTGTCATTATTCTGAAGTCTACTTTAGAATGAGTTCATGCATGAGTCCACCTCAACTGTTTTGTGCTCATTTTATGCATCTTTTGAAATTCTATTTTATAGTGGCTTCTCAGTGTAAGTGAGTCACGACTGCTTATTAGAATTTATGATGTCATCGGAGTATTTCTCCAGTAATCATAGAGTGTGAAAAGTCACCAAGAAAATTTTATTTTGCTTTTCTAATGCATATTACTTAATCCCAGCAATGCACTTGGGTCTTCCCTTCCACATTTTTTGTTAGGTCACACACACTGTAGAAGGGGGTTGAATACAGTGTTTAGCACAATCAAATCGAATATAAGAACTCAAGTAACAGAAAATAGATTTTATTCAACACAATAAACTCCGTTACAATATGGAACTGTCCTCTCTCAGTGATGAAAAAATTATCACGAGAGCTGCTAGAGTTACAAAGAATAATAACTTCGATAATTGTAACACTTATAGTGTAAACTCTATGCCTGTGTTTATATACTACACAGTTACAAGATAATCTTCTAATTGATATGGAATATAATTCTGCTTCCTAAAATATATCAACCAGTTATCTTTTCTTCCAAGTATTCTATTCTTCATAGAATTCCTTCTTCATGCATAATTCTTTCTGTCTTAGTCTCAATCTTCTTTCCTTTTAATCAGTCGCCTGCCTTATCTGAAAGTCATCTTAAGTCCTGATATTATCTCCTGATAAATATCTTCTGAACCTTAAGTTTTGATAACTTAATTTCTGATATCTTAAGTTTTGTCTTCAGTATGTGCTGATTTCCAGTTAAGTGTTGATTTGTCCTGTAAGGTAAGATCTGAAAACTAAACACAAATCATATTACACATGACATTATGAATTATATCTAACAATCTCCCCCAACTTGTAAATTAGCATAATATACAAGTTCAACAGATATTTGATGATGTCAAAAACATTAAGTACATATGCATGAGAATTTGACTAGATAACTACAACTTACAGTCCTTTCAGCTTTACCATCTTTAACTTTTGATAACCGCTTCAGTCTGTATAAATTTCAGAATTTAAGTAGTTGTAGATCTTTGACTTGGCTTCAATTTTCAATTTCTTCTGATCTCTTTGATATCAGGAGTTGTCCTAAGATAGTTCTTCAACAAACATCTCTCTGCATATTCAAGTTCATTGACCATCCTCCTTTAAGCATTTATCAATTCAGCTGTATCATCTCCAGTTTGAAAAATAGCTGCTCTGAGATCATTTATCTCAGCTTTTCTTATCTCCTGATCTAGTCTTATCAGATATGCCTTGTCAGACTCTAGATTGAATTCCACAGCCTTATAACCCAGAAAAGTAGTTATAATCCTAGCAGAGTTAGGCTTCATATCGACAATATCACCTTTGTGATCTCTGTACTTGGGACAGTATGTGTTGTCAGACTTTACAGAATAAAGCTTCTTCTGTCTTTGAATTTGAGACTTTAAATACCCTGCAACATTATCTGTTAATCTGTGTTTCACTCGAAATAGGTATAGAACATGTTCCAGTTCCTCAAAATACTTCAGTGGTATAGCATTTTTCTTAATCTGGTATACCCTTCCATCTATCATAAAATATAACAAGATATGTTCTTACAAGAAGGTATGGTAAACCATTTGTACAGATTCAAGCCAATTCAATCTTTCAGGAATTGCTCCAACACCTGGTTCACTTAAGGAAGTTGGATCATTGGTAGTGTTATGTACTCTTCTTTCATCAGAACTACCCAACCCAGATTTATCTCTTGCTTCATTTCCTGTAACAACTCTTGCTTTAAAACCACTTGTTGCGGTCTTCAAAGGTTGAGCCTGTTTAGCTTTGGTGAATCCCGGTAGGAGTATCTCTGAAGGTTTAACATGAGCAATGTCAGAGGTTTCCTGTTCCATATCTTCTGATATCAAACCAACTTGAGCTATGTCAGAGGTTGCTTGCTTCACTGTCATATCAGAACTTATTATATCTTGACTCTGAACAACATGAGCCATGTCGGAGGTTGTTTGAAAAATCTTCTTATGCATCAGAGTAAGATTAGCATCTGCTTCTTCATCAATTATTTCTCCATCCATAACTGGCATATAAACCTTTACAGGTTCATCAACATTTTCTTTGCCCTTGGACCTTGAATCAATTTCCATTTGTGATTTGGCCTTGGTTGCCTCAGAACTTGTTCTTTCCTTTATCACAATACCCTTAGGTTTTGGATATTTCTTTTCAACAACAAAAGCTTCAGATTTTGTCTTGACACCTTCTCCTTTGAGTCTAGCTTCTTCTTCCTTTAGACTCTCAAAGTCCAAACCTGGATTTTCTTTAAGAAATAACTGCTTTGAAATTTCTTCATCAAGTTCTAGATATTCACCAGAACTTATCCTTTTACCAGTATCAGAACTTATTCTTCTCCCAGTATCAGAACTTGTTCCTTGACTTGTAATTCTAGCTTTACTTGACGAAAGTCCTTTGCCTTAACCTTGACCTCTACCCTTATCAGAGTTTCCCTGGTCATCATTTTCATCATCCTTTCCTTTCAGTGTCTGAATAGATTTGCATTTGGACTTAATCACTTTCTCCCCCTTTTTGGCATCAGCAGGTAATAGAAGAGAGACAAGCAATTGCACTGAGGATTGGATCTCATTGAGTTGACTTTGGTGAGAAGATTGATTCTTCAGAATTTCTTCAATTTGAGTTTGTTGCTTCTCTTGGGTTTTCTCAATATAGGCAATTCTGTCAAAGGCTGGCTTGAAAAATCCGTTCTTTTCAAGTTTTAGATTCATAACTTGTTGGATCAAGTTTTCTTGAATTTTATTCACCTTGTCATGAGTTATTGTGTGTTGACCTTGAAGATTCCTTGTACTCAATGCAGTAACTCTCAGCTGTGCCTTGAAACCATCATTTATCAGCATTTCATCGGGATTTGCAAGATGCTCAGCAAGAATCTTTTCAGAAGGAACAAAACTAACTGAGTTCCATTCTATAGTCCACTCCTTTCCTCTAGGAGTTTCACTCCAAGGTACTGGTGCTTCCCCTGTAAAAACTTCTTGACTAACATAGCTTTATGAACAGTTTGTTTAGGTGCATGTCCTGATGGACCAACTGCATCAGCATCTAAATTTTTAGCAGCTATACCAGTAATTTCTTCATTAGCAGCATCAGAACTTGTAGATCCTGCAGTATCAGCATCCTCTGATAATATAGTGGTATGTGAGGCTATAGAGGCTTCAACATTTTCCTCTAAATTCTGATCTGCAGCCAGGTTCTGATCAACATTCAAAATTAATATTGGTGAAGGAGTGAGGTGAATTGGTGGAGCTTCCAAGTACAAAACCTCAGGTACAATCAAGTTATGAATATCAATTTCAGCACTTGTACCTGGTTCTTCAGTATGTACTGGATCAACTATAGGTGACATAGAAGGTGTAGGTATCTTAGCTTGAGCACTTTCTGGTTGTGAAGTTTCTGTTTGTGTAGAAGGAAGTTATTCAATAACAACTCGTTCTGTTGAGATCAGAGATTCCTGATCCCCTTCCTTAGCTGCTTCCACTACATCTGAATCTGACTCAACTATGTCCCTATGAGCTCTCTGTTTCTTTAATTTCCTCAAAGGTGGAGACACTGTAGGAGTTTTATCATCAGAATTTAATTTTCTAAGCCTTTTGAGGGGCCTAGAACTCCCAGTTACAGTATCTTTCTGAGAAGAAACCTTCTCAGCTTCTACAATAACAGGTTCTGATATTGGAACCTGTTCCTCAGTTGTGTTCTCAAATCAACAGAATTTAATCAAAACATTCATCACAGAATAAAGTTAAATGTCGATGAAGTAAAGATTAATAAATTGCAATTCAACATGCACGGTCACATAATTTGAGAAACAAAGAACAAATCTTTCAATTTAAAGAAAATTTCATTAATATATCAGATTATTACATTCGATGAAATTTATCAATTACATGCAAAAATTACAAGATAGTCCTATTCTACGATTCCTAACATCAACAGCCTTTGTCCTAGTCTAAGAAGCCCTAACGACTAACTTCTTCGGCTGCTGACGAAGAGCACTGCAAGACGGATGATCCGTTCTTGCTGACGGAGAGCTTCTCTCCTTTCCTCCTCCAACCTATCAAGATGGAGATGATAATCCATTGATAAGAACAAGAATTATGTGTGAACCTCTTGTGGAACCGAGTTCCAAAGCTCGTCAGGAATGGCGGTGACATGCCACTCCTGTTGCCATTCATCACAACTCAACTCGATATTAAAGGTTTCATAGTTCAGGAACATGTTGAAACTGACCATTTTTGTTGGTATGAATAAAAAGAGAGTGAGTTTATGAGAGAATGAAAGATGTATTGGCTGGAATGAATGATTGGTTTAAATAGCCAATATAATACCAAGGGACGCGAGAACTGGTTAAATAGTACAAGTAAAAATAATGACCCCTCGACTCCCTAGACTGATGTGAAATAATAACAGTCTGTAAAAGATCTAAAGCCCGAGTTAATGGGCACGGGATATGATAATTATTACTGTGCGCATGCAGTTTTTTTTCAAGACATACACGTTAACCACTAACCCATAATGATTATGACTATTTTATCTCACATTAACCAATATTCTGTATAAATATTATCGTTCAAGTAATGACCAAAAACAAACCAAGTAAATAAATATTGTCACGTAAGCATCAAAACTTGATTATTATCAGGATTTAAAAGTCATCAGAATATGGCTCCTTCACTCGAAAAGTGAATGTGTATTCCTGTAATTCTTCACACAAATACTGATATGGTTTCATCAGAACTTAATCATAAGAACTTCCATCAGAACTTGTCCTTAGAATTTATGAAAACTGACACATAGACTATTCATCTAAAACAACGTTGATCACGACAGTAATTTTCATCATTCATATGGAGTGTAAGCGTGTGCATTGAGCTAAATATCAGACAAAGATTAAAGTCTGATTCACTTCAGTACATCTTAGAAATAAGGCATAACTAAGAACTTTGCTCAAAATCTGTCATTATTCTGAAGTCTACTTTAGAATGAGTTCATGCATGAGTCCACTTCAATTGTTTTGTGCTCATTTTATGCATCTTTTGAAATTCTATTTTACAGTGGATTCTCAGTGTAAGTGAGTCACAACTGCTTATTAGAATTTATGTTGTCATCGGAGTATTTCTCCAGTAATCATAGAGTGTGAAAAGTCACCAAGAAAATTTTATTTTTCTTTTCTAATGCATATTACTTAATACCAGCAATGCACTTGGGTCTTCCCTTCCATATTTTTACTCTAGATCTCAAAGGAGTACCTGATTTTTATTACTTTTCTTTTCTTTTTCTTTTGATAAGTGAGGCTTATCAGCACTTAGAACATCCATCAGATTTACTAACATCAGAACTTAACAGATAAGACGCACTATTCTAGTTTTTTGACTTAGTAATAAGATACACAAAGTAAACTTCAACTAAGCTCAATATTAGAATTTGCTTGTGTTAAAAGATTTCCACATAAACAATTACTTCAAACATGGGATCCTTAGTATATTAAAGACTACTAGGTCAGCATCTAGCACAGTTATCCTCATTGGATTGAATAGTCACAGAAACATTCATATCACTATCAGAGTTTAGAAATTCACATCAGACAACAATCAGCACTTAAGCAATTTTCAATTTAAGCACAGAATACACAAAGATAGTAATATCTGTAAATACTGATCATAAAATATGATGTATCAGAACATAAACTAAGCAGATTTAGAGAAAGAACCTGAAACCATTCCAACTTCATTTACCAATCTTGTAAAAGTAGCTTCACACAGTGGTTTTATGAAGATATCTGCTAGTTGTTGATCTGTGGGAACAAAATGCAATTCCACTGTACCTTCATCCACATGTTCCCTTATGAAATGGTACCTTATGCTGATGTGCTTTGTCATTGAGTGCTGAACTGGATTACCTGTCATAGCAATAGCACTTTGATTATCACAGTAAATAGGGATTTTAGAAAATTCTAACCCATAATCCAGTAACTGATTCTTCATCCAAAGAATCTGTGCACAACAGCTTCCTGCAGCAATGTATTCTGCTTCTGCAGTTGATGTGGAAATTGACTTCTGTTTCTTGCTGAATCAAGAAACCAATCTGCCTCCAAGAAATTAGCAGCTTCCACTTGTGCTTTTCCTGTCAATTTTGCATCCTGCAAAATCTGCATCTTAGGAACCTATTAGCTTAAAGTCTGATTCTCAAGGATACCACAATCCCAGATCAGATGTACCCTTAAGGTACTTGAAAATTCTTTTCACAGCTGTTAAGTGAGGTTCTCTTGGATCTGCTTGAAATCTTGCACAAAATAGGTAGCATACATGATATCAGGTCTACTTGCAGTTAGATAGAGTAGTGAGCCAATCATACCTCTGTAATCAGTAATATCTACTGATTTACCAGTATCCTTATCCAACTTAGTTGCAGTGGCCATAGGAGTGGATGCACTTGAACAATCCTGCATTCTAAATTTCTTCAACAAGTTTCTGGTGTACTTTGATTGACAAATAAAAGTTCATTCTTCATTCTGCTTGACTTGAAGGCCCAGAAAATAGTTAAGTTCTCCCATCATACTCATTTGATATCTTGACTGCATCAGTTTGGCAAACTTCTTACAAAGTCTGTCATTTGTAGAACCAAAAATAATATCATCAACATATATTTGCACCAAAAGTAAGTCATTTCCATGGTTGAGGTAGAACAGTGTTTTGTCAATAGTTCCTCTGTTAAATCCACTTTCCAGAAGAAATTGAGCTAAAGTCTCATACCATGTTGTTGGAGCTTGCTTAAGGCCATAAAGTGCTTTATCAAGCCTGTAGACATGATTGGGAAATTTGGGATCTACAAAGCCTGGAGGTTGTTCAACATATACTTCCTCTTCCAATTCTTCATTATGAAAAGCACTTTTCACATCCATTTGAAAGACTTTAAACTTCTTGTGAGCAGCATAAGCCAAAAATATCCTTATAGCTTCCAATCTAGCAACTGGTGCAAATGTTTCATCATAATCAATTCCCTCATGTTGAGAGTAACCTTCTGCAACCAGACTTGCTTTGTTCCTTGTAATTATGCCGTCACTGTCAGTTTTGTTTCTGAACACCCATTTTGTACCAACAACTGATCTGTTCCTTGGTCTTGGCACTAGGGTCCAGACTTTATTTCTTTCAAATTCATTTAACTCTTCCTGCATTGCTTGCACCCAATCAGCATCTTGAAGAGCTTCTTCCACTTTCTTTGGTTCAGTATGAGAGAGAAAAGAATGATAAAGACATTCATTTGATGTAGTTGTTCTAGTTCTGACACCTGCATCAGGATTTCCAATAATTAAGTCAGGTATATGTGCTTTAGTCCACTTCCTTGCAGATGGAAGGTTTTCTCTAGAACTGGATGCTCCCCCATGATCCATGTTGTCTCCATCAACATTCTCTGATGCTCCCCCTGAAATTATGCTCTCTGAGTGGGATCCTTCATTATTTGAGTTTCTAGAAATATCAGAACATAAGTTTCTAGAATTATCAGAACTTGGCCCATCAGAACATGAAGAGCCTGTTGTAGGTTCTGATGCTTCTTGAGATGTGGTTGGTTCTTCAGTATGCTCCCCCTGCACAGGTGCATTTTCCTTAGGCGTAGTCACCACAGTTTCAATAACATTAGAGTTTAATCCATCAGAGTTTGCAGTATCAGGATTTACAGAATCAGAATTTAAAACTTCATTTTCGAATCTCAGCTGATCATGATCATTGAAATCCTCAAGTCCAGTAATCTTCTTATCATCAAAAGAGACATTGATAGATTCCATGACAACCCTTGTTCTTAAATTATAGACTCTGAAGGCTTTTGTAGAAAGTGGATATCCAACAAAAATTCCTTCATCAGCTTTTAGATCAAATTTGGATAGCTGTTCGGGATGAGTCTTAAGAACAAAATACTTGCATCCAAATACATGAAAATACTTCAGATTTGGCTTCTTTTTCTTCACCATCTCATATGGTGTTTTTCCATGCTTGTTAATGAGTGTTGCATTCTGAGTAAAACAAGCAGTCTGCACAGGTTCAGCCCAAAAGTAGGTTGGCAACTTTGCTTCATCAAGCATAGTTCGTGCAGCTTCAATAAGAGTTCTATTCTTTCTTTCAACAACTCCATTTTGTTATGGAGTTCCAGGAGCAGAAAATTCCTGCTTTATTCCATGGTCTTTGCAGAACTCTTCCATAATCAAATTCTTGAACTCAGTGCCATTATCACTCCTTATGATCTTCACAGAATCTTTGACCAATTTATCCAGTTGCTTGACATGATCAATCAGGATAGATGCAGTTTCACTTTTTGTGTGCAAGAAATACACCCATGTATATCTGGTGAACTCATCCACTATGACCATAGCATATTTCTTCTTTGCAATAGACATGACATTTACTGGACCAAATAGATCAACATGTAGTAGGTGATAAGGCTCAAGAATTGATGATTCAGTCTTGCTCTTGAATGAAGATTTTCTTTGTTTTGCCTTCTGACATGAATCACAAAGGCCATCAGGACTAATTTTGGAAGTCCTCTCACTAGATCTTTCTTGACTAGTTCATTTATATTGTTAAAATTTAAATGAGAGAGTTTCTTGTTCCAATCCCAGCTTTCTTCAATTGATGCTCTACTCAACAGACAGATTGCGGAACCATCAGTACTTGTTGAAAGCTTGGCTTCATAAATGTTACCATGCCTGTATCCTTTCATAACAACTTTGCCTGTAGATTTGCTTACAACTTCACAGTGTTCTTCAAAGAAATCCACATGATAACCTCTCTCATAGATTTGACTCACACTCAGCAGATTATGTTTAAGTCCTGAGACCAGAGCTACTTCTTCAATGATGACATTCCCAAGATTGATATTGCCATATCCTAGAGTTTTTCCAATGTTTCCATCTCCATAAGAAACACCTGGGCCAGCTTTCTCCACAAAGTCTGATAGCAGGGCTTTATTTCCAGTCATATGTCCTGAACATCCACTGTCCAAAACTAGGATGTTCTTCCTGTTGCCCTGCAATCACACAGACCACTAATGATTAGTTTTAAGGACCCAGACTTGCTTGGATCCTTTGGCCTTTTTAAGTTTGTTAACATTTGCAGCGGATTTAGCATCAGAGTTTATGTTAACAGTTTTATTATCAGAATTTGCAATATCAGACTTTGCATCAGAATTTACACTAGAAGGAATACTGCTAACTTTCTTTACAGAAGGTTTTAATTGATAATAATCATAGTACAAACTATGATATTCCTTACAAGTATAAATAGAATACCATAAACTACTACAATGAAAACAAGGATTTTGTGGCTTATATCTAACAGACTGACCCTTAACTCCTGATTTTGAAGGTAAGGAGTTTATATTCTTATTCTTCCTGCAGAAAGAAGCCAGATGGTTAGAATTTCCACAGTTATGACATGTTTTTCTAGGAGCATTAGGAACAGGCTTATAATTGTTACTTTTGTTCACACCTTCCTTTTCATTCCTATTTTTCCTAGGTGGCTTTACCTTGTTTACATTCTTAACATCTTTCAGCTTATGCTTAAGCTGCTTCTTAGTCATTAAGAATATGTTAACTTCAGCTGGCTTATCCTGTTTGGGTTTGTCAGAAGTTACTTTCTCCTTAACTTCTGAATTAACAATATCAGACTTTGCAGTTACAAACTTAACAGGATTTACCTTTTATTTTTGTTTAACAATTTTAGGCTCAGTTTCTACAGTTCCCTTACTGTTCTTGTCATCTCCATAACCTAAGCCCTCTTTCCAGTTTCCACTACTAAGAATATCCTGAGTTGCTTTACCAGAGTTAGTCCAAGTCCTGATAATCTCTCTTTCCTTTTCTAACTCAGTTTTTAGAGATTCATTCATTTTTAACACTTCATCCCTAACATAAAAGGCATCATCTCTATCTTTCTGGGTTTGATGGAACATGACTAACTCCTTTTTCTAAATAATCATTCCTCTTTTAATAAGAAAGATTTTCAAAAGTTAATCTTTCACATGTTAAAGTTTGATCTTTATAACTAATGAACATGGTCTTAAGATATCTTCTTAACTCAGTAATATCTTCAGTATGAAAGGCATAAGTAGTTTGAGGTACCTTTAGCAGTATCAGAACTGCTATCAGCATATGCCATCAAGGCATAGTTTTCCTCATCCTCAGAATCTGAAGCATCTGACCAGCTTTTCTTCTTTGTGATAAGAGCCTTGCCTTTGTCACTCTTCCCTTTTCTACAATCTGGAGATATGTGGCCTTTCTCACCACAGTTGTAGCATTTAACATTTGAGTAATCTCCTCTGTCAGACTTTCCTCCTTTGCCTTCAGATTTTTTGAAACCTTTCTTTTCAGAACTTGCACCTTTCCTGGAAAACTTCTTTCCTCTCCTGAATTTTCTGTACGCAATCTTTGTGATCCCTTTCACCATAAGAGGACACAGCTTCATTATCTCCTCATCAGGGTCCATCTCAGGTATACTTTCAGTTTCTGAGTCATCATCACTATCAGAACTTGATGACTCAGTATCAGACTTTGTGATGAGAGCATTTCCTTTGCCTTTCCTTGAGGCAACTTCTTTAGGACTTTCCTCCTCGGCCACAAAGGCATTTGTTCTTGACTTTCTTCCATTCCTCTTGCTTCTTTGTTCCATCTCAAGTTCATGAGTCTTGAGCATCCCTTAAATTTCATCAAGAGTTGTTTCATCAAGATTATAGTTGTCTCTTATTATTGTGGCCTTCAAATCTCATCTTTCAGGAAGAGCTAACAGGAATTTAAGTTTTGAATCTTCAATATCATACTCTTTGTCAACTAGTGACAAATCATTCAAGAGTTTGACAAATCTGTCATATAAATCAGTTAATGACTCATCAGGCTTTGAGTCAAAATGCTCATACTCTTGAGTGAGTATCGTCTTCCTCTTCTTCTTGATTGAATCTGTTCCCTGACACCTTGTTTCCAAAGCATCCCATATCTCTTTTGCAGTCTTGCAGTTAATTACCCTGTTTGACTTGACATTATCTATGGCACTCTGCAGCAAATGCCTTACCTTTGCATCCTTTGTAATTGATGAGATATCTTCAGCAGTATAATCACTCTTCTCCTTTGGTACAGACTTTGCTGGCTGACCTGCAACTTCCACGGAGAGTTTGGTTGGCATATGTGGTCCTTCATAAATCCTGTCGAGATATTCTGGATCTGTAGCTTCCAGAAATATAGCCATCTTTACTTTCCATATGGAATACTCAGAAGGTTTCAACATGGGAATTCTTATAGTCTCATATCGACTATGAGTTATGGTTTTTGGAGATTCTTCAGTTTTGGTGGGCTTGGTTGGAGTTTCTTCTTCAGACATGATTGATTTTGGATCTTAAACTGTTTGTATGTTAACAGAAGGCTCTGATACCACTTGTTAGGTCACAAACACTGTAGAAGGGGGTTGAATACTCTGTTTAGCACAATCAAATCGAATATAAGAACTCAAGTAACAGAAAATAGATTTTATTCAACACAATAAACTATGTTACAATATGGAACCGTCCTCTCTCAGTGATGAACAAATTATCACGAGAGCTGCTAGAGTTACAAAGAATAATAACTTCGATAATCGTAACACTTATAGTGTAAACTCTATACTTGTGTTTATATACTACACAGTTACAAGATAATCTTCTAATTGATATGGAATATAATTTTGCTTCCTAAAATATATCAACCAGTTATCTTTTCTTCCAAGTATTCTATTCTTCATAGAATTCCTTCTTCATGCACAATTCTTTCTGTCTTAGTCTCGATCTTCTTTCCTTTCAATCAGCCGCCTGCCTTATCTGAAAGTCATCTTAAGTCCTGATATTATCTCCTGATAAATATCTTCTGAACCTTAAGTTCTGATAACTTAAGTTCTGATATCTTAAGTTATGTCTTCAGTATAAGTGCTGATTTCCAGTTAAGTATTGATTTGTCCTGTAAGGTAAGATCTGAAAACTAAACACAAATCATATTACACATGACATTATCAAATATATCTAACAGTTTATTCTGTTATTATGTTAGAATTAGATTGTTTTTATAAAATTGTGGACCAGATTCGTGGTCAGACCAGATTAATGGTCAAGTTAGGCCAATGTGTGTCTTGGATCCAGTAGTTAGAGCAGTGCTGTGTGCTTTGCTCGGGGTTAGTGCGTGACTGATCAGCAGCCTAACCTTGGTTTTTAAAATAAAAATATAATATCCAATTCTAAATCATAATCCATTGTTCACTTGATATCATAACCCTTTTCACTTGATGATCATTATTCTCAGTTTTGTCATTGTGACTTGCTGAGCTAGTTAGCTCATTTGTGCGATGTTGTTTATGCTCTTTTCCAGTTAAGAAGGAACCAGTTGGTAGCGAGGATCCCCAGTCCAGCGCGAGAGCTAGGGGTTCAGGTTGATCGAGTTAAGCTAGTAGGCATCTTTTGAGATAATTTAAGTTTGTAAAAGTTGGTAATAATGCTTAATACTCAGTTCTGAGTTTGAATAGTTAGGATTTTGACGTTTGTAATATAAAGTGTGTGTATGGCTTGTGTGCATATTTTAACCTGTTGCGGTCCGTGGTAGTTGGTAAGTAGGGTCACTGCATATTATTATTATTATTATTATCTTTATTATTGTTATAAGCAGGTTATAAATAAGGTGTGTGTGTGTTGATCCCAAACTTCTGACCTGGGTTTTGAGGGTGCCACATTTATGATAATCAATATTTGTATTCTGTAATTGTATTCCTTGAGTCTATAAAGTGTTTAGTAGATTAAACTGAGGAATTTTTCTGTGAACAGCTTTCAAGCTAATGAATAAACTCTGGAAGAAGATCAAATCATGATCATGCCTCAGAGAGAAGTATAGAAGTTTGGATTTGAATAATATTGCTCTAGAAAAATGCTTTAAGTCAAGATATCGATAACTCACAGATCAAGGAAAATCGAGAAGTCAGTCGAGAAGTCCAAAATGACTTGTAGAGAAGTCCCAAGAGATATCGAAAAGTAATTTCTGCATGTAGAGATCTTAGAGATATCGACAAGTCAAAATATGTATGTAGAGATCTCAGAGATATCGACAAGTCATTTCTCCATGTAGAGATCTTAGAGATATCGACAAGTCAAAATGTGTATATAGAGATCTCAGAGATATCGACAAGTCATTTCTCCATGTAGAAATCTCAGAGATATCGATAAGTCAATTCTTCATGTCAAGAAATCAAGATGTCGACAAGTAAAAAGCCCATGTAGAGAACTCGAGATGTCAATAAGTCATTTTGCATGTAGAGAACTAGAGACCTACAACAAGTCAAATATACATGTAGAGAACTCAAGATATTGATAAGTCATTATACTTATCGATATGTCACTTCTCTACAGATCAAAAAGAGATCTCGATATACTATCTCAAATTCAGAATACAGACAAGTTCAAGATTCAAGATTCAAGATTCAAGATTATCAGTCAACAAACAATTCATTCACTGAATTGAAAAGACTACAAAAGTAGCTTGAAGAATACAAGATCAAGGGCCAACATTCACTCGACAAAGGATGGTCACAGACCTGCAAGATTCTGCACAGATTTGCTAACACCGGAAAAGAAAACAGACAAGGTTGCTTCAGAAATTGGTTTAGTACATTTTAGTGCAATTTTTATAAACATGTGTTGCTAGTCTATAAAGCATGCATGGGTCCTTAGTTTAGGTGTAACTAACAGATCTATAAAAATCGTGTATTCTCTCAAGATAGTAGTTGAGTTCGTATTTTCTAAGAACACAGATTTGTAGCAAGACAAACTTAAGTATTATAATTAAGTGAGTTTTTGATATCTTATGTTTTGTATGCTTACTGTTAAACAATATATCTCTAAATTTTTAACTGCTTTGTTCATCCATAATCCAAACAGTTTTGATAGCTAACTAAAATCCAAGAAACACATTCACCCCCCTTTGTGTTACATTTCTTTGCGAATATATCTAACAATATGTACTTCAATTTAAATAATATGTTATTTTATTCTTATTAAGTTTTTTTTACTTTGATATTACAACTGTTATATAATTAAAGTTCACAAATGCCTAATTAAAGCCTAAGTGAATCTGTCATATACACGAAATTATTCACCCTGTGAATTATTCACAAGGTGCACCTAACAAGTTAAATGAGGTTAAGTTTTCGAAAATAGAGGTACAAATAGAGCACCTCTTTGTATGTATTTATAATACACACACAAAAGTATTCAATACTAAAATATTTGGCAGCCTAGGCACACCGCAACACTAATGAGAATCGAAAAGCAATGTTTAATTTGCATCTAACAAACCACAAAACTACCACATTATCAAGTACAAGCAGACTAAACATTATCTAACATGTGGACTATACTTATTACTAACACATTGTACAATGAAGTATACAATTGGACTCAATATAAATCCATATAGATCATAACATTCAGTCCATAACTATAGAACAATCATTACGAGTCATAATGAATAAAAATCTACACACTAGCATTACAAGAAGAGAGCATTAGAGACTTACGAGTACAAAACTGAGCAAAAGTTACCCCAAATAAAAACAAAAGTTGATGAACCCAAACAAATACAGCCAAACACAAACAGAACCTATAAACACCAACAAACATATATATAAGACTATATTACACAAATATAAAAGGATGGAACAAAAAACAAATATCTACGAACAAAATTGCAAGAAAAATTGACATGCATACATCTATAACCAAAATTACTTACTTTGGAGATGACACGCGCTGAAAAATCGACATGCATATCCTCCAACGGTCATGTGTTTTAAACCTATGACAGCTGTATGACAGCTGGCATAGGGATTCGTGTCATCCTCTGAGATGATGACACATGTCGCTTCCCCTTTCTCTCTCATATCCCCTATAAGTATGTGAGATTCTCATTTCATTTCTCACATTTCAAAAAACACTTTACAAACTGCTCCCCTTTTACTCAAGGATCTACCACGGCCAAAACAATCATCACCACAAGAACCGTCTACCGGCGGCGGTATTCTCCGGCAACAGATTCATCAGGATCTTCATTTGAATCTTCTATAGGTACCACTTTGATCCATAATCATTCATTTTCATTCTTGTTTGTCTATATGCACCATGCGAGCACACACCATCTGCTCGATGCGAGCTCACAAACAATCACTAACTACGATGGGAGCCCGTCTGCTCGCATAAACATTTAGGCGCGACCTCGTGTGTGTTGTGGGGACACTTAGATGCGATCCCATACATATATTTTTATATATATTTTTAGGGCCACACACTAACTTCCACGATCTCTTACCGATGTCAAGTGCGTCCTCAGTTTGCTCCTATGGGTCGTCTCGTTCATCTTTCAGCCCGGCTCGCTCTTCAGCCACTCCATCTCCTTTGAATTAATATCCACGGAACAGCGAGCCTCGAAGGACTTCCAACGCAAGCTGACCTCTCCCTTTGGCTGCCTCAGTCAACCTATTTCCCCCAGCTCTGCTATTACCCCCAAAGGGGGCCTAAATATTTCTCGAGTTGAGGACGCGATGCGAGCTAGTGGCTCAGGCTCGTTGAACATCCACCTCGATCCTAACCCTGAAGACTATACCAGGGAGACTAATATCTACGACTGGAGAAATAGACCCTTGGACCTTTCTCAGATACCTGCCTCTCTTGCGGTGAAAGAACTTCTACAGCACGAGCCCGCTCCTTTAGATAAAAAAAGAGCAGAGGAGATTCTAAGTGAAATGGCTCAGGAGAGAGAGGCTCTCCTTAAGCAAGCTGTAGCCAATGACCTCGACCCCATTTATCTTGACTCTAAATCTACTTACAGTGACATGGGCAGTGCTTAATATGATACCAACAAAGGAAAGCAGACGGTTGCCTCAGAATACCCCATCATTGGGCTTGAGGGGGGAAGAAGACGGCTCACACTGGTCCTACGATTCTCCCAAGAGCGAGGAGGTGGAAGATGTGACAAGCCAAGTCAATATCTGTAACTACAACTATAATCATGCGGCTTCTCCTGAACCTTACATACCTCCTGCCCAGCCCGAACTTGAGGGAGAAATCATCTTTAGGAAGCAGATCATTCCAGACGGAGAGGAGAGCTCCACCTCGACCTATGAAGAGGTAAAGGTGCTCGCTTGTGGCGACCTGGCCACCTCGCTTACCCGAAAGCATCTGGACGAGCTCATCGAACAGTTCCAGCTCAAGGGTCACGTTATCATGTCCAGGCCGCACATACGATGCTATAGGTTCAACCACCAAGAAAATGGAGGCAGGGTACCTCGCATGGTTTTGTCCACTTTCTTGATAAGGCTAGGAATTTCTTTACCTCTCCACCCCTTCATTAGGGACATGTGCAAGTACTACCAGCTCGCACCATTGCAAATTAACCCGAATGGATACCGGTCCACCCTTGCTCTGTACATCATGTACCACAAGTGTGGGTACCCCCTTCTCACCGCGAAGCAACTAGGTTACTTTCTCAACTTGAAGCACTCACCAAATGACTTTGGATATTTTTATCTCTCTGTTTGGCCATGATTTAACAAGAAGAATCTCATCCGCAATGGGCCGAGCAACTCTGGGAAATGGAAGAGCCCCAACTTCTATATTCACGAGGTGCCTCGAGTCCAAACTTACTTCTACTACAACCCCTGTAAGACAAGTTCTTTCTGGCCGCATTCCATTTCCTTATAGTAGTATATTCTAATAAGCATACTTCTTTATTTGTTTATCACCAGCCACCCCGCCTCGAACTGCCCTTCAAGGGCAGGAGAAGATAAATGCGGACAGCCTCCTTAAGCTCCCTCTAGCGAACAGCCTCCTTGAGCTCCCTCTAGCGGACAGAGATATCTGAAAACTCATAACTACCTTGAACCCGGTCGAGTGTGGGTTCTTAAAAGAGGGAGTGAGGCTGACTCCTCAAAAGAAGAAAGCAAAGAAAAGAGCCAGAAAAGGTAAGAACATTGGGCTCGCACATGCGAGCTCGTGTGCTCGCGCTTTATATTTCCTGCAGGTGTCCCACTTTATATTACACTTTTTATTTTTTATCTCTTATATGCTCGTATCTTTTAAATTGTTTAAGCTTTTATCCTGCTCGCATCTTGCTGTAATTAACATATTGTTCACTGTTCATTTTTCAGAAATGGCCATCTCACCCATTCCCTTCATGGAGGAGGCTGAGCAAGCTGTGACCTTGGGCCCGGTGTAGCCCCCTCTTGCGACCATGGAGGCTCGCACCCAAGTAAATCCTCCAGCTCGCATGACCACCCTTACTGAGCATCTCAAGAGTGGAGGATCTTCTCCTCGGCTGAAAAGGCATCGTGGCCCTAAGGACGGAAAAACCGGTGAGCCCGACCCAAAAAAAGTTTCTCCTTCTGATGCCCCTCTCTCCACTTCTTCTTCTGCTAATGCGGTGGCGACCACATTTGGTCGGCTCGCTCAGGCCAATGTCAGTGACCAAGATGTGAAAAATTGGACCTCCAATTCTCTCGAGGCCAATAATGATGCACTGACCAGGGCCGCTGCCGAAGTGTACTACCGCCAGCTGTATAGGGCTCGAGAAATGTGAGCCATCAGCCAGGCCAACTTAAAGCTGGATTCCAAGGTAAAGTCCCTCCAGTGTAAGGTCAATGAGCACGGGCAGGAGAAGGTTAAGCTTGTAAACAATTATAACCAAAAGATGCTTGACCTACCTTCTGCTCACGAGAAGGCACTAAGGGACCAGAAGGAAGCCCATGACCTGGCCGCGGATGAGTGGAAGAAGGAGAAAAAGGCCTTTGGGGAGAAGGTGCTCGAGCTGGAGGGGTCGCTTTCTGCATTGACTGCGAGCCGTGAAGCCGCCCTCGCGGATGCCAGAAACTTGGGGGCTAGGAACTTTATGAAGATTTTCATTAGTAAGATTACTGACTTCGATTGGGGTGCTCTAGGTGCTGGTATGGCCAGGCATGCTGAGAAGCTGAAGCTGGAGATGGAGAGGGATGCCCAAATAGCAGAGGAGGCCCGACTCGCAGCTGATCAGTCTTGGCTCGCAGCTGAGCACGCCCAGAAGGAGATAGAGGCTGACAAGTCTTAGTTTAATATAACTTGATGATAGAATTTTGAATGTGTAAGCGGGCACCCTACTCGCCTCGCGTGTGTATTTGAATTTTCTTGCCTTCGGGCTCAATTATTTATAATTGTTTGTATAAAATGTCAAGTCTTTTATGTCAGCATTTACTTTTACCGTGCTAACTGATTTTCCTTGTTAAGTTTCTTTATTTTGTGTAAACTTAATGTGCCCCTACTGACCAAGGGTTATAATAGCCCTGGTCGCGTATGGTGGGTGTTACACCTTAATAGCAAGCCGAGCCCACCAGCTCGCATCGTTGTCTACTTTTCCAGTAAAACAAGTAAAATCAATGAGAATTTTAAGTAAAATAGGCTCACATCGCTGCTAACTCACAATTATTGCATGTATACTTGCATTAGCGAGTCGGGCCCATGGGCTCTCATCTCGTTCCTGCTTTTTTCGCATAATGCGAGCCATATAATTCAAATCATATTTGATCGACTTCTTCTTCCTTTGTCAGATATTACTTTTAATGTGAGGAACTTTTGCCACTACTAGTTTAGAGTTATCACAACCCTGGCCGTGTATGGAAAATTTGTTTATTTGATAGAGGGTCGAGCTCCTCGGCTCGCATCCTTGAGCTCGTGTTGCCTCTTTAAATTTAAAATAAGTAAAATGTACTCATAATAAACCTAAGGAAAATAAACTCGCATTCCTACTAGCCAATTATTGTTATCTGGCCGCGTATGGCAGGTTTGTTTTCCTAGAAGCGGGTTGGGACCATAAGCTTTGACAAAGGGAACGTGAGCCACGGATACAGGCTCGCATCGCGGCTATCCTTAAACTTTAAGTTAGTTTTAAACTCACATGGCATGCCTCTAGGTGATCTTATGAGCACCTCTGTTTACTTTCATAGTTTTTCCTCATCTTTAACAATCCATTTTGTGCTTACTATTTCCAAGCGGGCCGAGACCCAACTCGGTTTATAGACCTTGTTGTAAAGCGGGCCGAGGCCCGGCTTGACTTATGACTTTAACAGGTTAATGAAACAACTATTTTGTCCTCGCATGGGCTCCCAAGGATGAGCTCCCCAGCTGATATTTTAATCAATTAACAGATGTCAAAATATCAAGGCAACAAATAAATATCAATCATTCATTCATAGATAATGGAAAGTGAAAAGATTACATGCTTGTGGTCTCAGGGAGGAACATATATGGCACTACCCCGAGACTTAGAAATATTTTAAAATAATACTAAGTCTGAGAAGAATAATATTATTGATAATACTTGTGAAGGTGTTCCGCATTCCAGGCTCTCGGGATCAATTTGTCCTCCATATTATTGAGGTGGTAGGTTCCCTCCCATAGCACTGATTTTATCTTGTAGGGGCCTTCCCAATTTGCTCCGAAGACTCCGTGGCTCACCACCTTGGTGTTTGGCATGACCCGGCGCAGAACCAAATCTCCCACCTTAAAAGCCCGGGCTCGAACCTTGTTGTTGTAGTGCCTTGTTGTCCTCTGTTGATATGCTGCTATCCTGATCTGAGCATCCTCTCGAGTTTCTTCAATCATGTCCAAGTAAAGTCGGTGGTTTACCTTATTCGTTTCTGAGTTATAGTTATCCCTTCGAAAAGATCATGCCCCTACTTCAACCAGCACCATGGCCTCGCACCCATATACCAAAGAGAAAGGGGTCTCCCCAGTTGTAGTCCTAGGGGTCGTGTTGTAAGCCCACAGGACCTGTATGAGCTCCTCTGGCCATGTTCCTTTCTTCTCCTCAAACTTTAACTTCAAGGTGTGCTTAATGATTTTATTAATAGCCTATGTCTTCCCATTGCTTTGGGGGTGGCAAACTGCACTAAAACTCTTTTGAATTCCCAGCTGCTCACAAAAGTCCCGTATCTCCTTGTATGTGGACCGATGTCTACGCAAGCCATGGGTGGATTTTCATACTTCATTACTTTCATAGATGATAGATCTAGATTCAGATATGTGTTTGATGAAACACAAGTCTGAAGCCTTTAAAAAGTTCAAAGAGTATAAGTATGAAGTGGAGAAATAACCAAACATAGTATTATAATTCTTCGATTAGATCGAGGTGGTGAATACTTGAATGGAGAGTTTCTGGATTATCTCAAAGTAAATGGTATAGTCTCCCAGTGGACTCCTCCAGATTAGTATCTGAAAGGAGATATCGAACTTTGTTAGACATAGTTCGGTCCATGATGAGCTATGCAAATCTTCCAGTATTCCTATGGGGTTATGCATTGGAAACCTCAACATATTTACTGAATATGGTGCCTTCCAAAATCTGTTCCTCAAACTTCGTATGAGATATGGAAAGAAAGGAAACCGAGTCTTAAACACGTTAAGATTTGGGGATGTCCAGCTTATGTCAAGTAAGTTGACCCAGATAAGCTGGAATATCAATCCGTAAAATGTAGTTTTGTGGGATATCCTAAAGAGACTTTAGGGTATTACTTTTACACCGATCATCGGGTGTTTGTATCCAGACATGCTACCTTCTTGGAAAAGAGTTTATCCTTGAAGGAAACAGTGGGAGCAAAATTGAACTTGATGAAGTTCAAGAAGCACAAACTACTACGGATCAAGTGGAAACACCTGTTCTGACTGAACAACCTTTTGTGGAACAGCCCATTCATAGATCAGGGAGAGTGTCTCGCCAACCTGAGAGGTATTATGGCCTTGTCATTGAGAATGACAATGAGTTGTCGATCATTGATGATGACGACCCTGTGACCTATAATGAGGCTATGAGTAGTGTTGACTCAGAGAAATGGCATAGTGCCATGAAATCCGGAAAGAAATCTATGTATACGGGATACAAAAGAACGATTAGAGCAGATGGCCAGGTGGAGACCTTTAAGGCCAGGCCTGTGGCAAAAGGATTCAAACAAAGGCAATGGATTGACTTTGATGAAACTTTTTACCTGTAGCCCTGTTAAAATCAGTTCGGATTTTGCTTGCGAATGCTGCTTACTACGACTATGAAATCTGGCAGAAGGCCAGATGGTTTTCTTTCCAAGGGAAATGAAAACCTAGTGTGTAAGCTGCTGCGAACCATATGTGGTTTAAAGCAAGCTTCTCGAAAGATGGAACATTCGTTTTGATGAGACAATCAAAGAGTTTGATTTTATCAAAAACGTAGATGAACCATGCGTCTACAAAAGGGTTAGTGGGAGCGCGGTAACATTTCTTGTATTGTATTGAATTAGAGTTGACACATATAACAACATAGCATACCCACTCACAAAGCTACTTTTTGAAAGTCACTTTGATCGTCATAAAGATGAGATGGGTATTAGATACCAGAGTGATTGGCTTTAGTACAAGTGGGAGATTGAAAGGAATATGTCCTAAGTCCAATCATGTATTAGGATTTAGGAATAACTTTTATGTAATCTATTTTGATTTCATTGATATTAATAAAAGACTTGTTTTGATTTTATTACGGGCTCTATCTATTTAAGTGTTTAAATAAGATATACCATAGTTTAGAGGAAAGGTTTTTATGGATTATGATGAGATCATAATAGTGAGACCTAAAAAGATGATAACTCTAAACTTAAATAGTTCTTGGTCATAGGATTACTAACTGGTAATTAATAATCCGCAAAGATCGGTACATACTATGCTTGCTTCATTATGAAGGATGTCTGTTCTCATAGACATTTGTGTGGTGACACTATAGCTAGTATGTAGGTGCTTATTATAGAATAAGTTCACTGAACATGACTCGCACAGCTGAATAACTGATGGAGTTCACTCACGTGTCAGCAGTTGTTCACATAGTGATAGTTGTACAAGTATCCTTAGACTTGAGGTCATCATAGTCATCTTGTGTACACTGAACTATGCTTTGGTTTAGTTCTTAGTCTCCAGGGACAATTATTAGGGCTCTTCTGGGTATAGGAATTTGTACACGAAGATAGTATATGACCAATAAAGGATCTACCCCTTCCAGTGAAGGAAGCGAATGTTCAAGGCTGATCCACTTATGCTAGTTCAGGAATCTCTGGCCAGAGTGAATGAAATTAGAAAGGAGTTTCTAATTTGCATAGAACTACGCATAGTAAATGGTAAGCAAGTGATTGAATTAGATAGGCTTGACACGAGATCCATGCCTTGTATTTAATCGGGACATTGTAGGGTAGAAGGAGTTTATTGTACGGTAACTATTCACTGACAGGTTCTTGGTATTCTAAGCAGTGAATTCATATTATCCGGATAGTCGCGATATGTTGAGAAGCATCACTCACGATGTAGAATAAATGTGATTAATTAATTAATCATATTTAATAAATTAGAAAATTTATATAAATAATGATAAAATAGTTTTATTATTATTTATTTCTACTACCGGCTTAATATTGAACCTACAGGGTCACACCATAAAAAGAGAATGATTTTATGGTGGAGGAATTAATTAATAATGACTAATAATTATTTATTTGTGAAATAAATAATTAATTGGCAAATTTAATAATTGATTAAATGAGATTTAATTGATTATAAATTAATTAAGAAAAGTTCTTAATATTATTAATTAAGGATTTAATTTTTGGAAATTAAATCAAGAGAGAGAATTATTTCTAAAGTGTTTAGAAAAAGGATTAATAATTAAAAGGTGTTTTAATTATTAATGAGAATAATAAATGGGATAATAATAATAATATTTATGGGAAAATTTCAGCTAAAAATTTTGCCTATAAATACACTATTATAGACCCTATTCTAACCCCAGAAATCCAAAAGTTTTAGAAAACCAAATTCTCTCCACCTCCTCCTCCCCTAAAAGTCGTTTTCTTGGTGGATACCGGTGGAGTGCTTCACACTTGAGGAGCAACTACTAAGGATCTCTGATCGTTGTCTCCGATTAATATTTAAAAGGTTAGATTCGATCCCTCGAATTTTTATTCACGATTTATATGCTTTTATTTGGATTTTGTATGTGTAAAAGTGTTTTTCCATGCCCCCGCTGCGTTAAAAATCCAACATTGGTATCAGAGCATAGGTTGTATGCATATAGATCTGTGGTAAAAATTTCAGAATTTTATGTGCTTGTATGAATTAATTATGATTTTTAAAAGTTATATCATGGATTAATTTTGTCTGATGAGAAATCGTTTTTCAGAATAATTTTGAATGTTGATTAGGGTTCTACAAGTGTTGTAGATCGTCTGGGTATTTTTTCATAATTTTATGATGTACAGATTTTTTATTATGAATTTTTGAAGTTATTGTAATTAAAATTCATAATTTAATAAGTATAATTATATGTATATATAGTATATATATATATATATATATATTTGTATTATCTGTACATCTGCACTTCTGCTCTGCATCTACTGCTGTTGTTTGAGTTCTGCACGGAAGAAAAGACATGCACGTTTTCCAAGGAAAGAGAAAAGGCGGCTGCTGCAGGAAAAACAAAAAAAAAGGGTGTAACGCATTCCTTGAATGCGTTACACACCTGTGGCGCATTCACGGAATGCGTTACACCCTTTAATGGCTGAAAAAGGGTGTAACGCATCACCGGAATGCGTTACAGGTCCTGTAACGCGTTCCTGTAATGCGTTACAGCCCTTCTGTTGATTTTAAAATTGATTTTATGGGAGTTTCGTAACTCCGTTTTGGGCGTGCAATATACCGTTGGATTCTTTTTTCTGAGACGGATCTAATGGAGTGATCAATTTTAGTTTATATAAAAGTTTTGAACTGTTTATATTTCCGAAAGTGTTTTAAAGTTGTTTTTAATTGTTTTTAATTGCTTTTAAATGCTTCATGTGATACATAGAGATGTATAATGCTTAGACTAATGTGCTAGATGATATAACATGCCTACCTTGATGTTTATTCATGTTGATATATGTGATATATGCTTAGTTTATCATGCGATGATAGATTTAGGTGAACTTAAATGAACATAAGGCGTTTGTTAGACAACCTAGTATAGTGAAATTGTTTCATAACCTTAAGAATAATATTATGAATACAATCATGAGATTCTTGTGTTTATGAAACACGTAATTGAATATGAATTTTCGATATGAGAGAAAGGATGATTCTGTCAACAACAGATTTCTATCTGTAAGAAAGGGTTATTAAGTGACGCCTCTTGACAATGCTCCCCCCGATCTGGGAATCGTCTGATTATTGATTATTGATTTGAAATATTTAATTTAAAAGGAAGAATCTCTTTATAATACGATTATGATTGTAACGTAATATAATCCCTCTAAAATTAATAATATCAAGTAGTAATTGGCCAATGACACAACGGGCTTGTGTCGGTCATAGCCTTCCAACATGATAGAAAAGTAGTTCTTATTTTTAAATCATTGTCGGTTCGTGCTACAGCCGAGGGCTTTGATTTCGAAATAAGAAATACTTGTCTATTACATAGAGATGTGTACTTTGAATAAGAATCTAAAGGTCGGTACGTGCTACAGCCGTGGGCCTTTGGGGACTGATTCAACTGTACGGAATGTTGGGTTAGACTTGACTTAGAATATTGAGTTTGTCGTGCTACAGCCGAGACTCAATTATTCAAGAGGCTAAAGTTTGATTAGGGAATAACATGAGATGTAATTGACAAGAGTTGTCTGCCTATTGAACATTATATGGCAGTTCGTGCTACAGCCGGGGTCGTGTAATGGAATGTAGGATCCCTATTCCCACTAGCATTATGAATGCTTAATTTTTCACGTAAGGGGTTGAATAAATTAGGAAAACTAGTGGGAGCCACTTATGAATAAAGACCCGATTCATATAGTGTTTTGAAATGAAATCGAATATTTGCTAAGTGTTGTTATGTGTTTATCATTTACAGATTTACTTTGTACGTTATGTCTTCTGCACTATCACTCATGAGCATACTAGATGCTCACAAATTGACTGGTCCTAATTATGTTGACTGGCTTCGAAACTTGAGAATTGTTCTCAGGATTGAGAAGCTGGAATACGTGATTGACTCACCTAAGCCTACTGAACCTGCTAGTGATGCACATAATGATGAACATGTTGTGTATCGTAAGTGGATAGATGATGCAAATGTTGCTCAATGCATCATGCTAGCTTCCATGAACATTGAGCTACAGAAGCAACATGAGCATATGGATGCTCACACTATCCTCATGCATCTACAAGAGTTATATGATGTGGCAGGGAGGACAGCTCGATATGAGATATCGAAGGAGCTGTTCGGTTGTAGGATGTCTGAGGGATCATCTGTGAATGACCATGTACTTAAGATGATCAATTTGATTGAACGTCTTGGACAACTTGGTTTTGCCATGGATGGGGAGCTGAGCCAAGACTTGGTCTTGCAATCGCTTCCGAGTTCGTTCTCGCAGTTTGTTGTGAACTTTCACATGAATAAGTTGGATGTCAGCCTGCCTGAACTCCACAATATGTTGAAGACTGCGGAATCGAATTTTCCCCTAAGAAGAGTTCTGTTCTTCTAATTGGTAAAGGTTCCAATCCTAAGAAAAAGAAGAGGAACTCTTCCAAGAAGAAGAAAGTAGGTGAAGAAAAGCCGGTTCCACCAAAAGCTGAAGACCCCAAGAGCAAAGTTGTTTGCTTTTACTGTAACAAGGTGGGGCACTGGAAGAGTAACTGCAAGGTTTACCTTGCAGAATTGAAGAAGAAGAAGGGTAGTGAGACTACCGCTTCTGATTCAGGTATGTTCATGATAGAAGTGAATATGTCATTAAATCAAATTTCTACTTGGGTATTAGATACCGCCTGTGGTTCTCAAATCTGCAATTTGTTGCAGGGACCAAGGAGAAGTAGGACTCTTGAGGAAGAGGAGGTGATTCTACTGATGGAAATGGAGCAAGAGTTGCTGCTGAAGATGTAGAATCATTTCATTTACATATGCCTACGGGCAAGACTATTGTTTTAAATAATTGTTATTTTGTTCCCTCGATTGTGAGGAATATTATTCCCATGTTAGACTTGGCTGGATTTTCATTTATTATTGAGAATAATGGATGTTCTATTCTTAGAGATAATATTCTTTATGGACGTGGTACTTTAAATAATGGTCTGAATATATGTGACATAATTTACTTCAGATTGAACAAACTAATAAAAGAAAAGAGATGATGAAAATCTCACTTCGTTGTGGCACTGCAGTCTCCATTTAGTAGACATGGAGAGAGGGCTGCAAATTTGCTAGGAATGGTACACACAGATGTATGTGGACCGATGTCTACGCAAGCCATGGGTGGATTTTTATACTTCATTACTTTCATAGATGATAGATCTAGATTCGGATATGTGTTTGATGAAACACAAGTCTGAAGCCTTTGAAAAGTTCAAAGAGTATAAGTATGAAGTGGAGAAACAACCAAACATAGTATTATAATTCTTCGATTAGATCGAGGTGGTGAATACTTGAATGGAGAGTTTCTGGATTATCTCAAAGTAAATGGTATAGTCTCCCAGTGGACTCCTCCAGATTAGTATCTGAAAGGAGATATCGAACTTTGTTAGACATAGTTCGGTCCATGATGAGCTATGCAAATCTTCCAGTATTCCTATGGGGTTATGCATTGGAAACCTCAACATATTTACTGAATATGGTGCCTTCCAAAATCTGTTCCTCAAACTTCGTATGAGATATGGAAAGAAAGGAAACCAAGTCTTAAACACGTTAAGATTTGGGGATGTCCAGCTTATGTCAAGTAAGTTGACCCAGATAAGCTGGAATATCAATCCGTAAAATGTAGTTTTGTGGGATATCCTAAAGAGACTTTAGGGTATTACTTTTACACCGATCATCGGGTGTTTGTATCCAGACATGCTACCTTCTTGGAAAATAGTTTATCCTTGAAGGAAACAGTGGGAGCAAAATTGAACTTGATGAAGTTCAAGAAGCACAAACTACTACGGATCAAGTGGAAACACCTGTTCTGACTGAACAACCTTTTATGGAACAGCCCATTCATAGATCAGGGAGAGTGTCTCGCCAACCTGAGAGGTATTATGGCCTTGTCATTGAGAATGACAATGAGTTGTCGATCATTGATGATGACGACCCTGTGACCTATAATGAGGCTATGAGTAGTGTTGACTCAGAGAAATGGCATAGTGCCATGAAATCCGGAAAGAAATCTATGTATACGGGATACAAAAGAATGATTAGAGCAGATGGCCAGGTGGAGACCTTTAAGGCCAGGCCTGTGGCAAAAGGATCCAAACAAAGGCAATGGATTGACTTTGATGAAACTTTTTACCTGTAGCCCTGTTAAAATCAGTTCGGATTTTGCTTGCGAATGCTGCTTACTACGACTATGAAATCTGGCAGATGGCCAGATGGTTTTCTTTCCAAGGGAAATGAAAACCTAGTGTGTAAGCTGCTGCGAACCATATGTGGTTTAAAGCAAGCTTCTCGAAAGATGGAATATTCGTTTTGATGAGACAATCAAAGAGTTTGATTTTATCAAAAACGTAGATGAACCATGCGTCTATAAAAGGGTTAGTGGGAGCGCGGTAACATCTCTTGTATTGTATTGAATTAGAGTTTACACACATAACAACATAGCAGACCCACTCACAAAGCTACTTTTTGAAAGTCACTTTGATCGTCATAAAGATGAGATGGGTATTAGATACCAGAGTGATTGGCTTTAGTACAAGTGGGAGATTGAAAGGAATATGTCCTAAGTCCAATCATGTATTAGGATTTAGGAATAACTTTTATGTAATCTGTTTTGATTTCATTGATATTAATAAAAGACTTGTTTTGATTTTATTACGGGCTCTATCTATTTAAGTGTTTAAATAAGATATACCATAGTTTAGAGTAAAGCTTTTTATGGATTATGATGAGATCATAATAGTGAGACCTAAAAAGATGATAACTCTAAACTTAAATAGTTCCTGGTCATAGGATTACTAACTGGTAATTAATAATCCGCAAAGATCGGTACATACTATGCTTGCTTCATTATGAAGGATGTCTGTTCTCATAGACATTTGTGTGGTGACACTATAGCTAGTATGTAGGTGCTTATTATAGAATAAGTTCACTGAACATGACTCGCACAGCTGAACAACTGATGGAGTTCACTCACGTGTCAGCAGTTGTTCACATAGTGATAGTTGTACAAGTATCCTTAGACTTGAGGTCATCATAGTCATCTTGTGTACACTGAACTATGCTTTGGTTTAGTTCTTAGTCTCCAGGGACAATTATTAGGGCTCTTCTGGGTATAGGAATTTGTACACGAAGATAGTGTATGATCAATAAAGGATCTACCCCTTCCAGTGAAGGAAGCGAATGTTCAAGGCTGATCCACTTATGCTAGTTCAGGAATCTCTGGCCAGAGTGAATGAAATTAGAAAGGAGTTTCTAATTTGCATAGAACTACGCATAGTAAATGGTAAGCAAGTGATTGAATTAGATAGGCTTAACACGAGATCCATGCCTTGTATTTAATCGGGACATTGTAGGGTAGAAGGAGTTTATTGTACGGTAACTATTCACTGACAGGTTCTTGGTATTCTAAGCAGTAAAATTCATATTATCCGGATAGTCGCGATATGTTGAGAAGCATCACTCACGATGTAGAATAAATGTGATTAATTAATTAATCATATTTAATAAATTAGAGAATTTATATAAATAATGATAAAATAGTTTTATTATTATTTATTTCTACTACCGGCTTAATATTGAACCTACAGGGTCACACCATAAAAAGAGAATGATTTCATGGTGGAGGAATTAATTAATAATGGCTAATAATTATTTATTTGTGAAATAAATAATTAATTGGCAAATTTAATAATTGATTAAATGAGATTTAATTGATTATAAATTAATTAAGAAAAGTTCTTAATATTATTAATTAAGGATTTAATTTTTGGAAATTAAATCAAGAGAGAGAATTATTTCTAAAGTGTTTAGAAAAAGGATTAATAATTAAAAGGTGTTTTAATTATTAATGAGAATAATAAATGGGATAATAATAATAATATTTATGGGAAAATTTCAGCTAAAAATTTTGCCTATAAATACACTATTATAGACCCTATTCTAACCCCAGAAACCCAAAAGTTTTAGAAAACCAAATTCTCTCCACCTCCTCCTCCTCCTAAAAGTCATTTTCTTGGTGGATACCGGTGGAGTGCTTCACACTTGAGGAGCAACTGCTAAGGATCTCTGATCGTTGTCTCCTATTAATATTTAAAAGGTTAGATTCGATCCCTCGAATTTTTATTCACGATTTATATGCTTTTATTTGGATTTTGTATGTGTAAAAATGTTTTGCCATGCCCCCGCTGCGTTAAAAATCCAACACTGAACACATTCAAATTCTTCACCTTCATTTCCAGAGCTAGCTTGAGACCATTTATCAGGGCCTCATACTCAGCATCATTGTTGGTTGCATGGAAGGCCAGATGGGTCGCGCGTCTGATCTTCTGGGCCTCTGGGCTGATTATCTCAATTCCAACTCCTACCCCATCTCCATTAGAGGCTCCATCCACAAATATGCTCCACCATGGGGCACTATTTTGGCATTCCAGCCCGACCTCTTCTGTACTAGGTATGACAATAAGGGCTCCCTGCTCCACTTCTTGATGTGGAGGAAATTCCAAGACAAAATCATTCAGGGCTTGGCATTTGATTGCGGTCCTTGGCTTATAATCCACCTCGAACTGGCCGAGCTCAACCGTCTACTTCAGTATTTGACCAGAAGACTCCGGTTTATGCATTACTTGCCTGAGGGGATAGGAGGTTCATACTTCTATCATGTGCGCCTGAATATAGGATCTGAGCTTTCGGGAGGCCAGGATCAGAGCATATGCTAATTTCTCGAGACTTGTGTACCAAGTCTCCGCGTCTACTAGCCATTTACTCACATAGTATACTGGGAGCCGGATACCATCCTCCTCTCAGACCAATACAGCACTGACTACAAAGTCAGAGACGGCCAAGTATAGGACTAGAGTCTCACCTGCCTTTGGGTTGGACAATATTGGAGGACTGCTAAGATGCTTCTTTATATTCTGAAAGACTTCCTCACACTTTTATGTCCACTCAAAATTCCTCCCCACTCCTTTAATTGCTTTGAAGAACTTCTGGCATTTGTCAGAGGACTTTGAGATGAAGCGGTTTAAGGCAGCCACTCGCCCCGTTAAGCTTTGGACATCCTTCACCCTTCGTGGGTATCTCATCTCGAGTAGGGCTCATATCTTGGCGGGGTTGGGCTCAATGCCCCTATGGTTGACAATAAATCCCAAAAACTTCCCTGACCCGACCCCGAACACACATTTCTGGGGGTTGAGCCTAATCTTGTACTCCCTCGGGATCTGGAACATGTCTGATAGGTGGTGGATATGATCATTTGCTTCCTTTGATTTCCCAAGCATATCATCTACATAGGCCTCCATGGTCTTCCCCAACTAATGTTTGAACATCTTGTTCACCAACCTTTGATAGGTTTCCCCAACGTTAAGGAGTCTGAAGGGCATCCCAATATAGCAATAAAGGCCCCGATTAGTAATAAAGAAGGTGTGCTCCTGATCTGGCCCATATATTGAAATTTGGTTATATACCGGATAAGCATCCATAAAGCTAAGTAACGTGTGCCCGGCTGTAGAATCAACCAGCTGGTCCATTCGGGGTAGAGGAAAACTATCCTTCGGGCAAGCTTTGTTTAGGTCAGTGAAGTCCACACATGTCCTCTATTTGCCATTTGGTTTCTTGATAAGCACTGGATTGTCCAGCCATATGGGGTAAAAGGATTCCCTTACAAGCCCTACCTCCATCAGTCTATCCACTTCTTCTCTAAAGGCCTCTACTTTCTCTCCACTAATCGGACACCTCTTCTATCTGACCCCCTTCTTTTTTGGATCTAAGTTGAGCCGGTGGCACATGACATTCGGGTCAATCCATACCATATCAGAGTGTGACCATGCAAAGACATCCAAATTTTTCCTCAAGAATTGGGTCTGGTCTTCTCTCAGGTCAGGGCTTAAGTTAGAGCCTATTATGAGTACCTTGGAAGGATTATTCGAGTCTACCAAGATTGGTATTGTGTCCTCTGCGGCATTCTCAGGTCTAAGTCTACCCGAGCCTTACTAGTTTCCCCCACTTCCGTGATTGTCAAACCTTCTGTGTCCTCGAGCTCGGGCTGGTGAGCTTGAACCGGATTTACCAAGTGTTCAGAAGTTTCCCCCGCCGCCTTCCAACTCGCGGAAGTACCGTGCGAGTGATTCCGTTAGGCAGATCCAGGTTTGTTGTTGTTTTTTTGCATGCCCACTTTCCTTTCTTGAGTCTTGTAGCGACCTGTTCAGGGCTCTCTTCTTCATCACTTGCCTCTTCTACAATACCCTCCTATACCGACATCATGGGCTGAGAGGCCTCCATCGGCAGGGCCCCTGGGCGCGGTTCCACCTGAATCTCGATGTGCTCGAAATAGTTCTCAAGTAATTCCTCGATTGAGATCATGTTGCAAGTCTCGTGTCCCTCAGGACGTACTATCTTCCTGCATTCTGCCTCTTCCATGAGGACATCACTTTCACCCGTTTTGACCATCTCCTTCGATGCATTTCCTAACTCTGCTACCCTGAGTGCCTGGTTGTAGCAGACCCTCTATTCGTATTGACAGATCTTCAAGAAGCCTAGCTCCGTGAGGGTTGGGAATTTTACTGTCATGCGATGGATCGAGGTCACCATCCTCATTGCCCTCATAAGGGGCCTGCCCACTATAACATTATAGGCACAAGGTTGATCTACAACTGTAAACATAGCGATCTGGGTGGCTACATAAGGTTCTTCTCCTAAGGTCACCAGGAGCCGAATCGTCCCTTTTACTCTGATTAAGTTTCCCGTGAACCCGTACAAGTGCCCACCTGTCGAGGTCAGTTCTCTATCCAGCAGCCCTAGTTTCTTGTAGGCATCATAGGTTCAAACATCTGTCGAGCTCCCGGTATCCACCAATGCTCGATAAACATTCAATGTCCTAATCTTCATTTTTATGACCAGGGCATCAGTATTGGGGTAGTGCACCCATTTTGCATCGTTATCCCTAAACACAATGTCATCAGCCTCCTTTTCAAAGAGCTCTGAGGGCTTTTGGCTCAGATGGTTGACGTTGGTGAGGGGCTTGTCCTTTACTTCCCGGGCATATCTGTTTATCGCCTTACGGCTGTCTCCACCAATCTGAGACCCGCCTAGAATAATATGAATGTTGCCGACCTGAGGTACCCTCTATTTGTCTTCTGGGGGTGGAGGAGGGACGGTATGATAATCAGTCCTGTGTTTTCGAACCTCCTTGACAACCCACTCTATAAGCTTCCCTTATCTTATCAGTGTCTCGATTTCATCCTTCAATTATCTGCAATCAGTTGTATCATGCCCCGTGGCTTCGTGGTATGCATAGGTAGCATATATTTGGTCAATGGAGGCTACCAGAGGGGTGTGTGTCTGCCATTTGCTTGTATAGGGCCTCCCCGAATCTTTATTTGTCTCTTTGCCCCGGGAATATGTGGCGCCCTCCAAACCCGGGTCAGAAGTTTGGGGTCCACACACTCACCTTAATTATAACCTGTTTATAAAAATAATAAAGATAATAATAATATATGCAGTGACCCTACTTACCAACCACCACGGACCGCAACAGGTTAAAGTATGCACACAAGCCAAACACGCTAATATATTACAAACCGTTCAAATCCCAACTATTTCAAACTCAAACTGAGTATTAAACATTATTACAAACTTTTACAAACTTAAATTATCCCAAAAGAAGCCTACTAGCTCAGCTTTCTCAACCTGAACCCCTAGCTCTCGCGCTGGACTGGGGATCCTCGCTACCAACTGGTTCCTTTTTAACTGGAAAGAATATAAACAACATCGCACAAATGAGCTAACTAGCTCAGCAAGTCGCAATGACAAAACTGAGAATAATGATCATCAGGTGAATATGATTATGATATCAAGTAAACAATGGATTATGATTTAGAATTGGATACTATACTTTTAATTTAAAAACCAAGGTTAGGCTGCTGATCAGTCACGCACTAACCCCGAGCAAGGCACACAGCATTGCTCTAACTACTGGATCCAAGGCACACATTGGCCTAACTTGACCATTATATGGTCTGACCACGAATCTGGTCCACAATTTTATAAAAACAATCCAATTCTAACATAATAACAGAATATGCAATAATAAACAATAACTGAAATCATTAACAACAATAAATGTTCAATCCTTGTAAGGATCAATAAGGCAATTTAAAAGTTTGGATGCTGGGTAATGAAAGAATTGGATAACAAAGGAATCAACATTTCAGGGTTTCAAAGATTTGGGCTTTCAAAGCATAGGATACAATGATTGAATGTACAAGTAATTCAGTTCAGTGTTTGGGATTTTGTTTACATGTATTTGTGCAGTAATATCGTATACTTGAGACTTGTGTTTAGATATACAACAATCAATGGTCTAGAAAGAATAAGGTTTATGGCTCAAGAACAATAACTGGAATCAGAGTTTAGGTTTCAGTGCTTCAAAGCACTTGCAATATCAATCTGACTATCAAATACTACAATATCTCGAGAAAGTTCAGAACACTTGCCTGATATTAGCTTACTACACTGCACTCGCTTCCAATCACAAGCGTCTTACTCCTCAACTATCTGTTTCCCTTTCCTACGTCTTGCCTCTTCTGCTCATATATCATAAGCATCTATCAATAATTTACTCATAAAATTCTATTCAACACATACTTCAATCTACCCTTCGTTTTACCCAAATCCGATTAACGGATTGAAAGTTATGCAATAATCAAGTAAACACCGAATATATAGACCGATAGTCAATTAACAAGTCACATATAGCACATAATACATCACGTAATCAATGATATATTTTTTATAAAGAAGTCTCGGGTCATAACTAGGCTTTTTGGTATTTAAAATGATTTTTAAAACATTTTTCGGAATTAAAACGGGTCGTTGGATCAATTTCGGGTTAATAAACAGGGTTCGGTTGGCCAATTCTGGTTCCGAAATAATTTTAGAATAATTATCGAGCCTTGGAAATAATTTAGAATAATATTTTAAAGCTCGAAACCATTTTTCAGAATTTTTAAATCATTTTTAAATAATTAAATCTAATTAAATAATTAATTAAAATCAATTAATAATTAATTAAATCAATTAATCAATTAATTTTCGAATTAATTGACCAATCAATCAATTAGAAATTAACTGGAATTAATTAACTAATTAATTTAGATTTATTTGTGAATTAAAAATAATTTTCAGAATTAAAATAATAATTTTTAGAATTTTCAGAAATTAAAAATGAATTTTTATAATAAAAATAAATAGGAAATATGATTTTTAAACATTTTTAAAACAGAAATCCAATTTTTGCAAAGTCTAGAAACTACAGGGACCAAACTGCATCGTTTTCAAAACTGCAGGGACCAAACTGCAATTTTGCAGTCCAGTCGCCGGAAAAAGTCGGGGATGGCCGGAGAACACGTTCCAGGGATGCTCAGGCCACCATCACCTCCAGATCACATCTACACAACACCAGGAACACAACCATGCAATCAATTCATCCTAACAATCCCTGAGTTGGCCGGAATTTGGCCGTGAAATTTTCCAGTTTCCGGCGAACTTCGGAAAACTTCAAAACACAACTCCCTTCTCTACAGACCTCGTTGGTTCATGAAACTTATACCACTAGATTACAAATTTCACAGAGAACACAACCCACTATAACACAACATCAATCTATCACAGAATAAGAAACCCCCAAATTTCAATTAAGAACATTCATACGGGTTATAAACCCTAATTTTAAAATTCGAAAATCAAACTCAAATTTGAACATGTTATTGAACTCCAAATCAGACGTATGACATATGAAAATCATCAGGAAAACAAGCTCTACAACATGCAATCATCAAATCATACAAACAATCATCCGAACAAAAATTCATATTTTTAATAAAATAAATTCGAAAATAAATAATTTTTTTGAAAAATAACCTTGATTTATGCAGGTGTATGGATTACAGAATCTGGTAGAGCTCTTCAAGACCTTCAGATTGGTTACTCGAGCTTTCCAAACCGAATTCAATAACACCTCCAAATGCTTGCTTGATTCTTAGAACAGTTTTAGGAAATTAGGGTTTTTCTCTGAAAATTATATAATTATCTGTCTGCAAATGATTTTGATACGAAATAAATTACGGTAAAAGGCTATTTATAATTACGTAAAATTAGGATCCCGTTGGATCATTCCGGATATAAAACGGTACGTTTATTTGTAAAAACTGATCCAAACGGTATCGGTTTTCGGGATAATTATCCAAATCAGTACAATTTGTACTGCGGTCTTGGTCTCAGCGCCTGGTTACACGTATTACGAAGTGATAATTGTGATAGTTTAATAAAAAGCTCCCGTTTATCGAAAATACGGGTTTTATTGATTTACCGAAACGAATATTGTATCGAAAATGTTGCTCCGGGACCCGCGCAGGACAAACCGTACGCCGGATCGAAAAAGTCGAAACATGGAAAATGCTCGAAATATTACAATTAGGTTAGGAAGGAGTTCTCGAAAGAGTTTCGGGTTCCAAAAACGTAACAACGGTTGACGTCGGTTGGTTCCCGTTTTTATAAAATAGATTTTAATTACCCGGAAAAAGATTTTAGAAATTTCACATAATTCTTATAAATCCATAAACCAACATAAAAATAATTAGGAAGATATGACAATTATCTATATTTTATTTTGGACATATAAAAATTAAAATACTCAATTAATATTATTTTTGAATAACCAAGTACAGATAACACTTTAACAACTAACTCACAGAATAGATACTGAACACACATAATAATTATATAATAGCAAAAATAATTACACGATATATCCCGGATACTACATCCTTCCCCCCTTAAAACGATTCTGTCTTCAGAATCTCCTAAGAAAACAAATGAGGGTACTTTCTCTCATATCACTTTCTAACTCCCAGGTTGACTCTTCAACCTTTGGGTTTCTCCATAATACTCTTACTAACTTTACCACTTTATTTCTCAATATTTTCTCTCTTTCCTCTAGAATCTCTATCGGACTCTCTACATATGATAAATCTGCTTGAAGTTCTATTGGCTCATATTCTATTACATGCCTGGAGTCTGAATTATATTTCTTAAGCATTGATATGTGAAAAACATTGTGAATGTGCTTCATGTGCGGAGGTAATGCCAACTCGTAAGCTACTTTGCCAATACGCTTTAGGATTTCAAAAGGTCCGACATATCTTGGGTTTAGCTTCCCTTTCTTCCCAAACCTTGTTAGTCCTTTCCACGGTGATACTTTCAATAATACCAAGCTTCCTTCTTCAAATTCCATGTCTTTTCTTGACTGGTCTGCATATTTCCTTTGACGATCTTGTGCGGCTATTAATCTTTTCTGGATAATTTCAACAACTTCCTTTGTCTGCTGCACCAATTCGGGTCCGAGTATTTTACGTTCTCCTACTTCGTCCCAATATACTGGAGATCTACATTTGCGTCCATAAAGTGGCATTCCAATGTTGGCGTGATAACTGTTGTTATAGGCAAACTCTACCAGGGGTAAATGTTCGTCCCAACTTCCTTTGAAATCAATAGCACAAACACGTAGCATGTCCTCGATTGTCTGGATCGTTCTTTCACTTTGGCCATCCGTTTGGGGGTGATAGGCCGTACTCATATTCAATCTTGTTCCCAAACATTCTTGAAAACTTATCCAAAATCTTAAATTAAATCTTGGATCTCGATCAGATACAATAGACACTGGAACTCCATGACGAACTACGATCTCTTTCATGTACATATGAACTAACTTGTCGAGCGAAAATCGTTCATTTATAGGCAGAAAATGAGCTGACTTGGTAAGTCTATCTACTATAAACCAAATGGCATCATGATTAGCCCTTATCCTTGGTAATCCAACTATGAAACCCATGGTAATATGTTCCCACTTCCACTCTGGAATCTCCAATGGCTGTAGCAATCCGCTTGGTCTCTGATGCTCTGCTTTAACTCTCTGACAGGTATAGCATTTGCTAACCCATTCCGTAATTTCCCTCTTCATATCTGGCTACCAATAATTCTTCTTTAAATCTCTGTATATTTTGGTACTCCCTGGATGGATGGAATATCTTGAACTATGTGCCTCTTGTAAAATTTCATTTTTCAGCTCCGTTACTGGTGGAATCCAAATTCTTGAAGAAAACCTAAGAATACCTTGATCATCTTGTTGCGTGCATAATTCCTCACCTACCAAACTATTTATATCTTGATCCATTACCTCTTTCTGGCATTTCTTTATTTTCTCCAATAACTCCGGTTGGAAAATCATATTGTACACTTTTGCTTCCTCAGGCTTGTAAATTCCAATCTCCAATTCCAATTTTTGAAATTCTTTATATATCTCTTCAGGTACGGATAACACATTTAACCTTTCCTTCCGACTTAACGCATCTGCTACAACGTTCGCCTTACCGGGATGATAATTAATCGAGCAATCATAATCCTTGATCAATTCTAACCATCTCCTTTGTCTCATATTAAGTTCCTTCTGGGTAAATATATATTTTAAACTTTTGTGATCCGTGAAAATTTCACATTTTTCTCCATACAAATAATGTCTCCAAATCTTCAAAGCGAAAACTATAGCTGCTAACTCCAAATCATGAGTAGGGTACTTCTGTTCGTGTGGTTTCAATTGCCTTGACGCATACGCAATCACCTTGTCGTGCTGCATAAGAACACATCCTAATCCTTTGTAAGAAGCATCGCTATAAATTACGAAATTCCCTTGATCGTCTGGAAGTGACAAAACAGGTGTCGTGATTAATCTCCACTTCAATTCCTGAAAACTTTCTTCGCACTTGTCATTCCATATAAACTTTTCATTCTTTTTTTTAAGCTTTGTCAATGGTGTTGCAATTCTTGAGAAATTCTAAACGAATCGTCGATAATATCCTGCCAATCCCAAGAAACTTCTTACCTCAGTGGGTGTTCTCGGTCTTTCCCAATTCGTAATTGCCTCAATCTTTGCCGGGTCCACTTTGATCCCTTCATTACTGACTATGTGTCCTAAGAACTGAACTTCCTGTAGCCAAAACTCATACTTCGACAATTTAGCATATAACTTCTTTTTCCTTAAAATCTCCAAAGTTGTCCTTAAATGTTCCACATGATCCTCCTCCATCTTTGAATAGATCAAAATATCGTCTATAAATACTATAACGAACTTGTCCAAATATTCCTTGAAAATTCTGTTCATCAGGTCCATAAACGCTGCTGGAGTGTTGGTCAATCCAAAAGACATTACTAGAAATTCATAATGTCCATATATTGTTCTGAAAGCTGTCTTTGGTATATCTTCTGGTTTGATTTTCAGTTGATGATATCCTGATCTTAAATCGATTTTGGAGAAATACTTGGCTCCCTTCAATTGGTCAAACAAATCATCAATTCTGGGTAACGGATACTTATTCTTGATTGTCAACTTGTTGAGCTCCCTATAGTCGATGCACAGTCTCATGCTTCCATCCTTCTTCTTGACAAATAATACCGGTGCACCCCACGGGGATACGCTGGGTCTGATTACTCCTTTCTCTAACAGCTCTTGTAATTGTTTTGCTAACTCTTTCATCTCAACGGGCGCCATTCTATACGGGGCCTTGGATACTGGTTCGGTTCCAGGTGCTAAGTCGATTGCAAATTCAATTTCTCTATCTGGAGGAAGTCCTGGTAATTCGTCGGGAAACACGTCTGGAAATTCCTTCACAACTGGAATATCTTCAAGTTTTGCTGGCTCCTGACTTCTGTCGATCACATATGCTACGAAATGCTCATATCCTTGTCGTAGTAACTTCTTGGCTTGAATCATCGTTAAGAACTTTTTTACCTGCCTCTGTCCCTTGAACGTTACTATTCTTTCGTCTGGCGTTTTCACCATTACTTTCTTATTTCGACAATCTATCTGAGCATCATGCTTAGATAACCAATCCATTCCTAATATAACGTCAAATTCTCCTAACTTAAACGGTATCAAATCTACACAAAACTTACTACCAGAAATCTCAATCTCACAATTCCCACAAACTTGGTTAACAGTTACACTTTCTTGATTTGTTAATTCCACAGTCATTATTTCATTTAAATACCCAACTGGATAATTTAACTTACTAACAAAATCTTGTGAAACAAATGATCGAGTTGCTCCCGAATCTATTAACACTTTGGCACATAAGGAATTCACATTAAGCGTACCTGCCACGACATCCGCATCCTGGATCGCATCCTTCACCGACATGTCAAAAACTCTAGCCTTCGGAGTCTCATTCACTGTTGGGGTAGATCCCATAATCATTAATGCATTACTGACTGGGGCTGGTGTCTTGCAATCCCTGGCCATATGTCCTGGCTTTCCACATTTAAAGCATGTAAATCCAATGGTTAGAACCTTCACTGCTGGATTCCGGATAGGTTGATCCTTATTTACTGGCTCTCTTGCTGGCTGATTTCGGCACTCCCTCGAGTAGTGCCCTTTCTGGTTGCATTTAAAACATACCACATTCAACTTGTTACAAACACCTCCATGCTTCTTTCCACATACTTGACAATCTAGAAAAGTTAATCTCAACTGATTCGGCTGATTCACATTAGCTGGACGATTGCCCTGGCCTCCGTCTCCTGCATTTTGTCTCCTGAAATTAAAATTTCTCCCTGGCTGAAACTTGCCCTTCTTAAAATTTGAAAACTTCCCTGTTTGTGACTGACCCTCACTTCCTTTTCCTTTTCTTGCTTTCCTTTTCTTTCTGGAACATCTCACTCTCTGTCTCTGCGATCATAGCTTTCTGTACAACCCCGGCATATGTATCCAATTCAAAAATAGCTACCTTCCCTCTGATCCATGGCTTCAAGCCTTGTTGGAATCTCTTAGCTTTCTTTCTATCAGTATCAACATACGACGGTACATACCTTGACAATTCCTCAAACTTCCCCTCATAATCTGTTACCGACATGTTCCCTTGCTTTAATTCTAAAAACTTCAGCTCCATTTGATCCTGAACAAACTGAGGAAAATATTTTTCTAAAAATAATTCCTTAAACCTTTCCCAAGTAATAACATATGTGCTTTCCAATGTCTTCACCATCTCCCACCAATAGGTGGCCTCATTCTTCAAATAGTAACTTGCAAATTCAACCTTCTACTCCTCTTTCACTTTTACCAAAGCAAATGCCTTCTCTAATTCCTTTAACCACACATTTGCTTCAATTGGCTCTAAGGAACCCTTGAATTCTGGTGGGTTTACTGCCTGAAAAGTTTTTAAAGTTACCTGGGGATTGGTCTGTCTCTGCTGTTGTTGTGCCAGGTGAACTGTTTGTTGGGCCAAGATTTGAAGAATCTGGGCTATTGCTGGGTC
Organism: Apium graveolens; assembly: GCF_009905375.1. Lineage (NCBI taxonomy): Eukaryota > Viridiplantae > Streptophyta > Magnoliopsida > Apiales > Apiaceae > Apium > Apium graveolens. The sequence continues at coordinate 36,021,526 of NC_133654.1, forward strand.
CATGGGTCCTGGGTTCATATTCTGGTTTGTATAACCTTGGTTGTTATTATTGTTGTTGTTGGTTTCTTCATTCTGGGTGTTGGTGCGGGTATTTCTTCTGGGAGGCATTTTCTGTAAAGAATCAATCAATTTATTTAGCTTTTGAATCAAATCTTTGTATAAAAGAAAAGTTTTGTAAAACAGGAATATCTTTTTTTAAAAACAGTTGTAACTAAGTAAATTGCATGCTTCTTTACAGAATATAAACAGTTATGGAAAACAGGGTACATGGTATCACAGGGTATACTGGTGCAATAAATAAGGTAAAGTAAAACAGGTGCGATAAAGTAAATGACAGTGTTGGAAAAGAAAAGGTACTGATATATAGATCAAAAGTTTTAGGTAGTACAAGCGTAAAGACGCTTCGAAAGTAAAAGCAAAAAGGGTACAACAACCTACTCACTAGTCAGCATCGCTAGTCTATAAATATAACTCAAAAGTCTACTGATACACACTACACACTACTGTACATACTACATAATCATAACAACACTGCTCAGTATCTCTATCTCTGAATCTCTGGCTCATGGAAAATCTGGACCTCCTATCTCCTCAAGCTCCTCTAGAACCCACTTAGCCCACTCCACTAGGAAATCAGGGGTGATGTCCTCATGTGTAGCCTCAGCAATCCTCACAGCAGCTGCTCTACGAAACGCCTGGAGCCTCTCCCTAAGTCGCCTCTCACCATTCCCCATCTCTCTGGTACACATGATATGCAATAACTCCTGGATCTGACCCTGTAGGAATCGCTGCTCCATAAGGCAAGCCTCAAACTGATGATATGGGATAGGATAGGAAGAGAACTGGAAAGGTACTCCTGTGACTGAATGACTAGTAAAGCCTGAATCAGCAGGTGGGGGTCCTCTGACAGGTGGCCTCATGCCTGGAGGTGGAATGGCCTGCAATGGTACGGGCTGCAACACCGGTGGAGGTAGAATAGCCAATGCTGGTGGAATAACAGGACGTGGATCCGATGTTGGTGCTCCAACTGAAGGCTCTGAGTGATCAGCTGATACGAAATAAAAGAGTCGGCCATCTCGAGAAAGTTCAGAACACTTGCCTGATATTAGCTTACTACACTGCACTCGCTTCCAATCACAAGCGTCTTACTCCTCAACTATCTGTTTCCCTTTCCTACGTCTTGCCTCTTCTGCTCATATATCATAAGCATTTATCAATAATTTACTCATGGAATTCTATTCAACACATACTTCTATCTACCCTTCGTTTTACCCAAATCCGATTAACGGATTGAAAGTTATGCAATAATCAAGTAAACACCGAATATATAGACCGATAGTCAATTAACAAGTCACATATAGCACATAATACATCACGTAATCAATGATATATTATTTATAAAGAAGTCTCGGGTCATAAATAGGCTTTCTGGTATTTAAAATAATTTTTAAAACATTCTTCGGAATTAAAACGGGTCGTTGGATCAATTTCGGGTTAATAAACAGGGTTCGGTTGGCCAATTCTGGTTCCGAAATAATTTTAGAATAATTATCGAGCCTTGGAAATAATTTAGAATAATATTTTAAAGCTCGAAACCATTTTTTAGAATTTTTAAATCATTTTTAAATATTTAAATCTAATAAAATAATTAATTAAAATCAATTAATAATTAATTAAATCAATTAATCAATTAATTTTTGAATTAATTGACCAATCAATCAATTAGAAATTAACTGGAATTAATTAACTAATTAATTTAGATTTATTTGTGAATTAAAAATAATTTTCAGAATTAAAATAATAATTTTTAGAATTTTCAGAAATTAAAAACGAATTTTTATAATAAAAATAAATAGGAAATATGATTTTTAAACATTTTTAAAATAGAAATCCAATTTTTGCAAAGTCTAGAAACTACAGGGACCAAACTGCATCGTTTTCAAAACTGCAGGGACCAAACTGTAATTTTGCAGTCCAGTCGCCGGAAAAAGTCGGGGATGGCCGGAGAACACGTTTCAGGGATGCTCAGGCCACCATCACCTCCAGATCACATCTACACAACACCAGGAACACAACCATGCAATCAATTCATCCTACCAATCCCTGAGTTGGCCGGAATTTGGCCGTGAAATTTTCCAGTTTCCGGCGAACATCGGAAAACTTCAAAACACAACTCCCTTCTCTACAGACCTCGTTGGTTCATGAAACTTATACGACTAGATTGCAAATTTCACAGAGAACACAACCCAATATAACACAACATCAATCTATCACAGAATAAGAAACCCCCAAATTTAAATTAAGAACATTCATACGGGTTATAAACCCTAATTTTAAAATTCGAAAATCAAACTCAAATTTGAACATGTTATTGAACTCCAAATCAGACGTATGACATATGAAAATCATCAGGAAAACAAGCTCTACAACATGCAATCATCAAATCATACAAACAATCATCCGAACAAAAATTCATATTTTTAATAAAATAAATTCGAAAATAAATAAATTTTTAGAAAAATAACCTTGATTTCTGCAGGTGTATGGATTACAGAATCTGGTAGAGCTCTTGAAGACCTTCAGATTGGTTACTCGAGCTTTCCAAACCGAATTCAATAACACCTCCAAATGCTTGCTTGATTCTTAGAACAGTTTTAGGAAATTAGGGTTTTTCTCTGAAAATTATATAATTATCTGTCCGCAAGTGATTTTGATACGAAATAAATTACGGTAAAAGGCTATTTATAATTACGGAAAATTAGGATCCCGTTGGATCATTCCGGATATAAAACGGTACGTTTATTTGTAAAAACTGATCCAAACGGTATCGGTTTTGGGGATAATTATCCAAATCAGTACAATTTGTACTGCGGTCTTGGTCTCAGCGCCTGGTTACATGTATTACGAAGTGATAATTGTGATAGTTTAATTAAAAGCTCCCGTTTATCGAAAATACGGGTTTTATTGATTTACCGAAACGAATATTGTATCGAAAATGTTGCGCCGGGACCCGCGCAGGACAAACCGTACGCCGGATCGAAAAAGTCGAAACATGGAAAATGCTCGGAATATTACAACTAGGTTAGGAAGGAGTTCTCGAAAGAGTTTCGGGTTCCAAAAACGTAACAACGGTTGACGTCGGTTGGTTCCCGTTTTTATAAAATAGATTTTAATTACCCGGAAAAAGATTTTAGAAATTTCAGATGATTCTTATAAATCCATAAACCAACATAAAAATAATTAGGAAGATATGACAATTATCTATATTTTATTTTGGACATATAAAAATTAAAATACTCAATTAATATTATTTTTGAATAATCAAGTACAGATAACACTTTAACAACTAACTCACAGAATAGATACTGAACACACATAATAATTATATAATAGCAAAAATAATTACACGATATATCCCGGATATTACAGAATACTTCTTGGGGCTTTAATTACGCTAATACGTCTTCCTCCTCTCATCAGGGCTCGAGGACCAGTCTCTCTTATCTCGATAGTTCTCGCTGATTTTCAGCTCCCTCATCGACTTCTCCACCCTCTTAAAGGGTTCAGCTTGCTCATAGAATTATGCCAAGGTCCTTGGCTCGCTAGCCTGGAGGCTTTTCCAAAATTTTGAACCTTCTTTCAACCCCACTATCAGAAAATTCTTGATGGTCTCTTTGCTAGCACCTCTCACCTTGAGAACTTCATTATTGAACTGGCAAAAGTATTTCGCCAGAGGCCCACCCTCCATCTACTTGATGTTGGCTAGCTTGGCCACAGGAGGTGAGTAGTGGAGGGTGGATTGAAATTTTCGGATGAATAGGTCTTCCAACTGCCTCCATGTCCTTATACTAGCCGTCCCTAACTTGGGACCATTGCTGGGCATTACCTCGGAGTGATGCTACAAAGAGTATGCAGTGGGTTGGCTCTGGTACCTGATTAACCTCCATCTATGTGTTAAATTGTATAAGATATTCCGTCGGGTCGGCTTCGCCGTTGAACAGAAGATCGGGGTTGTTCCTGAATACTTGAGGCAAGGGAGATGATCGAATAGCAGCCGTGAACGGAGATGGGGCCGTCGAGGGTAGGGGTCCCCTCTTCTCCTGTTCCATCTGATCTAGGATCCTCCTTAGGTCACCCACTCTAACAACTTCTATTTCTCTGTCATAATTTGTATTACTAGAGTGGTGAGAGCCCTGAGGTCGCTTATGGCGTCCCCTTCCTCCAGCTTGTACCTACGACTCGATTTCATGATTATCTTTGCGCTTACGTCGCCCCTCCCTCCTGGGCGGGGTGCGTTGTCATCTTTCTAGAGGAGTCGTTGCACGCCCTCTTTTTAGGGTTCTCTGATCTTCAAGCTCCTTCTCTTCACTCTCTTTCTTTCTATTCTCCAATTTAAGCCTAAGGTCATGTTCACTTAGCTTCTTGCCCACGCGGGCTAGCACACTAGTCGACCTTGCCTCGGACGAAGCTGGCTTCTGCCCCGATCTCTTAGAGATCTGGCTGCCCCGCTCAACCCGATCCTGAGGTATCTCTTCCTCTTCTAGTGATGCCTCTTTCTTCTGCTTGGTCTCGGTTTCCGCGTTATCAAACCCGTGGATCAGCCTTTTTTGAGGACCCTTGCCCTTCCAGCTACGTTGAGAGACCTTGAGGTGGCGAGCCTTGCGCTTGGCATTCCGGACCGAGCTTTTCTCTACCCTGGAAATATGGGCGTTGATCTCGTTCATCTGATCGGCCAGCCCTTCAAGATACGTCATGACCGCCTGCCCGTCCATGGTTGCGATTGGTGGCGGAGGTGTCTGGTTCTCCGGGGGCGTGTGCTCGACCCCGTTGTGGTCCTTCTTCTTGTCTCCACTTCCTGGTATCACCGTAACTTTGCCTTCTTTAGTCATATTTTCTCCCTAAGATGAAAGCGAGGACCCCTCCTTCTAGCACCAAATGTTATCTGGGGAATTTCGTATAACAGTGTTTTGGAGGTTATTGGCTGGAATAAAGGTCAAGGGTGGTGTTTTGAGGGTGGAGGAAGGTTGTGTATGGGGTGGCTGAACTTTTATGTTGACTCCTCAAGAAAGAATAGGGTTTTTGTTATTCTTTATCAAGTGTCGACTCATGTCTCATACAAGTGCCTACGTACCCTATTTATAGGGATCGTAGTTCTTGGGCAACAAGTCACATGGGTTAGGGTTCTTCGACCCGTATAACCCAAGCCCATTATAAAGTCAGGCCTTTAGCCAATTAGTCATGTAAATCTCGACCGGCTCCACACGCTTCCTACAATTTTGCAGCATCTCCGCATTTCTTCCCGTAATTGCAGGAATAACCCGTGTCGGCACCAAATTTACGAGCAACTCAGTCATCAATGAGTCACTTTCCATGTTGTACACAAAGTCCTTTAATGCGGCATGCACCGCCTTTTCTCTCAATAAATAAATATGATATTTTCCACAATATGTGAGCTCACGAGCCCAGCTCGCATATGAGAGCTCAGCTCGCATATGCGATCCCAGCTCATATGTGAGGGCCCAGCTCGCATTTGGCCCAACTTACATGAATCCTCAATTCAGGCTCACATGTGTGAGCATAATTATCCAATGCACCCACAGGGACCTGTTTAGGGCCCATGACCGAAAGCGGGCATAACAATTACTACTAGCCTAAAACCCGCGATGCACGGATTATTTTTAATATTATAAAATTTTTTGGATTTAATTTGAAGGAAAAAATTTTAAGTTATGCTTATTTGAAACTTTAATAATATGATTTGATAATACTTATTAATATACACATAGGTGTATAAGTTAGTTTTTACTACAGTTTTAAAAAATAATGTAATAATTGAAATTTATATTTTTATTGATATTTATAGGCGTGTTTACGAAAGATTATCATATTTAATTAAAAGGTAAATTTTAGTTGAGATCAATAGTATATAAATTGTCATTAGTCTGCTAACCGACTAAATTCAACTAACTATATTCAGATTTTTGTTAGTTGAACATGTTTAAACCCGAATCAATGGTAAAATTTTACGTGTCAATGACAAAAAATTTATGTTAGTTTGAGGCCGGTTATATCAACCAAATCCAGCTAATTATACTTACTATTTTGTTTAATTTTATTTTAGCCTACAATGATTATTATTTTATTTTAGACCGAATGGATAATATATATTATTTTATTTTAGTTTGATGACATTATATTGACCCCACGAACTTCCTTTCAAAGTTTTATTTTGTTATAGTCCGGTTCAATAATATAATATTTTTATTGGGATTAATAATATTTATTATTTTACTTTAGCCCGATTCTTCAAATCCAACTAACTATATGTAGTTTTTTCAATTTTTTATTTAAAATTGGATCAATAGTATAATTTTGTTTAGCTCGGCTGGTAGTTTGATGACATTATATCGACCCCACGAATTTTTTTTCAAATTTTTATTTTGTTATAGTTCGATCCAATAATATAATATTTTTAGCGAGATCAATAATATTTATTATTTTATTTTAGCCCAATTATTCAAATCCAATTAACTATATGTAATTTTTTTAATTTTTATTTAAAACTGGATCAATGGTATAATTTTGTTTAGCCCGACCGGGTGAATTTTATATATTATTTTTTTAATGAAAACCATTAGACATATTATAATTCTATTATGAATATTTATCTATTTGTGAGAGTATTTTATTTTAAATATTACTATAATTACGGTGACCAGACCGACTACCAACCAAACTTTCAGTGTTTCGTCTTTAATATAATAGTATTGATTGATTGATTGATAGATAGATTGATAGACAGATAATCAGCATATATTAAAAAGAACTGTCCGTCATATTTTTAGAGAAATATTTGTTTTATTTAGGGAAAATAAAAAAGACAACATGTTACTTAAAAAGGTATAGATTAAAAATAAATGTCTAAAATATTTGTAGAGAAAGACTTGTTTTAGTTGGTTAAAATAAAAAAGGCAACATACTTTACTTATAAAGATAATTGGTTAGATATTAATTAAGTAATGTCAATTGAGTAAAATATTTTTTTAAGAAAGGGCAATTATGTAATTGAAGGAAGGACGGTAAAGTTTCGTGTTTAATATAATAATATTAAAAGATAAATAATTCGACTTCAAAAATCAAATAATTTTTTTATTTTGTTTATGTTATGAATTGTAAGATAATACTTACTTTAAGTATATTTGTCTTTACATAATAACAATTATATAAAACAAATATTGTTTACTCTATACCGTACAAAATATATCTGCGATAGTTACTGGTTAGAGGTGCGGATGGTTTTGACTTTTACATTATTATATGAAGGGGGTTTTTGCATTGTCTCTGACGATGAGATTGTTGTTGTTGTCGAGTAATAAGGATGATGATGCTAAGTTATTCTTTTGTAAAACCGTTTAAAATTTATGGATTGTTAAAGTCAATGAGATTAACAAAGTCTTCAAGTAAAATAATAATTAAATAAAATAAACAATTAAGTAGTTGAAAAGGGTAATTTATTAGTTTTTAGTGGTTATAATATTATTATTTTATTTTATTAAATAAATTTGTCCGTGATATTTAGAGAAGTTGTTTTAATTGAGAGAAATAAAAAAGGTAACGTGTTATAGTTGAAAATGATTTTTTTTATTATTATTATAATTCGATTACTAAGGCTAATAAATTTTTTAAGTAAAATAAGGGTAATTCATTAAATTCAGCGTGTAACAAAAAACAGGTACTATACCACAACTTTCAATATTTCGTCTTTTATATAATGGTAATATAATAATAAAATAAAATAAATAATTAAGTAGTTGAAAAGGGTAATTTATTAGTTATTAGTGGTTATAATATTATTATTTTATTTTATTAAATAAACTTGTCAGTGATATTTAGAGAAGTTGTTTTAATTAAGAGAAATAAAAAAGATTCTTTTAGGAACAGTTATTTGCCTTTTAATCGCTCTGTTTCGTCGACGTGTTATATTTGAAAACGATTTTTATTTTTTTTTCTGTTATAATTCGATTACCAAGGCTAATAAAACTTTTAAGTAAAATAAGGGTAATTCAGTAAATTCAGCGTCTACCAAAAAACAGGTAACGTACCAAAACTTTCAATATTTCGTCTTTTATATAATAATAATAGATATTATAGAACTCAAATTAATAAAAAAAAACTTTAATAAGATGCTAAACTTGACGATAAATTTGGAGCTAAGTATAAAATAGATGGTGCTAAAATTGTAATATAAGCAAATAGTAAAATGAATAAATAATATTATAGAGTGACAAACATACTTTTATAATTTAATATTAGATAACTGAAATATACTTTTATTCGAATATGTTTATGCTATTCTTATCATCGGAGGATGAGTTATATTTGAACATCAAAAATGATTTTCTGATTTAAAATTATAACCATAGTTATATGTATAACACCGTCATTGACTTTTTTCTCGCAAAAAGTAGTTTTGTGGACTTGCGACTGAAAAAGTGGATTGAATTCAATCGTACACAAAGAGGATATTATACCACAGCTCATGATAAGTATAATATAAAAAAAATACAATTATAAAAAGTATAGCACAAATTGAAATATAATAATTTACTAAAACTATCAAAGATCTCAACCTATATGAAATATACTTATGTGAGGAATCCAACTTCTAGATAAATACTTGGGTAATACTAACGCAATAAAGAACCTGCAAGTTACGTTCTTTCTTGCCAAGAAACGTGTCAAATTTTTTAATTTGAACGCTCCTTCGATGTAGTGTCTGGATCCTTCGCTGCGGTGGTGGTGTAGCTGTCGTGAGGTTCATATAAAATAACACCGGAAGGAGGGTTTTGGTCCCGCGGCGCCTCCAGTGTGTGAGTAAGAACTCGCTTTTGAGAAAGATGAAGATAGATAAGAATGTAAGGTGGATGTATGCGTATATGAGTGTGAGAGAGTGATTAACCCCAAAACTTTACATTCTTGGGCTATTTATAGCCCAAGGACAGGATTTTGGGGTTGGTACCTTCAAATCATAGCCCTTGGTTCTGGGAGCGGAGGACACCTGGTTGGAGTGGATGATTGCGGGACTGGTCGAGGAATGTTCTGAGGATCCTCTGACACGTGTCTTAATTATTCACATGATTGATGTGTGACAGTTGTCCCTATCATGTGCTTGGGCCAGTGTCTCACGTGCTGGGATTCCTCAAGTTTGTTCTTGCGGGACTAGGTCAGTTAGGACTGGCGGTGTCCGGGAGTAGACTGATTTAGGATGCAGGACTAGTCCTTTCCGAAGCTGTATGGAGTTAGGAGTCTAGGACTAGTCCTTCCAGGAGCTGTATTCCAGGACTAGTCTGTTAGGTCACACAACACTATAGAAGAGGTTTGAATATAGTGTTTATACAATCAAATCCATTTCAACACAAGTATGTAACAAAGATCAAGTATATTCAAATAAACTCGGTTACACTAGAACTGTTTTTCTCTCTCAGTGATGAACAATATCACTAAGAGCTGCTAGGTTACAATGTATAATCTTCTCGATAATGATAACATATATAGTGTAAACCCTATGTTGTGTTTATATAGTACACATTTACAAGATATCTTCTAATTGATATGGAATATAATTATGTCTCCTAAAATATATCAATCAGATATCTTCTACAAGTCTTCTAGTCCTCTAACTCTTCATGCATATCTTCTTTTGTTTTAGTCCAGATCTTCTCCTGTAAATCAGCCGCATTCCTTATCTGAAGTCTTCCCGCACTTAAGTCCTGATATATATCTTCTGACGCCTTAAGTTCTGATATTAAGTTCTGACTTCAGTAAGTTCTGATTTCCAGTAAGTCCTGATAAGTCATGTTGTTAAGTTCTGAAAACTAAACACAAATCAGATTAGACATGACATCTCAAATATATCTAACAATCTCTCCCAACTTGTAAATTATGAAAAATATACAAGTTAATAGATTTGATGATGTCAAAAATATTTAAGTACAAATGCAATGAGAGTTTAAGTAGACAACTAACTACAACTTAGAGTCCTTGTAGCTTTTACCAAATTTACTGAGTCAATCTGAATCCAAAGTTATTCTTGACAAAATTTGATATCGGCTTTTCTTCTGCATTCCTCAGGACTTAAGATAGTGTAGCTTTGACTTGCTTCAGTTCTTCACCCTTGTTAGATATATTTAAGATGTCATGTCTAATATGTTTCATGTTTAGTTTTCAGATCTTAACAAACAGGAAATATTAGTACTTACTGGAATTCAGAACTTAAGGATATCAGGACTTAGATTATCAGAAGATAAATATCAGAAGATGGATATCAGAACTTAAGTACTGGAGGACTAACAGTTAAGGAAGGAAGCTGATTTACAGGAATGAAGATCGAGACTAATACAAAAGAAGATATGCATGGAAAGAGTTAGAGGACTTGAAGACTTGTATAAGATATCTGATTGATATATTTTAGGAGACAGAATTATATTCCATATCAATTAGAAGTTATCTTGTAACTGTGTACTATATAAACACAGACATAGGTTTACACTATACGTGTTATCATTATCGAGAAGATCATACATTGTAACCTAGCAGCTCTCGTGATATTTGTTCATCACTGAGAGAGAACAGTTCCATTGTAACAGAGTTTATTATATCGAATATATATGTTTACTGTTACTTGAGTTCGAAATCGATTTGATTGTATTCTACACTGTATTCAACCCCCTTCTACAGTGTTGTGTGACCTAACAAGTGGTATCAGAGCCTATCTGTTAACACACATACAGTAAAGATCCAAAACAATCATGTCTGAAGAAGTAGAAAATCCAACCAAGCCCTCCAAAACTGAAGAAACTCAAAAGACTCAAATCCACAGTCGATATGAGACTATTAGGGTTCCCATACTGAGACCTTCTGAGTACCCCATATGGAAAGTGAAGATGACTATGTTTCTGGAAGCTACAGATCCAGAATACCTTGACAGAATTAATGAAGGACCGCATAAGCTAACCAAGCTCTCTGTTGTAGTTGCAGATCAACCAACAAAGACCATACCAAAGGAGAAAAGTGAGTATACAGCTGAAGATATTTCATCCATTGCCAAGAATGCAAAGGTAAGGCATTTGCTGCATAGTGCCATTGATAATGTCATGTCAAACAGGGTAATTCATTGCAAGACTGCAAAGGAGATATGGGATGCTTTGGAGATAAGATGCCAGGGAACTGATGCAATCAAGAAGAACAGGAGGACTATACTCACTCAAGAGTATGAGCACTTTGACTCAAAAAGTGATGAGTCATTAACTGACTTATATGACAGGTTTGTCAAACTCTTGAATGATCTGTCACTAGTGGACAAGGAATATGATCTTGAAGATTCAAATCTAAAATTCCTTTTAGCTCTTCCTGAAAGTTGGGATTTGAAGGCTACTATTATAAGAGACAACTATGCTCTTGATGAAACTACTCTTGATGAAATTTATGGAATGCTCAAGACTTATGAACTTGAGATGGATCAAAGAAGCAATAGAAAGGGGAGAAAGTCAAGGACAGTTGCTCTTAAGGCTGCGGAGGAATTCCCCAAAGTGGCTGTCTCAAAGAAAGGCAAAGGAAAAACTTTTATCACAAAGTCTGATTTAGAATCATCAAGTTCTGATGATGATGATTCAGAAACTGAAAGTTTACCTAAAATAGATGCTGATGAATAGATGATGAAATTGTGTGCTCTTATGGTGAAGGGTATCACAAAGATAGCCTATAGGAAATTCAGAAGAGGAAAGAAGTTTTTCAAGAAAGGTGGAAGTACTGATAAGAAAGGTTTCAGAAAGTATGAAGGCAAAAGTGCAAAGTCTGATAGAGGAGACAACTTAAAAGTCAAATGTTACAATTGTGGTGAAAGAGGCCACATATCTCCTGACTGCAAGAAAGGAAAGAGTGACAAAGGCAAGGCACTTGTCACAAAGAAGAAAAGTTGGACAGACTCTTCAGATTCTGAAGATGAGGTGGATTATGCTTTAATGGCAAATGCTGATGGCAGCCCTGAAACTGCTGAATTAAAGGTACCTCAAACAACTTATGCCTTTCATACTGATGATATTACTGAGTTGATATTATATCTTAAAACCATGTTTATTAGCTACAGAGATCAAACTTTAACATGTGAAAGATTAACTTCTGAAAATCTTGCTTATAAGAAAAAGGAATGATTATTTAGAAAAAGATTTAGTTATGTTCCATCAAACTCAAATTAGAGAGAGATGATGCTTTTTATGTTAAAGATGAATTGCTAAAATTGAATAAATCTCTCAAAACTGAGTTAGAAAAAGAAAAAGAGATTATCAGGACTTGGACTAACTCTGGCAGAACAACTTAGAATTTATTAAGTAGTGGAAACTGGAAAGAGGGCTTAGGTTATGGAGATGATAAAAGTGAAAAAGGAACTGAACAAATTGAGCCAATTATTGTTAAACAAACTGTTAAGCCAAAGGTAAATCCTGTTAAGTTTGTAGCTAAAACTGTAAAGTCTGATTCTGAAAAGATGAAAGAGCCTGTGACAGAAGTTAAGGAGAAGTCAACTTCTGACAAATTAGAACAGGATAAACCAGCTTTAGTTAACATAGGCTTAATGACAAAGAAGTAGCTTAAGCATAAGCTGAAAGAAATAAGGAATGTCAACAAGGTTAAGGCAGCTAGGAAAAATAGGAATGGAAAGGAAGGTGTGAATAAAAGCAATAATTATATGCCTGTTCCTAATGCTCCTAGAAAGAAATGTTATAACTGTGGAAACTCTAACCATCTTGCTTCTTTTTGCAGGAAGAATAAGAATATAAACTCTTTACCTCCTAAGTCGGGAGTTAAGAGTCAGTATGTTAGGTTTAAGGCACAAAATCCTTGTTTTCATTGTGGAAGTTTATGGCATTCCATTTATACTTGTAAGGAATATCATAGTTTATACTATGATTATTATCAAATAAAACCTTCTTTGAAGAAAGTTGCTTAAATATCTTCTAGTGTAAAGTCTGACACAAAGTCTGATATAAGTTCTGATAAACAGCATGTTAGCATAAACTCTGATATTAAATCCGCTGCTAATGCTAACAAACTTAAAAAGGCCAAAGGATTCAAGCAAGTCTGGGTCCTTAAAACTAACCATTAGTGGTCTTTGTGATTGCAGGGCAACAGGAAAAATATCCTAGTACTGGATAGTGGATGTTCAGAACATTTGACTCGAAATAAAGCCCTGCTCTCAGACTTTGTGGTGAAAGCTGGCCCAGGAGTTTCTTATGGAGATGGCAACATGGGAAAAACTCTGGGATATGGTAGTATTAATCTTAGGAATGTCATCATTGAAACAGTAGCTCTTGTCTCAGGACTTAAACACAATCTGCTGAGTGTGAGTCAAATCTGTGACAGAGGTTATCATGTGGATTTCTTTGAAGAACACTGTGAAGTTGTAAGAAATTCTACAGGCAAAGTGGTTCTGAAAGAATACATGCACGGTAACATTTATGAAGCTAGACTTTCAACAAGTTCTGATGGTTCTGCAATCTGTCTGTTAAGTAGAGCATCAATTGTAGAAAGCTGGAATTGGCACAAAAGACTCTCTCATTTAAAGTTCAGCAACATAAATGAGCTTGTAAAGAAAGATCTTATGAGAGGATTGCCAAAATCAGTATTTGCTCTTGATGGCCTTTATGATTCATGTCAAAAGGCAAAACAAAGAAAATCTTCTTTCAAGAGCAAAACTGAGTCATCAATTCTTGATCCTTATCACCTACTGCATGTTGATCTATTTGGTCCACTCAATGTCATGTCAATTGCAAAGAAGAAATATGTTATAGTTATAGTGGATGAGTTCACAAGGTACACTTGGGTGTACTTCTTGCACAAGAAGAATGAAACTGCATTTACTCTAACTGATCATGTCAGACAGCTGGATAAGTTGGTCAAAGATTCTGTTAAAATTATAAGAAGTGATAATGGCACTGAGTTCAAGAATTCAATCATGGAAGAGTTCTGCAAAGAGCATGGAATCAAATAGGAATTTTCTGCACCTGGAACTCCACAGCAAAATGGAGTTGTAGAAAGAAAGAACAGGACTCTCATTGAAGCTGCACAAACTATGCTTGATGAAGCAAAGCCGCCAACCTACTTTTGGGCTGAAGCTGTACAGACTGCTTGTTTTACACAGAATGCAACACTCATAAACAAGCATGGAAAAACACCATATGAGATGGTGAAGAAAAAGAAGCTAAATCTGAAATACTTTCATGTATTTGGATGTAAGTGTTTTGTTCTTAAGACTCATCCTGAACAGCTGTCAAAATTTGATCTAAAAGTTGTTGAAGGAATTTTTGTTGAATATCCCCTTTCCACAAAAGCCTTCAGAGTCTATAATTTAAGAACAAGGGTTGTCATGGAATCTATCAATATACCTTTTGATGATAAGAAGATTACTGGACTTGAAGATTTTAATGATCACAATCAGCTGAGATTCGAAAATGAAGACTTAAATTCTGATTCTGTAAATTCTGATGACTTAAACACTGAACCTGTAAGTACTGATGTCATTGGATCTGTGGTAACAACTCCAAAGGAAAATGCACATGTCCAGGGGGAGCAAGCTGAAGATCCTACCACATCTCAAGAATCTCAAGAAGCATCAGAACCTGTCACTGGCTCTTCAAGTTCTGATTCATCTAGTTCTGATGAGCCAAATTCTGATAGTTATGGAAGCTCTGATACTTCAAATCCTGAAGGATCCAAGTCAAACTCTGAAGTCTTAGAGAGCATAACTACATGGGAGCATCGGAAAATGCTGATGGAGACAGCATGGATCATGAGGGAGGATCCAGTTCTAGAAGTCAACTTTAATCTGCAAGGAAGTGGACCAAATCACATACACCTGACTTAATTATTGGAGATCCTGAAGCAGGTGTCAGAACTAGAACTGCAACATCAAATGAATGTCTCTATCATTCTTTTCTTTCTCAGACTGAATCAAAGAAAGTGGAAGAAGCTCTTCAAGATGCTGATTGGGTGCAAGCAATGCGGGAAGAGTTAAATGAATTTGAAAGAAATAAAGTTTGAACCCTAGTGCCAAGACCAAATAACAGATCAGTTGTTGGCACAAAATGGGTGTTCAGAAACAAAACTGATAGTGATGGCATAATTATAAGGAATAAAGCAAGGCTGGTTGCTAAAGGCTACTCTCAACAGGAGGGTATTGATTATGATGAAATATTTGCACCAGTTGCTAGATTAGAAGCCATAAGGATCTTTTTGGCTTATGCTGCTCACAAAAAGTTTAAAGTCTTTCAAATGGAAGTGAAAAGTGCTTTTTCTTAATGGAGAATTGGAAGAAGAGGTCTATGTTGAACAACCTCCAGGATTTGTAGATTTAAAATTTCCAAATCATGTCTAAAGGCTTGACAAAGCACTTTATGGCCTTAAGCAAGCTCCTAGAGCATGGTATGAGACTTTAGCTCAATTTCTTCTGTAAAGTGGATTTTACAGAGGTACAATTGATAATACATTGTTCTACCTCAACCATGGAAAGGACTTACTTTTGGTACAGATATATGTTGATGATATCATATTTGGTTCTACAAATGCTAAACTCTGTGAGAGGTTTGCAAAGCTAATGCAGTCAAGATAGCAAATAAGTATGATGGGAAAACTTAGTTATTTTTTGGGCCTTCAAGTCAAGCAAAATGAAGAAGGTACTTTTATCTGTCAATCCAAGTACACCAGAAATTTACTGAAAAAATTTGGAATGCAAGATTGTTCAACTGCATCCACTCCCATGGCCACTGCAACCAAGTTAGATAAAGATACTGGCTCGCCAGTAGATATTACTAACTACAGAGGTATGATTGGTTCTTTACTCTATTTAACTATAAGTAGACCTGATATTATGTATGCTACCTGTCTTTGTGCAAGATTTTAGGCTGATCCAAGAGAACCTCATCTAATAGCTGTGAAGAGAATTTTCAAGTACCTTAAGGGTACAGCTGATCTGGGATTGTGGTATCCTAGAGAATCAGATTTTAAGCTAATAGGTTACTTAGATGCAGATTTTGCAGGATGCAAAATAGACAGGAAAAGCACTAGTGGAAGCTGCCAATTTCTTGGAGGTAGATTGGTTTCTTGGTTTAGCAAGAAACAGAAGTCAATTTCCGCATTAACTGCAGAAACATAATATATTGATGTAGGAAGCTGTTGTGCACAGATTCTTTGGATGAAAAATCAGTTACTGGATTATGGGTTAGAATTTTCTAAAATCCCTATCTACTGTGATGATCAAAGTGCTATTGCTATGACAGGTAATCCAGTTCAACACTCAATGACAAAGCACACCAGCATTAGGTACCATTTCATAAGGGAACATGTGATGGAAGGTACAGTAGAATTGCATTTTGTTCCAACAGATCAACAACTAGCAGATATCTTCAGCAAACCACTATGTGAAGCTACTTTTATAAGACTGGTAAATGAACTTGGAATGGTTTCAGGTTCTTTCTCTAAATCTGCTTAGTTTTTATTCTCATGCATCAGAATTTATGATCAGTGTGTACAGATTGTCTTATTTTCATGAAATCTGTTCTTTAATTGAAATTCATTAAATACTGATTATTATCTGATGTGGATCTTTAAACTCTGATAGTGTTTTGAATGTTCTGTGACTATTCAATCCAATGAGGATAACTGGTGCTAGATGCTGATCTAGTAGTCTTTAACATACTAGAAATCCCATGTTTGAATTAGTTGTTTATGTTGAAACTCATTAACACAAGCAAATTCTGATTTTGAGCTTAGTCAAGTTTACTTTGTGTATCTTATTATTAAGTCACAAACTAGATTCTTGCTTCTTATCTGTCAGATTCTGATTTCAGTAAATCTTAAGAATGAGCTAAATGCTGATAAGCCTCACTTATCAAAAGAAAAGAAAAGAAAAGTCAGGTACTCCTTTGAGATCTAGAGTAAATATGTGGAAGGGAAGACCCAAGTGCATTGCTGGTATTAAGTAATATATATTAGAAAAGCAAATAAATTTTCTTGGTGACTTTTCACATTCTCTGATTACTGGAGAAATACTATGATAACAGCATAAATTCTGATAAGTAGTCGTGACTCACTTACACTGAGAAGCCACTGTAAAAAGGAATTTCAAAATATGCATAAAATGAGTACAAACAGTTGAGGTGGACTCTTGCATAAATTTGTTCTATAGTAGACTTCATGATTGATGACAGATTTTAAGCACTTTTCTTAGTTATGCCTTATTTCTAAGATGTACTGAAGTTTATCAGACTTTAATCTTTATCTGATATTCTGCTGAATGCACACACTTTCACTTCATATGAATGATGAAAATTACTGTGGTGATTAAGTTGTTTTTGACAAACAGTTAAGTGTCATTTGCATAAATTCTAAGGACAAGTTCTGATGGAATTTCTGATGATTAAACTCTGAAGGAAACAAGTCAGTATTTGTATGAAGAATCACAAAAAAGATATTCACTTTTTGAGTTCAAAAGCCATATTCCGATGACTGTTAAAATATGAAATAAGTTAAGTTCTGATATAAAATCCTAATGGAATCCTTGATGCTTACGTGGCATTTTTCTTTACTTGACTTATTTATGATAAAAACTGAAATAGTCATATCAAATCAGAATATATTTTGGTAAGATAAAAACAGTCATAATCATTGTGGGTTAGCGATAAACGTGTTTGTCTTGAAAAATTGCATGTGCACAGTAATTATTATTTATTTTACGTGCTCATTAAATCTTGCTATAACTTTTTACTGACTGTTATTATTACACATCGGTCTAGGGAGACGAGGCATCATTATTTTTTACTTGTAATCGTTAAACAGTCCTCGCGTCCCTTGGTATTTCATTGGCTATTTAAACCGACTATTCATCCCAGCCAAATCATCTTCCATTTTCTCACAAACTCACTCTCTCTTTTAATTCTCATCATTTTTCTTCTTCATAAACAAAAATGGTTCTATTCAACTTGTTCATGAACTATGAAACCTTCAATATAGAGTTGAGTTTTGATGACTGACAACAGGAGTGGCATGTCACCGCCATTCCTGAATAGCTCTGGAACTCTGTTCCACAAGAGGTACACACAGGCCTCTTGTTCTTTTCGATGGACTACCAGCTCCTGCAGGATTTTATCTATCACGGAAGCATGGTAAAACAATTTTACACATATAAAATCCAAATAAAAGCATATAAATCATGATTAAAATCGAGGAATCGATTTCTAACCTTTAAAAGCGATCCAAGAACCACGAGCGGAGATCCTTAGCAGCTGCTCCTCAAGTGTGAAGCACTCCACCGGTATCCACCAAGAAAACGATGTAATGAAGTAGGAGGAGGTGGAGAGAATTAGGGTTTTGTAAATCTTTTTGGGTTGAGGCAAAAATAGGGTTTATAATGGTATATTTATAGGCAAAATTTTCACCTGAAAATTTTCCATAAAATATTATTATTATTAACCCTTTATTATTCTCACTAATAATTAAAACATCTTTTAATTATAAATTCTTTTTCTAAACACTTTAGAAATAATTCTCTCTCTTGATTTAATTTCCAAAAATTAAATTCTTAATTAATAATATTAAGAACTTTTCTTAATTAATTTATAATCAATTAAATCTCATTTAATCAATTATTAAATTTGCCAATTAATTATTTATTTCATAAATAAATAATTATCAGCCATTATTAATTAATTCCTCCACCATTAAATCATTCTCTTTTATGGTGTGACCCTGTAGGTTCAATATTAAGCCGGTAGTAGAAATAAATAATAATAAAACTATTTTATCAATATTTATATAAATTCTCTAATTCATTAAATATGATTAATTAATTAATCATATTTATTCTACATCGTGAGGGATACTTCTCAGCATATCGCGACTATCCGGATAATACGAATTCACTGCTTAGAATACCAAGAACCTATTCAGTGAATAGTTACCGTACAATTAATTCCTTCTACCCTGCAATGTCACGATTAAATACAAGGCATGGAACTTGTGTCAAGCCTATCTTATTTAATCACTTGCTTTCCCATTCACTATGCTTAGTTCTATTTAATGTAAATTAGAAACTCCTTTCTAATTTCATTCACTCTGGCCAAAGATTCCTGAACTAGCATAAGTGGATCAGCATTGAACATTCTCTTCTTTCACTGGAAGGGGTAGATCCTTTATTGATCATACACTATCTTCGTGTACAAATTCCTATACCCAGTAGAGCCCTTATAATTGTCCCTGGAGACTAAGAACTAAACCAAAGCATAGTTCAGTGTACACAAGATGACTATGATGACCTCAAATCTAAGGATACTTGTACAACTATCACTATGTGAACAACTGCTGACACGTGAGTGAATTCCATCAGTTGTTCAACTGTGTGAGTCATGTTCAGTGAACTTATTCTATAATAAGCACCTACATACTAGCTATAGTGTCACCACACAAATGTCTATGAGAACAGACATCCTTCATAATGAAGCAAGCATAGTATGTACCGATCTTTGCGGATTACTAATTACCAGTTAGTAATCCTACGACCAGGAACTATTTAAGTTTAGAGTTATCATCTTTTAGGTCTCATTATTATGATCTCATCACAATCCATAAAAAGCTTTACTCTAAACTGTGGTACATCTTATTTAAACACTTAAAATAGATAGAGCCCGCAATAAAAATAAAACAAGTCTTTTATTAATATCAATGAAATCAAAACAGATTACATAAAAGTTATTCCTAAATCCTCATACATGATTGGACTTAGGACATATATCTTTCAATCTCCCACTTGTACTAAAGCCAATCACTATGGTATCTAATACATATCTTGTCTTTATGACGATCAAAGTGACTTTGAGAAAGTGGCTTTGTGAGTGGGTCTGCTACATTGTTATGTGTATCAACTCTCTCGACATTGACATCTCCTCTTTCAACAATCTCCTTAATCAGATGAAAGCGCCGCATGACATGTTTGGAATTTTTATGAGATATAGGTTCCTTGGCTTGTGCTATTGCTGCGTTGTTATCACAATACAACACAATAGGCTCTTTAACGCTAGGAACAACTCCCAACTCAGAAACAAATTTCCTCATCCAAACGGCTTCTTTTGCAGCCTCACTTGCAGCTATATATTCTGCTTCCGCTGTGGAGTCAGCCATTGTAGACTGTTTGGAACTCTTCCAACTAATCGCACCACCATTCAGAGTAAACACGTACCCTGACATGGATTTGCTATCACTCTCTGATTGAAAACTAGAGTCATTATAACCCTCTATTTTCAACTCAGATTCACCACCAAAAACAAGAAAAATGTCCTGAGTCCTTCGCAAGTACTTAAGGATGTTTTTCACTGCTTTCCAGTGGTCTTCACCTGGATTGGACTGATATCTGCTCGTCACACTAATTGAATAAGCAACATCAGGCCTAGTACACAACATCGCGTACATGATAGATCCTATTGCTGAAGCATAAGGAATCTTACTCATACGCTATCTTTCCTCAGGTGTCTTAGGAGACATTTTTTCGGAAAGGGACACTCCATGGCTCATCGGTATGAGACCTCTTTTGGAGTTTTCCATGCTAAACCTTTTAAGCACTTTCTGGAGATCTATCTCTATAGATCTTCATAACGATAATGTAGGATGTTTCTCCCAAGTCCTTCATGGTGAAGTTCTTTGATAGCCATACTTTGACTGATTGTAGCATCGCTATATCATTTCCTATAAGAAGTATGTCATCCACATACAATACAAGAAATATTACCGCACTCCCACTAACCTTCTTGTAGACACATGGTTCATCTATGTTTTTGATAAAACCAAACTCTTTGATTGTCTCATCAAAACGGATGTTCCATCTACGAGAAGCTTGCTTTAAACCATATATGGTTCGCAGCAGCTTACACACTAGGTGTTCATTTCCCTTAGAAAGAAAACCCTCTGGCTGTGTCATATACACTTCCTCTTCAAGTTTCCCATTGAGGAAGGCCGTTTTCACGTCCATTTTCCAGATCTCATAGTCATAGTAAGCAACAATCGCAAGCAAAATCCGAATTGATTTTAACAAGGCTACAGGCGAAAAAGTTTCATAAAAGTCAATCCCTTGCCTTTGTTTGAATCCTTTTTCCACGAGCCTGGCCTTATAGGTCTCCACCTGGCCATCTGCTCCAATCTTTCTTTTGTATACCCACTTGCACCCAATAGGCTTAACACCTTCAGGAGCCTCAACCACATAGATTCTATTTCGGATTTCATGGCACTATACCATTTCTCTGAGTCAACACTACTCATAACCTCATAATAGGTCACAAGATCGTCATCATCAATGATTGACAACTCATTACCATTCTCAATGACAAGGCCATAATAGCTCTCAGGTTGGCGAGACACTCTCCCTATCCTACGAATGGGCTATTCCACAGAAGGTTGTTCAGTCTAAACAGGTGTTTCCACTTGATCCGTAGTAGTTTGTGCTTCTTAAACTTCATCAAGTTCAATTTTGTTCCCACTGTTTCCTTCAAGGATAAACTTCTTTTCTAAGAAGGTAGCATGTCTGGAGACAAACACCCGATGATCGGTGTAAAAGTAATACCCCAAAGTCTCTTTAGGATATCCCACAAAATTACATTTTACGGATCGAGATTCCAGCTTATCTGGGTCAACTTTCTTGACATAAGCTGGACATCCCCAAATCTTAACGTGTTTAAGACTCAGTTTCCTTTCTTTCCATATCTCATATGGAGCTTGAGGAACAGATTTGGAAGGCACCTTATTTAGTAAATATGTTGAGGTTTCCAATGCATAACCCCATAGGAATACTGGAAGATTCGCATAGCTCATCATGGACCAAACCATGTCTAACAAAGTTCGATTTCTCCTTTCAGATACCCCATTGAACTGTGGAGTATATGGAGGAGTCCACTGGGAGACTATACCATTTTCTTTGAGATAATCTAGAAACTCTCCATTCAAGTATTCACCACCTCGATCTGATCGAAGAGTTATAATACTATGTTTGGTTTATTTCTCCACTTCATGTTTATATTCTTTGAACTTTTCAAAGGCTTCAGACTTGTGTTTCATCAAATACACATATCTGAATCTAGATCTATCATCTATGAAAGTAATGAAGTACGAAAATCCACCCTTGGCTTGCGTAGACATTGGTCCACATACATCTGTGTGTACCAATCCTAGCAAATCTGCAGCCCTTTCTCCATGTCCACTAAATGGAGATTTGGTCATTTTACCCAATAGACAAGACTCGCATATAGGATATGATTCAAAATCAAAGGGGTCAAGTAACCCTTCCTTATGCAATGTCCACAGTCTATTTTCACTAATATGACCTAGCCTACAATGCCATAAATAGGTCAGATTTTCATCATCTCGTTTTCTTTTGTGAGTTTGTTCAATCTGAAGTAAATCATGCTCTATGTCACATACATACAGACCATTATTTAAAATATCACGTCCATAAAGAACATTATCTCTAAGGATTGAACATTCATTATTCTTAATAATAAATGAAAAACCATCCAAATCCAACATAGGAATAGAAACAATATTCCTCACAATAGAGGGAACGTAATAACAATTATTCAAAATAATAGTCTTGCCCGTAGGCATATGTAAACTAAATGATCCTACAGATATGGCCGCAACCCTTGCTCCATTTCCCATACGTAGAATCACCTCATCTTTTTCAAGAGTCCTACTTCCCTTTAGTCCTTGCAACGAATTGCAAATATGAGAACCACAGGCGGTATCTAATACCCAAGTAGAAATTTGACCTAGTGACATATTAACTTCGATCATGAACATGCCTGAATCAGAAGCGGTAGTCTTACTACCCTTCTTCTTCTTCAATTCTGCAAGGTAAACCTTGCAGTTCCTCTTCTAGTGCCCCAACTTGTTACAGTGAAAACAAACAGCTAAATTAGGACCAGTCAACTTATGAGCATCTAGTATGCTCCGGAGTGATAGTGCAGAAGACATGACGAATATAGTAAATCTGTAAATGATAAACACATAACAACACTTAGCAAATATTCAATTTCATTTCAAAACACTATATGAATCGGGTCTTTATTCATAAGTGTCTCCCACTAGTTTATCTAATTTATTCAACCCCCTAAGTGAAAATTAAGCATTCATAATGCTAGTGGGAGTAGGGATCCTACATTCCATCACACAACCTCGGCTGTAGCACGAAATGTCATGTGATGTTCAATAGGCAGACAACTCTTGTCATTTACATCTTATGTTATTCCCTAATATAACTTTAGCCTCTTAAATAATTGAGTCACGGCTGTGGCACGACAAACTCAATATTCTAAGTCAAGTCTAACCCAACATTTCGTACAATTGAATCAGTCTTCAACGGCCCACGGCTGTGGCACGTAACGACCTTTAGATTCTAATTCAATGTACACATCTCTATGTAATAGACAAGTATTTCTTATTTTGAAATCAAAGCCCTCGGCTGTGGCACGAAATGAAAATGATTTAAAAATAAGAACCAATTTCTATCATGTTGGAAGGTTATGACCGACACAAGCCCGTTGTGTCATTGGCCAATTACTAACTGATATTATTTAATTTTAGAGGGATTATATTACGTTACAATCATAATAATATTATAAAGAGATTCTTCCTTTTAAATTAAATATTTCAAATCAATAATCGATAATCAGATGATTCCCAGATCGGGTGGAGCATTGTCAAGAGGCGTCACTTAATAACCCTTTCTTACAGATAGAAATCTGTTGTTGACAGAATCATCCTTTCTCTCAATATTGAAAATTCATATTCAATTACGTGTTTCATAAACACAAGAATCTCATGATCGTATTCATAATATTTATATTAAGGCAAGAAACGATTCATATTCTAGATTTTCTAGAGCACGCCTTATATTGATTTAAGTTCACCTAAATCTATCATCGCATGGTAAACATAGGCATATATCTCATAAATAAACAATTAAGCATGCAAACAATTATCATGTCACACATTGATATATTGATGTACTAATTTTTTATAGCATTTAAAAGCAATTAAAACAATTAAAACATGCTTTAAAACACTATCGGGAATATAAACAGTTCAAACTATTATATAAAAAATATTCGACAACTCCATTAGATTCGTCTTGGAAAAACGAATCCAACGATATATTATACGCCCAAAACGGAGTTACGAAACTCCCAGAAATCAAATTAAAATAAAATAGATGGGCTGTAACGCGTTACAGGAACGCGTTACAAGCCCTGTAACGCATTCTGGTAATGCGTTACAACCCTTTTAAGCCATTAAAAGGTGTAACGCATTCCGTGAATGCGCCACAGGGTGTAACGTATTCCCGGAATGCGCGACACCCCTTTTTTTAATTGAAACAGCAGCCGCCGCAGTCTCTTGCACGAAAAACCGTGCCACCCTCAACTTAGTACAGCAGACCTTTACTGATTACAGCGGTGCCACAGCAGAGTATATAATATATATATATACAACAGATTATATATATACATATATTTAATTACAAATTTAATTGAAACAACTTCAAAAATTCATAACAATTAATCCATACATCATAAAATTATGAAAAAAATACCCAGACGATCTACAACACTTGTAGAACCCAGATCTACAGTCAAAATAATTCTGAGAAATGATTTCGAATCAGTCATAATTAATCCATGATATAACTTGTAAAAATCATAATTAATTCATACAAGCACATAAAATTCTGAAATTTTTACCACAGATCTATATGCATACAACCTATGCTCTGATACCATTGTAGGATTTTATCTATCATGGAAGCATGGTAAAACAATTGTACACATATTAAATCCAAATAAAAGCATATAAATCATGATTAAAATCGAGGGATCGATTTCTAACCTTTAAAAGCGATCCAAGAACCATGAGCGGAGATCCTTAGCAGCTGCTCCTCAAGTGTGAAGCACTCCACCGGTATCCACCAAGAAAACGATGTAATGAAGTAGGAGGAGGTGGAGAGAATTAGGGTTTTGTAATTTTTTTGGGTTGAGGCAAAAATAGGGTTTCTAATGGTATATTTATAGGCAAAATTTTCAGCTGAAAATTTCCCATAAAATATTATTATTATTAACCCTTTATTATTCTTACTAATAATTAAAACACCTTTTAATTATTAATTCTTTTTCTAAAAATTAAATTCTTAATTAATAATATTAAGAACTTTTCTTAATTAATTTATAATCAATTAAATCTCATTTAATCAATTATTAAATTTTCCAATTAATTATTTATTTCATAAATAAATAATTATCAGCCATTATTAATTAATTCCTCCACCATTAAATCATTCTCTTTTATGGTGTGACCCTGTAGGTTCAATATTAAGCCGGTAGTAGAAATAAATAATAATAAAACTATTTTATCATTATTTATATAAATTCTCTAATTCATTAAATATGATTAATTAATTAATCATATTTATTCTACATCGTGAGGGATACTTCTCAGCATATCGCGACTATCCGGATAATACGAATTCATTGCTTAGAATACAAAGAACCTATTCAGTGAATAGTTACCGTACAATTAATTCCTTCTACCCTGCAATGTCATGAATAAATACAAGGCATGGAACTTATGTCAAGCCTATCTTATTTAATCACTTGCTTTCCCATTCACTATGCTTAGTTCTATTTAATGTAAATTAGAAACTCCTTTCTAATTTCATTCACTATGGCCAGAGATTCCTGAACTAGCATAAGTGGATCAGCATTGAACATTCTCTTCCTTCACTGGAAGGGGTAGATCCTTTATTGATCATACACTATCTTCGTGTACAAATTCCTATACCCAATGGAGCCCTTATAATTGTCCTTGGAGACTAAGAACTAAACCAAAGCATAGATCAGTGTACACAAGATGACTATGATGACCTCAAGTCTAAGGATACTTTTACAACTATCACTATATGAATAACTGCTGACACGTGAGTGAATTCCATCAGTTGTTCAGCTGTGTGAGTCATGTTCAGTGAACTTATTCTATAATAAGCACCTACATACTAGCTATAGTGTCACCACGCAAATGTCTATGAGAACAGACATCCTTTATAATGAAGCAAGCATAGTATGTACCGATCTTTGCGGATTACTAATTACCAGTTACTAATCCTACGACCAGGAACTATTTAAGTTTAGAGTTATCATCTTTTAGGTCTCATTATTATGATCTCATCACAATCCATAAAAAGCTTTACTCTAAACTGTGGTACATCTTATTTAAACACTTAAAATAGATAGAGCCCGCAATAAAAACAAAACAAGTCTTTTATTAATATCAATGAAATCAAAACAGATTACATAAAAGTTATTCCTAAATCCTTATACATGATTGGACTTAGAACATATATCTTTCAGCTCCATCTTGATCGATTGGAAGAAGAAAGGAAAGAGGCTCTCCTTCAGTAAGAACGGATCATCTGTCTTGCAGTGCTCTTTATCAGCAGCAGGAGGAACTAGTCGATAGGTTTTCTTATACTAGGACTAAGGCTGTTGATGTTAAGATTCTTAGACTAGGACTATCTTGAAATTTTTGCATGTAATCTATAAATTTCATGAAATATACTCGTTTGATATATTAATGAAATTTTCCTTAATTGCAAGATTTAGTCTCTGTTTCTCTCATATTATATGACTGTGAATGTTCTAATTGTAATTTGTTAATCTTTACTTCATATATTTAAACTTTATCCTTTGATGAATATTTTAATTACAATTATGGTCAATAATAAATTTTGTTGATTTGAGGAAACAGTTGAAGCACAGGTTCATGCATCAGAACCTGTGATAGTTGAAGCTGAGAATGTTACTTCTCAGACAGAAACAGTGGCTCAAAGTTCTGATACTTTGAAAAGAAAGAAATCTGTAAGTTCTGTTACTGTTGAACCAACTCCTTCATTGGCAAGGAGATTGAAGAAAATGAAGGCTAGGAGGTATTTAGCTAAGGCTCCATCAGAAGATACTGAAGAAGCTGAGGAAGGGAATCAGGAATATCTGATCTCACAAGAATCGATTATCATTAAAGCCCTTCCAGCTCAAGCCAAAGACACTGTTACTGGTACAGTTGTAACCCCTCATGTCTCACCTATTAAAGCTCCAGATGATGCTAAAGAACAAACTGAAAATTCTGCAATAGATATTCATAATTTGAATATACCAAATGTTCTTTATCTGGAAGCTCCATCTACAGAAGCTCAGCAATATCCGACTAATTTTCCAATTTTAAATGCTGAGATACCATCTACATCAACCACACCAGCTCTGGAGATAAATTCTGATGTTCAGAATTTAAATGAAGTTGTTCCTGAATCTCCAGTTGCTTCATACACTATTGTGCTATCAAACATAATGAGTCTTCCTCAAGTTCTGAAGACAGTGTTTCTGCTGAGACTCCAGTTTCTATACTAGGAAAGGAAGAATTGGTGAAGAAATTTGTTGAAAAGGAAGCACCTATTCCTTGGGAGGATACTCACAAAGGTGTGGAGTGGACCAAGAAGTGGAATGACACTGATTTTATTCCAAGTTCTAATGTTTTGACAGAGCATATTGCTAAAGCTGATGAGTTGCTCACAAATGCTGATTTAAAGACACAACTCAAGATCACTGCTCTATCTACCAAACATCTTCAAGGTCTGCATTCTTCTACTCATGAAAAGGTTGATACACTAAAGGAACATGCTGATAAGCTAGATCTACAGCTTAAGCTTGACAAGAATAGATATATCAGACCTACTCTTGAGAAAATTGAAGCCATTGAGAAGATTCAAGAGAAGCAACAGGCCCAAATTGATGAGGTCCTGGCTAACCAAGTTTCTCAGAAAGCTCAATTGGAAGAAATCCAATCTTCAGTTGAACTTCTTCTTTCTCTCTTACTTCCTGATGATGCCAAAAGGGGGGAGAAAGTAGTTAAGTCCAAATGCTCACCTACTGAAATACTGAAGAAAAAGGATGATAAAAATGATGACCATGGAAACTCTGATAAGAGTAGAGGTCAAGGAAAAGTTCAAGGAAAATATTCTACACAGAACAAGTCAAGTTCTGATGTTGTGAATGCTAAAAGTCTGATGTCAAGTTCTGATAAACAAAGTCTGATATCAAGTTCTGATATTCTGATTCAGTCAGGATCTAAAGACTCTCAGAAGTTTTTACAAACTCTGAAGCTAAAGGGGAAGCAGACTACTGTTTATTACAAAAATCCTAAAATCCAGACACTTGATGAGGAGATAGCTAGAAGATTATTTCTGAAACAAAATCCAGGAATGGATTCGGAAACTCTCAAGGAGGAAGAAGCTAGATTTGCTGATGAGAAGACAAATCTTAAGTCTAAAGCTTCTGATGGAAAGAAACCTCCAAGGCCTAAGGAAAAAGGCATTGTAATCAGGGAAGATTCAAATTCTGAGACTTCAAAGTCCAAGACTAGATCACAAACTGAGATTGATCATAAGTCAAAAGAAAAAGAAAAGGTTGGTGAACCTTTAAAAATTGAGAAAAAGATAAGTTCTTCTATTCCAGCCTATCAAACTACAGGGCATTATGATGATTTGATA
Organism: Apium graveolens; assembly: GCF_009905375.1. Lineage (NCBI taxonomy): Eukaryota > Viridiplantae > Streptophyta > Magnoliopsida > Apiales > Apiaceae > Apium > Apium graveolens. The sequence continues at coordinate 36,050,198 of NC_133654.1, forward strand.
GAAGATGAAACTTTTCAAATTCTGAAGAGAAGAAAGGTAATTGAAGAATCTAAAACAACCTCTGACACTGCTCAAGTTGTTCAGAATAAAGAACAGCAAGCTACAGAAGAAACAGCAAATTTTGATCAAGTTAATTTGGAAAAGATGACAATTGCTGATAAGAAGAAGCTGTTATGGAAGAAAGCTACTCTAGTTACACCAAAATCCAATCTTATAATGAATCAACTAGAAACATTTGGATTGAGATCCAAGCAACCTAGAGATAAAGCTGGATTAGGTTTTGATGAAGAGAATATACAAACAGGAGTAGAAGTTACTCTAAGAGATCCTTTTATATTGACAGACAAACCATATGAACAAATCAAACAAAAGCACCTTGATAAAGTGCTATCTGCTCAAATTGTGATAGATGCTCATGATAAGGAAAATCTAAAGGAGAAATTGATTTTATTTCTCTATGATGGATTAACTTACAGACTAGCTGATACTGATGTGCTAAAGAAGTCTATCAGAGAACTTCAACATATTCACTATCTTCTGGAAGTAAAATCTGATGTTACAAGAAGATGGTTATAATACATTTTGAAGGCTATAAGAGATCTATTTAGAATCTCTGGTACAAAGACTTCTCAGTATATACCAATGATTACTGAAGATGATGGAAGAGAAATTCCTATGCTGAAGAATTCTGCTAAGGTGGAAGTTATTCTGAAAGGAAGATGCTTATGTTATAATGAAAACTCTTCACAGCCTAGAGTTATCAGACTTGGAGATGGACTTGAAAGAACATCAATTCAAGCTCTCAGAACAGCCATTTATCAAATTGGTGATAGTAAAGATGAAGAACTGATGCAAGTCAAAGCACAGTTACTTGAATTTCTGAGGAAAGCTGAAGACAAGCTGGTAAGAGATTTTGTTAAGAATCATTATGGATTCAGATTGATCCAGTGAAGTTGGTATAGCTACAAGGACTGTAAGTTGTAGTTAATAGTCTTATTAAACTCTTATTACATTTCAACTTAAATGTTTTTGACATCATCAAATCTATTAACTTGTATATTTTTGCACAATTTATAAGTTGGGGGAGATTGTTAGATATATTTGAGATGTCATGTCTAATATGTTTCATGTTTAGTTTTCAGATCTTAACAAACAGGAAATATCAGTACTTACTGAAATCAGTACTTACTGTAAGTCAGAAGATAAATATCAGAAGATGGATATCAGAACTTAAGTACTGGAAGACTAACAGTTAAGGAAGGAAGCTGATTTACAGGAAAGAAGATCGAGACTAATACAAAAGAAGATATGCATGGAAAGAAGTTAGAGGACTTAAAGACTTGTATAAGATATCTGATTGATATATTTTGGGAGACAAAATTATATTCCATATCAATTAGAAGTTATCTTGTAACTGTGTACTATATAAACACAGATATAGGTTTACACTATACATGTTATCATTATCGAGAAGATCATATATTGTAACCTAGCAGCTCTCGTGATATTTGTTCATCACTGAGAGAGAACAGTTCTATTATAACAGAGTTTATTATATCGAATATATATGTTTACTGTTACTGGAGTTCGAAATCGATTTGATTGTATTCTACACTGTATTCAACCCCCTTCTACAGTCTTGTGTGACCTAATAACCCTGACTTCCAATCTGGTAGATTGCAGTCCTAAGTGCTGAGATGTGATTTCTTTCTAAACCATCACCAAGTCTGATTACTCTTGGATGGGAAGAGTCTTCATTGTAGCACAGACATTTCTCTTTCAGAATGATTTCAAGTTTACCAGAATCCTTCTTCATTTGAATTTCACTTCCATCATCTTCAACAATGTTTGGAATGAATTCTGTAACCCTTGATCCAGAAATTCTTGCTTTATCCCTTATGGTCTTCATGATGAAATTTGACCATCTCCTGGTAATCTCAGACTTTAACTCTAAAAGATAATGAAAGAATTGAAGTTCTTTCAGAGATTTGTTCAGCACATCTGATTCTGACATTATGCTTATCATGAGCATCCAGTACCACTTGAACAGATATAACCTTATCAAGGTGTTTCTGTGTAACTTCTTCAAGAGGTTTATCAGTCAATAAGAATGGATCTCTAGTAAGCACTTCAACTCATGTCTTGATTTTAGCTTCATCAGAACCTAGTACAGCTCTGTCTCTTGCTTCTCTGGCTTTTAATCCAACAGTCATGAAATCAGATAGCAGCTGGCTTTTCTAAGGATCTGATGGATTAACATTCTTCCATAGGAGTTTTCTCTTATCAGTAAATGTCAGTTTATTCAAATCAACTTGAGCACTGTCAGAGGTTGATGTCTTGATGACTTGATCAGAATTTGTTGTTTCTTATGTAGCTTGCTGTTCTTCATTCTGAACAACTTGAGTTGTGTTAGAGGTTGTCTTAGATTCTTCAGTTATCTTTCTTCTCTTCAGATTTTGAACAGTTTCATCTACTGTAGCAGCATCATCAAATACTTGAACCAGTTTGCATACAGGTTTCATCAGGATTTGAGGAATCTTCATCTCCTGTGCCTTTGTTGGTTCATCAATTTTTCCTTTCCCCTTATCTTTGGGATCAGTTTCACCTTGTGATCTTGTCTTGGGCTTTGAAGCCTCAGAATTTAACTTTTCCGTGATCACAATGCCTTTTACCTTAGACCTTGGAGGTTTCTTTGCATCAGAAGCTTTAGACTTTAGATTTGTCTTCTCAGCTGCAAATCTAGCTTCTTCCTCCTTTAGATTCTCTAAATCCATTCCAGGATTATGTTTGAGAAATAATCTTCTAGCAATTTCCTCATCAAGTGTCTAAATTTTAGGATCTTTATAGTAGACAGTAGTCTGCTTTCCCTTTAGCTTCAGAGTTTTAAAAACTTCTGAGAGTCTTCAGATCCTGACTGAATCAGGATATCAGAACTTGACATCAGACTTTTAGCATGCACAGCATCAGAACTTGACTTCTTCTGTGTAGAAGATTTGCTAACATTAGAAATTACTTCCTGTGAAGATTTTCCTTGACCTTGACTCTGACCTCTACTCTTATCAGAGTTCCCTGGTCATCACCTTTATCATCCTTCTTCTTCAGTATTTGACTACTTGAGCATTTGGACTTAACTACCTTCTCCCCCTTTTTGGCATCATCTAGTAGTAGGAGAGAGAGAAGAAGTTCTACTGAAGATTGAATTTCATTTAGTTGAACTTGTTGAGAGGCTTGATTCTGCAGGACCTCAGTAATTTGGGCTTGTTGCTTTTCTTGAACCTTCTCAATAGCTTCAACTTTCTCATGTATAGGTCTGATAAACCTCTTTTTGTCTAGCTTGATCTCCATATCCAGCTTATCAGCTTTTTCTAGAAGTTTGTCAACTTTTTCATGAGTTGTGGAGTGCAGACCTTGAAGATGTTTAGTACTTAGAGCTGTGATTTTGAGTTGTGTCTTAAAATCAGAGTTTGTTAACAATTCATCAGCTTTAGCAATATGCTCTGTCAGAACTTTTGAGCTTGGAATGAAATCAGATTCATTTCACTTCTTGGTCCACTCAACCCCTCTGTGAGTTTCTTCCCAAGGAACAGTAGCTTCTTTTTCAACAAACTTTTGAATCAATGCCTCCTTTCCAAGAATGGGAGCATTTACTGGAGCACTATCTCCAGAACTTGCTAACATCTCCTCATCTTCTGACAACACCAGAGTTTGTGTAACTGAAGGAGATATTGTAGCAGCTTCATCTAAATTCTGATCTTCAGGTTCCAGATCTAGAATTGGTGTAGATGGTAACTCAGCCTGTAAGATTAGAGAATTAACAATAGATGGCTGAGCTGCAGTTGGAGCTTCCAGATAGAGCACAGTTGGAATGTTCAGCTAGTGGATGTCAATTTCAGGACTTAATCCTGAATCTTCAACTGTTGTTTCTTTAACTGGAGAGACAGGAGGTGTAATCACTGTTTCTGGAATAGTGTCTTTAGCTTGAGGTGGAGATGGCAAAGTTTCAATTACAACAGGTTTTGATGAGATCAGAGATTCCTGATCCCCTTCCTCAGCTTCTTGAGTATCCTCAGAATGAGGTTGTGCCAAATGTCTTCATGCTCTCTGTTTTTTTGATCTTCTGGATAATGAAGGAGTTGCCTGAGCAGCATCAGAACTTATAGTTCTTTTCCTCTTCAAAATATCTGAACCCTCAGCTTCAGTCTTTTTCTAATGGGTTGACCCTTCAGCTTCTACTGTCACAGGTTCTGATGCATGAACCTGGACTTGCTCCTCTTCTTCATCAGACTCATCCCTTGGTATCATCCTTCTTCTCCTTGATGGAGATTTAGGAACTGATTTTACTCTTGAAGGTTTGGGTCTTGATATTGTAGCAGATGTTTGTGGGTGAGAGGATTGTGTTGGTTTGAAATATGTTCTGAGGGTAGGTTGTGGTTGTGGTTGAGAAGTTTGAGCTGTTTGTGTAGTGGTTGTAGGTGTTGATGGAGATTGGGATGGTTGTACATCAGGGTATATGGCAGTATAGGTGTTTGGATCAGAGTTTACTAAGACCTGTTTGACTGATTGAGGAATTTAGAGGGGTCTTAGTACAGTCTTCTTATTATCAGTAGATAATAAGCCAGTGAAAGCCCTTTTTGCAAGTTTAAAGGGTTCAATTGTCTCACTAAAATTCTGAGGTGCATCAGAACAACAGAAACTGTATATAAGCTGACAGAATCTATCAAAATAAATTGTGTTTCTATCTTCTGTCATCCTATCACCTATTAAACCTAAAACAACACTTGCATAATCAAAATGTGTTTGATTCAAGAGAGCATACCCGATTTGCTGACTCATTATGGGTATAGCATCAAAGTTGGAGCTCTTGTTGGCAAAAGCTTTTGTAATGCAGTCAAAGAAAAAACTCCACTCCCTCCTGATGTGGGGTCTCTTCAATTGTCTTAGCTTTGCCAAAGACTTTTCATAGCCCAGATTTGCCATCATTTGCTGAAGGGCCGGCTCCTCAACTGATGAACTGAAAGTGCCGTCTTCTGGCAAATGTAGTGTTTGTCGAACAGTTGACAAAGTCACCACATGCTCATCCTCCTCTGTTGTAAATATGATACTTTGGGACCCATTTGCACCACCATCATCATATACACCACTCCTCCAAAACTCCAGTACTTGAGTTCCTGAGAGTGCTTCTGGTTGGGTCAAAGCATACCCAATCTCAATTCGAGAGAGAAAGTCTTGTATGAAGTGAAGATCTAATGGAGCTTCGTCCTTGCTAAGTATAGCCAGATAGTTGTTGGGGACGAACTTGGCTCCATTAAAAATGATGTCCTTTGGTGCCATTTCTGTGAAAAATCAAGTGAGAAATAGAGTGTATAGAAGGTGTTTGATAAAATGCCTGTTAGAAAATAGCTTCAGAGAATATTAGAGAGAGAGAGAGAGAGAGAGAAAATAAGAGAGATTAGAGAATAAGAAAAGTAGGTAAAAGATTGTAAAATCTTTTAACTCCCATATATATACTCTCTCCACTCAACCGCTCTTTTTGAAAGTAAAACAGACACTTTACATCTGTCAACTAGTAAATAGTTAAAGCAGTAGTTAGTGGGCACGAGAAATAAGCAGTAATTATTGTGCACATGCAATTATCAAGGCAAACACGTTTCCCACTAACCAAATGATTGTGACTGTTTTTATCACACTTAATTATTTTCTGATAAAATATGATTGTTACAGTACAACCACAAATAAGACAAGTAAATAAATAATACCATGTAAGCATCAAAGTTTCCATCAGGATTTGCTTCAAAACTTGACTATTATCAGAATTTAACGGTCATCAGAATATGGCTTCTGTACTCAAAAAGTGAATGTCTGTTTCTGTGATTCTTCATACAAATACTGACTTGTTTCTTCAAAGTTTAATCATCAAAACTTTCTTCAGAACTTGTCCTCAGAATTTATGTAAATAATACTTAACTGTTTGTCAAAAATAATTTGATCACCACAGTAATTTTCATCATTCATATGGAATGAGAGTGTGTGCATTTGCAAATGCTCAAATAAAGATTAAAATCTCATAAACTTCAGTATATCTTAGAAATAAGGCATAACTAAGAAAAGTGCTTAAAATCTGTCTTCAATTTTAAAGTCTACTATAGAATAAATTTATGCAAGAGTCCACCTCAACTGTTTGTGCTCATTTTATGCATCTTTTGACATTCTTTTTACAGTGGCTTCTCAGTGTAAGTGAGTCACAACTGCTATCAGAATTTATACTATTATCAGAGTATTTCTCCAGTAACCAGAGAATGTGAAAAGTCACCAAGAAAAATTTATTTGCTTTTCTAATGCATATAACTTAATACCAGCAATGCACTTGGGTCTTCCCTTACACATATTTACACTAGATCTCAAAGGAGTACCTGACTTCAATTTCTTTTCTTTTCTTTTCTTCAGATAAGTGAGGCTTATCAAGCATGTAGTTCATCCTTAAGATTTACTGACATCAGAATTTGACAGATAAGAAGCAAAAATCTAGTTTGTGACTTAGTAATTAGATACACAAAGTAAATTTGACTAAGCTCAAAATCACAATTTGCTTGTGTAATTGATTTCCACATAAACAACTAATTCAAACATGGGATTTCTAGTATGTTAAAGACTATTAGGTCAGCATCTAGCACAGTAATCCTCATTGAAATGTATAGTCACTGAACATTCAAAACACTATCAGAGTATATAGAATCACATGAGATAACAATCAGTATTTAATATATAACAATTTAAGCACAGATTACATGGAGATAAGACAATCTGTAAACACTGATCATAAAGTCTGATGCATGAGAACAAAAACTAAGCAGATTTTGAGAAAGAACCTGAAACCATTCCAAGTTCATTTACCAGTCTTGTAAAAGTAGCTTCACATAGTGGTTTGGTGAAGATATCTGCTAGTTGTTAATCTGTTGGAACAAAATGCAATTCCACTGTACATTTCATCACATGTTCCCTTATGAAATGGTACCTAATGCTGATGTGCTTTGTCATTGAGTGTTGAACTGGATTACCTTTCATAGCAATAGCACTTTGATTATCACAGTAAATAGGGATTTTAGAAAATTCTAACCCATAGTCCAGTAACTGATTCTTCATCCAAAGAATCTGTGCACAACAAGTTTCTGCAGGAATATATTCTGCTTCTGCAGTTGATGTGGAAATTGATTTATGTTTCTTGCTAAACCAAGAAACCAATCTGCCTCCAAGAAATTGGCAGCTTCCACTAGTGCTTTTCCTGTCTATTTTGCATCCTGAAAAATCTGCATCTGAGTAACCTATTATCTTAAAATCTGATTCTCTAGGATACCACAATCCTAGATCACCTGTACCCTTGAGATACTTGAAAATTCTTTTCACAAATATTAGATGAGGTTCTCTTGGATCAGCTTGAAATCTTGCACAAAGACAGGTAGCATACATGATATCAGGTCTACTTGTAGTTAAATTGAGTAAAGAGCCAATCATACCTCTGTAGTTAGTAATATCTACTGGTGCTCCAGTATCTTTATCTAACATGATTGCAGTGGCCATGGGAGTGGATGCAGTTGAATAGTCTTGCATTCCAAATTTCTTGAGTAAATTTCTGGTGTATTTGAATTGATTTATGAAAGTACCTTCTTCATTTTCCTAGACTTGAAGTCCCAGAAAATAGCTAAGTTCTCCCATCATACTCATTTGATATCTTGACTGCATTAGCTTTGCAAACCTTTCACAGAGTTTGGCATTTGTAGAACCAATGATGATATCATCAACATATATCTGTACCAAAAGTAAGTCATTTCCATGGTTGAGGTAGAACAGTGTTATATCAATTGTGCCTCTGTGAAATCCACTTTCGAGAAGGAATTGAGCTAGAGTCTCATATCATGCTCTTGGAGCTTGCTTAAGGCCATAAAGTGCTTTGTCAAGTTTGTAGACATGATTTAGAAATTTTGGATCTACAAATCCTGGAGGTTTTTCAACATATACGTCTTCTTCCGATTCTCCATTGAGAAAAGCACTTTTCACATCCATTTAAAAGACTTTAAACTTCTTGTGAGCAGGTTAAGCCAAAAAGATTCTTATGGCTTCCAATATAGCAAATCGTGCAAATGTTTCATCATAATCAATACCCTCTTGTTGAGAGTAACCTTTAGCAACCAGCCTTGCTTTGTTTCTTGTAATTATGCCATCACTGTCAGTTTTGTTTCTGAATACCCATTTTGTGCCAACAATCGATCTGTTCTTTGGTCTTGGCACTAGGGTCCAAACTTTATTTCTTTCAAAATCATTTAACTCTTCCTGCATTGCTTTCACCCAATTAGCAGCTTGAAGAGCTTCTTCCACTTTCTTTGGTTCAGTCTGAGATAGAAAGAAATGATAGAGACATTCATTTGATGTTGCAGTTCTAGTTCTGACACCTGCTTTAGGATCTCCAATTATTAATTCAGGTGTATGTGCTTTAGTCCACTTCCTTGTAGATGGAAGTTGTTCTCTAGAACTGGATCCTCCCCCATGATCCATGCTGTCTCCATCAGCATTTTCCGGTGCTCCCCCGTAGTTATACTCTCTGAGACTTCAGAATTATATTTGAATTCTTCAGGATTTGAAGAATCAGAGTTTCCAGAATTATCAGAATTCGGCTCATCAGAACTTGATGAATCAGAACTTGAAGAGCCAGTGACAGGTTCTGTTGCTTTTTGAGAGTCTTGAGTTATGGTAGGATCTTCAGCTTGCTCCCCCTGAAAGGGTGCATTTTCCCTTGGAGTAGTTACCACAGTTTCAATGACATCAGAATTTAACCCGTCAGAACTTAAAGGATCAGGATTTAAGCCATCAGAATTTATAGAATCAGAATTTAAATCTTCATTTTCAAATCTCATCTGATCATGATCATTGAAATCTTCAAGTCGAGTAATCTTTTTATAATCAAAAGATACATTGATAGATTCCATGACAACCCTTGTTCTTAAATTGAAGACTCTGAAGGCTTTTGTGGAAAGTGGATATCCAACAAAAATTCCTTCGTCGACTTTTAGATCAAATTTTGACAGCTGTTCAGGATGAGTCTTAAGAACAAAACACTTACATCCAAATACATGAAAGTATTTCATATTTGACTTCTTTTTCTTCACCATCTCATATGGTTTATTTCCATGCTTGTTTATGAGTGTTGCATCTTGTGTAAAATAAGCAGTCTGCACAACTTCAGCCCAAAAGTAGGTTGGCAGCTTTGCTTCATCAAGCATAGTTCGTGCTGCTTCAATGAGAGTCATGTTCTTTCTTTCTACAACTCTATTTTTTTGTGGAGTTCCAGGTGCAGAAAATTCCTGCTTAATTCCATGCTCTTTGCAGAACTCTTCCATGATTGAATTCTTGAACTCAGTGCCATTATCACTTCTTATTTTTTTTAACAGAATCTTTGACCAACTTACCCAGCTGTCTGACATGATCAGTTAGAGTATATGCAGTTTCATTCTTCTTGTGCAAGAAATACACCCAAGTGTATCTCATGAACTCATCCACTATAACCTTAGCATATTTCTTCTTTATAATTGACATTACATTGACTGGACCAAATAGATCAACATGCAGTAAGTGATAAGGCTCAAGAATTGAGGATTCAGTTTTGCTCTTGAATGAAGATTTTCTTTGTTTTGCCTTTTGACATGAATCACAAAGGCCATCAGGAGCAAATACTGATTTTCGCAGTCCTCTCACGAGATCTTTCTTTACTAGCTCATTTATGTTGTTGAAATTTAAATGAGAGAGTCTCTTGTGTCAATTCCAGCTTTCTTCAATTGATGCTCTACTTAACAGACAGATTGCAGAGCCATCAGAGTTTGTTGAAAGTCTGGCTTCATATATGTTACCATGCCTGTAACCTTTCAGAACTACTTTGCCTGTAGAATTACTTACAACTTCATAGTGTTCTTCAAAGAAATCCACATGATAACCTCTGTCACGGATTTGACTCACACTTAGCAGATTGTGTTTAAGTCCTGAGACAAGAGCCACTGTTTCAATGATGACATTCCCAAGATTGATATTGCCATATCCCAGAGCTTTTCCCATGTTGCTATCTCCATAAGAAACTCCTGGTCCAGCTTTCTCCACAAAGTCTGATAGCAGGGCTTTATTTTCAGTCATATGTCATGAACATCCACTGTCAAGAACTAGGATGTTTTTCCTATTGCCCTGCAATCACAAAGACCATTATTGGTTAGTTTTAAGGACCCAGACTTGCTTGGACCATTTGGCCTTTTTAAGTTTGTTAGCATTTGTAGCGGATTTAATTTCAAAGTTTATGCTAACATGTTGTTTATCAGACTTTGTATCAGACTTTGCATAAGAATTTACACTAGAAGGAATTACACTAACTTTCTTCAAAGAAGTTTTTATTTGATAATAATCATAGTACAAACTATGATATTCCTTACAAGTATAAATAGAATGCCATAAACTACCACAATGAAAACAAGAATTTTGTGGTTTAAACCTAACAGACTGACTCTTAACTCCTGATTTATGAGGTAAAGAGTTTATATCTTTATTTTTCCTGCAAAAAGAAGCAAGATGGTTAGAGTTTCCACAGTTGTAACATTTCTTTCTAGGAGCAATAGGAACAGGCATATAATTATTACTTTTATTCACACCTTCCTTTCCATTCCTATTTTTCTTAGCTTCTTTTACCTTGTTTATATTTCTAATCTCTTTCAGTTTATGCTTAAGCTGCTTCTTAGTCATTAAGCCTATGTTTACTTCAGCTGGTTTATCCTGTATTAATTTGTCAGAAGTTGACTTTTCTTTTACTTCTGTCTTAAAATCTTTCATCTTTTCAGAATCAGACATAACAGTTTTTGCTACAAATTTAACAGGATTTACATTTGGCTTAGCAGTCTGTTTAACACAAATTGGCTCAATTTGTACAGTTCCTTTCTCACTTTTATCATCTCCATAACCTAAACCCTCTTTCCAGTTTCCACTACTTAGTATATTCTGAGTTGTACTGTCAGAGTTAGTCCAAGTTCTGATGATCTCTCATTCCTTTTCTTTCTTATTCCTTTTCTAAATCAGTTTTTATCGGCGATTCATCAAGGACTTTTCAAAGATATCTAAGTCGTTGTGCAATTTGCTTGAGAAAGATGTGCCTTTCAAATTTGATGATGAATGTTTGGCAGCATTCGAGACTCTCAAGAAGAGTTTGATCACTACACCAGTTATTACAGCACCAGATTGGACAGAACCGTTTGAGATGATGTGTGATGCGAGTGATTATGCGGTAGGTGCAGTTCTGGGACAGCGCAAGAAAAATATCTTCCATGTGGTCTACTATGCGAGTAAGACTTTAAATGGTGCCCAATTGAACTACACCACTACTGAGAAGGAGCTTTTGGCTATAGTCTTTGGCTTTGAGAAATTTTGATCTTATCTGCTTGGTACGAAAGTAACAGTATTCACTGATCATGCAGCTATTCGCTATCTGGTTTCTAAGAAGGATTCGAAGCCGAGACTCATTCGTTGGGTGCTTTTACTTCAGGAATTTGAGTTAGAGATCAAAGATAGAAAAGGTACTGAGAATCAAGTAGCTGACCATCTCTCTAGGTTGGAGAATCCTGATTCTACTTCACAAGATAGGACGTTAATCAATGAATCTTTTCCGGATGAGCAGTTGTTTGCAATTCAGGAGGAAGAACCATGGTTTGCAGATATTGTAAACTATCTCGTCAGCAATATAATGCCTCTTAATTTGACATCCGCTCAAAAGAAGAAGTTTCTGCATGAGGTGAAGTGGTATATGTGGGATGAACCATATTTGTTTAGACAGGGAGCTGACCAGATCATCAGGAGATGTATCCCGTTCTGTGAGACGGAGGGGATATTATGAGACTGCCATTCCACGGTTTATGATGGACACTATGGAGGTGAGAAGACGGCAGCTCGTATTTTGCAAGCAGGTTTTTTCTGGCCTACTTTGTTCAAGGATGCTCATCAGTTTGTTTTAAGGTGTGATCGTTGCCAAAGAGTGGGAAATTTGTCAAGGAAGGATGAGATGCCATTAAATGTGATGCTTGAAGTCGAGGTCTTTGATGTGTGGGGAATCGATTTCATGGGGCCTTTTATCTCGTCTTGCAATAATCAGTACATCTTGCTGGCAGTCGATTATGTCTCAAAATGGGTCGAAGTTAAAGCTTTACCGACAAATGATGCAAAGGTAGTACTAAATTTTCTTCATAAGCAAATTTTCACAAGGTTTGGAACGCCTCGGGTAATCATAAGTGATGAAGGATCGCATTTTTGCAACCGTAAGTTCACTTCTATGATGCAGCGTTATAATGTGAATCATCGAGTAGCTACTGCCTATCATCCGCAAACAAATGGTCAAGCGGAAGTGTCTAACAGAGAGATAAAGCGTATTCTAGAGAAGGTTGTTTGTCCGTCAAGGAAGGATTGGTCTTTAAAGCTCGATGAAGCTGTTTGGGCTTACAGAACAGCATACAAAATTCCACTTGGGATGTCACCGTTTCAGTTGGTGTACGGTAAGGGATGTCATCTACCGGCGGAGCTTGAGCATAAAGCCTACTGGGCATTGAAGAAATTGAACCTGGATTTAGATGCAGCTTGTAAGAAAAGAATGCTTCAGCTTAATGAACTTGATGAATTTCGACTTCAAGCGTACGAGAATAACAAAATGTATAAGGAAAAGGTGAAGAGGTGGCACGATAGGAAGCTACATCCTAAGTTATTTGTGCCAGGGCAACAAGTTCTGTTATTCAACTCTCGGCTTCGACTTTTTCCTGGGAAGTTGAAATCAAGGTGGTCTGGACCTTTTATTGTCAAAACTGTGTTTCCACATGGAGCGGTGGAAATTTTTGAGAATAATTCGGACCAAGCATTCAAGGTTAACGGTCAGCGGTTGAAGCACTACTATGGGGACATGGCAAACCGAGAGGTGGTTAGTGCCATTTTGTTGACTACTTGAGAAAGGTACGGAACGTCAAGCTAATGACGAAAAAGAAGCGCTGCGTGGGAGGCAACCCATGAATTGTTGTTACAGGAACCCTTAGAAGTTAATAACCTATCCAAAAACACAAAAAAATCAGAAAACAGGGGCTGAAAAAAAATTCCAGAGACCCTATGCGCGCCCGCGCAGCTATGCTGAGCGGCCGCGCAGCTTGCTGCGCTCCCGCGCAGATATGCTGAGCGGCCGCGCAGGGGTCGAGTTCCAGCAAAAAAAATTTACAGTTCAGAAGAAAAAGAAAAAAAAAACACAAAAACAGTTGTAGCCCATAAACCCACGAATTATTCCCACTACCCCATCATTTTATCCCTTAATTCCCAAACCCTAATCTAATCCACACCCTATATATACATACACATATCCTACATATCTCTCACAAAACTTCCTACACTTAAACCCTCTCACAAATATCAAAAATCAGTTCTTACACACTTTTATTCACGAATCAATGGCACCCAAGAGAGCACGCACTATTGACAGCAGCAGCACAGTTCCTACTGCTGATTCATCGAGGGGTACTACTGCAAGACCTCGGTTAACTGACAGAGCTGCGGAGGAGGAGTACACTAGGCTGTTGGGGAAGCCGATTCTGAAAGAGAGGGGGTTTTTACCATCAGGGAGGGATGGTGAGTTGTTGCCCATGATTGCAGAGAAGGGGTGGATAGCTTTTTGTGAGTCACCCGACGCAGTACCGATGAGCGTTGTTCGCGAGTTCTACGCGAACGCGAAGGCTGAAAAGAATGGGTTTTCTGTAGTCCGTGGGCTAACGGTTGATTATCATCCTGCGGCGATTCGCCGTGTGATTGGACAGCGAGAGAGGAAGCCCGAGGAGGAGAACTGGAATGAAAAGACTGCTGAGGATTTTGACTTGGATTTGATTTGTGCGACTCTCTGTCGACCGGGCACAGTTTGGAACCGCAGTCCAGCCAATAATGAGTATCGACACTTTCCGGCGATCGCCATGAACAGGTATGCCCGTGCATGGAATGCATTTATATGTGCTAATATTTTGCCTTCTTCACATGCACACGAGGTCACAGTTGAGAGAGCACAGTTGTTGTGGGGAATTCTACATGATGAGTACTATGTGGACCTTGGTGAGTTTATCTACCAAGGAATTCTGAAGTTTTTGAGGGGAGCAAAGCATATGAACATCCCTTATGCATCCACGGTTACGAAGCTATGCCGAGCAGTGGGAGTGAACTGGCCGGCTCATGAGCAGTTGCAGTTGCCAGCAGCTCCGATAGATTCTGGCACTCTGAATGGGATGCAGGAGTGGACCGGTGGTGAGCCTGAGGAGCATGGGCTGGGTTATCGTCTTCCAGGAGGGCGTCCAGCACGAGGTGCTACTATGGCTAGGCCAGGGCGTGGTGAGGCTGGTTCTTCGAGAGCTCAGGAGGGTGCTGGGATGGGTGATGCCCAGTATAGGAGGCTTTCACGGCGGATGGATGCCATGTATGAGACGCATAACAGGTTTGCTCAGGAGCTCACCCTTGCGTTAGGGACTGCTTTCGAGGCCTTGGAGCTGATATCCAGTGGCCAGTTTTTGGTGAGGACTCTACATACCCGCCGCCTGATACTCCACCCACCGAGGGTGATGATGATGATGACTCCGAGTAGGTATACCCTGTGTTCCTTTCTACTACTTTCACTGAGGACAGTGAAGATTTTTAGTTTGGGGGTGGTAGTTAAGGAATATTGTGTGTGTGTCATTTAGTTGCATATTCATGATAGTTTAGTTCATATAGTTGCATAATTTATGCCATATAGTTTTTTTTATGAATGTCATGTAGCTCATGCATTTACTATGATCCCTTTTGCAATGATTTATCGACTGAATTGTGATATTGATGCGAGTGTAGTGATAGCATTAAAGTGATATTAAGTTGTGTAGTTTGTTATGCATGCTAGAAACAATTGTAAGTCCACTAAGTCTTAAAGAATGCGTAAGGGCTAGATTGTTGTTATGATTTGGTTGTTTTCAAGGTCAATCTATTTATGATGCTTAGAATTCGATTATAGGTTCTTAGTGATAAAGACATGAAAAAGAAAAAATTTTGGAGAAAAAAAAAATATGGAAGTTGTTGCTAGTTGTGGCTAGGCGTCAAATGGCTAGTAGCCGGCTCGCTTATGTGGCGAGTAGTCTAGGGTTGAGTAAGATGGAGCGAAACGAACTTGCTCAGAAGTTATTAAAAAAAAAAATTGCATAATTGATCAAGAGTGGGCTCTTTGGTATTCGAGTTATTAAGTTCTTAGGGGACTTTGTGCCTAGTGACCTAAGGCTTTTAGAGTCTGGGATCCGCTAACCTAACGCTCGTTACATGGATACCATTGTATAAGTCTTTTGTGGACCTCACTCATTGCACGGTCAAATAAGCATTTGAGTTGTAAATAAAAAGCACGACTCCGTAGTAAGCTCCAGAGTTCTTGTAGTGTTGTATATCACTTTGTGCCTAGAATTTTTTATTCTTTGTATAATCGTAGGATTGCCTTGAAGATAGTCTAGTCATAGTAATTGGTCTAGTTCCGAAGCATATCTGTTAAGCATTTGCACACACCACGTTTCTAGCTGTATGTCCGTTTGCATGAGTTTATTGATCTTTAGTTGTCTAACTGCATTCGTTGAGATGTAACAATTTGGTTGGTTAATTATAGTAAGGGGGATCGTTGCATTTTTATATAGATTGCATTCATGCATATTTGTATTTGTTTTTGAGTCTGTGACGCTTGAGGACAAGCATCGATTTAAGTTTGGGGGTGTGATAAGTGGCATTTTACACCACTTAGAACGTCTTAAAATGGCTTAAATTGGTGTCTTGAAATCAAGTATTTTGTGTATTTGATGCATTTTTCTAGTGTTTATGCATTTCAGGGTAATAGTTGTATTTCGGGGGAGGAATCATCAAGAATAAGCCTTGGCATGTGTTCACCATTGCGAGAGGAAAGCAATGGGCAGATTACGGCGAAGAAATGGAGCAAGCTTGGAATTTTTCCAGTAGGGTCCTGCGCGCCCGCGCAGCAATGCTGAGCGGCCGCGCAGCAACCTGCGCGCCCGCGCAGATATGCTGAGCGTCCGCGCAAGGTCGGGGAAAAAGCTGAATTATTTTAGACTTCTACTTCTGTGTGGCTTCCAACTTCTATGTAAATCTGAGTTTTATGGGACTATTATATAGGTAGATTTGAGACGTTTTCATAGAGAGTATTAAGGAGATTATGTTTTAGATTGTGTTTTACGCAAGAAGCGAAGGAGATAAGGAAGAAGACCAATTTAGCACACCGCAACGAAGAGGAAGCATATATTCTTGTGATTCTTGTTTCGTTGTAACGTTGGATGCTAGTTTTCTTGCTTTGACTTATTTACTCTTGTGACGTACTCTGTTTTAATATAATTAGTGTAGTTATTATTTTCTTGTGTTTGTTGTCATGATTTCATATGAACCCATGATGGCGATAAGTTCTATTATGGGCTAATCGTGATCATGGGGTTACAACGGATTTATTATGGAATTCTTTAGTTAATTGTTTAATACTTTAGTGTGTGATGATTGCATGATATCTAGTATTGGTTGTGCGTATTCGTCTTATGTGCGTCGCGAACATATAAGATAGGGTGTTAATCTCTTGTGAAGCGACGGTGGATCTTGAGATTTAGAACTTGCCATGCTAGCATAGGTTCATGTACGTTGTGCATGATTAGTGGGTAACTCTAACAGTTTTATTTGCCCTATGTAATCAAAAGGAATAACTTGTGCTTAAATCGTTGTGTTGTCAATTTCTGTAGACATATAGGAACTCAACATAATTGATGACTATTCAATTTCTATCTTAATTGTGGATGTTTGGTAGAATGGTATTAGTACAATGAAAGTTGGCTTTTATCAGTTTTGTGTTATTCGATTAATATCATCACTGTCACATGCTAAAGGTAATAACAATGGCTATAGAAGGAAGTAATAATGAAGTTGTGATCTCATGAGTGTTTTATTATTGATAATTTGAAGTGTTAGTTAAGTGGTTAATTATAGTTAATATTTAATCAACAATTTTAAGTGTTATTATCTTAACATTGAGAAGTAATCATACATTGGTGAGTGAGTTTAATTAGACAATAAATTAGTCTGAGTCTCTGAGGGAACGAACTAGAAAGTATTCTATATTACTTGCGAACGCGTATACTTGCGTGAATATTAGCGCGTGTTTTCGCCCTAACACTGAGCACTATCAGATGGTCTCCCAGAAGTATGTTTTCCTGGTCTTGCCATTTCTCAACAATACCAAGAACAATTAACAACAATATGCTACAGAAAGTATCGATCTAAGGTTGCTTTTTGAAAATTGCAAAAACTACCCAGAATAATAGCAAACACTACTAGTTTAAACAATCTTCTGGGACTACTCAACAATATGGTAGAACAAGTGTAGCGGGGTTGTAGAACACAAAGTAATATGCAAACTAGAGTAAAATCGGGGTTCTAAAATGATCAAAACCAACAATAGCACACACAAACGTGGCTTAAATCAACAAAACAGGGCTCACACAAACATGGCCTAAAATAACAAGCACACACAAACGTGGCTTAAATAAACAACATTCATGTTTATGGAAGAGTTGGTTGCTTGGGTTCTTACAAGTTGAATAAATGGACTCTTTAAAGAGCTTGCTGATGAAGGTGAATCCAGGGGCACCGGAGACCCAAGGATGGAGAGCCCGTCCTTCTAGCGCCAAATGATAACTCCTGGGGCGGAGCTGCTCCTTCGATGTCGTGTCTGGATCCTTCGCCGCGGTGGTGGTGTAGCTGTCGTGGGGTTCCTACAAAACAACACCGGAAGGGGGGTTTTGGTCCTGCGGCGCCTCCGGTGTGAGAGTAAGAACTCGCTTTTGGGGAAGATGAAGATAGATAGGAATGCAAGGTGGCTGTGTGCGTATATGAGTGTGAGAGAGTGATTAACCCTAAAACCTTACCTTCTTGGACTATTTATAGCACAAGGACGGGTTTTGGGGTTGGTACCTTTAAATCATAGCCCTTGGTTCAGGGAGCGGAAGACACCTGGTTGGAGTGGATGCTTTACATGTGTCAGTGCGGAACTGGTCGAGAAATGTTCTGAGGAACCTCTAACATGTGCCTTAATTATTCCTATAATTGATGTGTGACAGTTGTCCCTATCATGTGCTTGGCCCAGTGTCTCACGTGCTGGGATTCATCAAGTTTGTCCTTGCGGGACTAGGTCAGTTAGGA
Organism: Apium graveolens; assembly: GCF_009905375.1. Taxonomy (NCBI): domain Eukaryota; kingdom Viridiplantae; phylum Streptophyta; class Magnoliopsida; order Apiales; family Apiaceae; genus Apium; species Apium graveolens. The sequence goes on from NC_133654.1 coordinate 36,068,480, forward strand.
CTGGCGGTGTCCGGGAGTAGACTGATTTAGGATGCAGGACTAGTCCTTTCCGGAGCTGTATGGAGTTAGGAGTCTGGGACCAGACCTCTCAGGAGCTATATGTATTATCACTAAGAGCATCTCCAACCACATTAACTAAATTGATTAGCTAAAATATATTTAAATATTGGTTAGCTAAATTATAGATAATCAATAAGGTATTTTATTCCGATAGGATTAGTTATATTCATTAGCTATATTTGAAAAAATATTACTTTAATATCATTTAGGGTATTGAAATTGGAGGGAAATGTGATGGGAGGAGATGAGAATGGGAGGGAAGTGACCTGGCACCTCTTACAAATCTCTAAGGCTTTGACAAATATAGAGAAGCAACTGAGATTATGTATAATTTTTTTACCTAACAGACTTGGGTTGGAGTAGAGATGCACAAAAGGCCCACCGCCCGGCCTTAAAAAGCCCGGGCTTTGACCGGGCCGGGCTTTTCGGGCTTTGGCTTTGACCGGGGCCGGGCTTTTCGGGCTTTGATTTTGACCGGGCCGGGCTTTCCGAAAATATCAGAGCCCGATTTGGGCCCTTGAGGCGGGCCTAACCGGGCTTTTTTCGGGCCGGATCGGATCGGGACGGGCTTTTTCTAATTTAAATTGGATCGAGTTTTATTAGAGATTCTGAAGAAAGACTACATATGTTACATATGTTAGCAACTAGATCATCGTAAAAATGTATTAGTTTACACAGAATATTATATGAAAACATTACTTCGTTGAAAATATTTAATTTCGGCAAAAAATTAATATGTGTATAGAATAATATGTTTTATCATTATTATCCAAATATATATAATGTATTTACTATATCTTCTTTCATTATTATGCAATGACGTATGTAAATAATATTATTAATCACAAATATGTAAATATATATATGTTTAAAGTATTATTTATATTTATAGTAAATGTGAATTCATAAATATATAAGAAAATATATTGGAATAATCAGATTTTAACCGAGCTTTTTCGGGCTTTTAGTCGGGTCGGGCCGGGCTGGGCCGAAGGCCAGGCTTTTAACCGGATCGGGTCGGGCCGGGTTTTGCCTAAAAATATAGGGTCCGTCAAGGTCATAAGCCCGGGCCGGGACCGGGCCGGGCTTTGACCGGGCCGGACTTGACCGGGTTTTGACCGGATCGGGCCGGGTCAGATTTTCGGGGCCGGGCTTTTTGTGCATCTCTAGGTTGGAGTATGTTTTTTTATCCCAATAACTAAAAGGAACTGCCACATTGGATTTAGCTAACAAGTATCTATGGGTTAGAGATGGTTTAATAACCGCATAAATATTAACTGGATCTGTAAAATAGTTTGTAAAAATAATTTTATTTGACTAATAATTGATTTCACGAATTTTTGAAAAATGAAAGAAAGGGATGATGAATTTAAATATGTCATATTTTCATTCCGAAAATAGAATTATGAAAATATTTTCTCTCCCTATACGTTATTTTTTAAAAAAAAACTCGGGAATAATATTAAATTTTGCAATCTTGAGTGAGATTTCACAATTCACATTGTGGCCTCGAAACTTTTACAGTGAAAGCCTCTGAAAACCTTATAATTTATAGTTCATCCCACAAATTTGTAAATTTACCGATCGAGTTTCAAAACAAATTTATGTAGTAGTATACGAGTATCCAGCGATAAAAAGAAAGTGCTATGCATGTTTGTGTCTCCCGATAATAGCCAAATCTTGTATTGTATTGTACTCCAACTCTTACACATATGATTGGCGTACAACTTACAATTACAAGTGCATACATGTGCAAGCCAATGAGAAAATTGTAAGTTAGTTGAGACTTGAAACTACTGTGAAATTACTAATAACAATTCTCTGGACTAACAACATATCAGCAGGCAATATAATTAATCGCCAACCTTTGAGAAAAGTTGATTCAAGATTTTAAAACTGCTCAAGTAGAATTATAAATTTTTAAGAGTTCTGATTTATAGAGAGTCTTGAGCAAACCCTACTACACATTTTGTTTAAAATGAATCTTTTTTGGTGCAGGAGGGGTCATTTCTGTGTTTAAGTCCAATTCCATACAGTAGCTGTAAATATACAAATTTTGGGTGCCCCTCCAACACACTTCTGATCCTCCATATAAATTGAGGAATCAAACAACATACAGTAATTAACAGCAAGTAAATCACTGAATAAAACAGCCAATGTTGAAACCAGCAGGGTTTTGTGGGTAAAATGAATAAAAAAATGCCATATCAAATCACAAACACTTACTCCCAAAAATAATGGTGTCAACACTTTGTGAGACAAATATCATCTGTAAAATCATCTACCCATGCGTACATGTACCTCTATATTTATCAACTTCTCTATATTTCACTTAACCACATTATAATCTCTCTTATATTTTCATGTTGGTTGGGTGGTCCATTTTACTATGTGTACATTGTAACATTATGGCTCACCAGAATGCTTGACTAATTAGATAAGTCATTGACTTCAAAGTCACAAGTCTATTCCTCACCATCTCAATTAAAAGGCTAAACTACTTCTGAGTCTCAAATTATGAGAAAAATCAATTTCGCTTTACAACCAAGTCTATATAAGTAGACCAAGCCCCTTTTATCCTTTTCTGTGATAACTCATCAAGTAAAATACATGTGTCCTAGATCTTTGTCAACCCCACTTACTTGAACTGGTTGAGATTATCTCCAGTGATAAATACCAAACTATAACCATGTCTATCTATTAACGTGCTTCCAGTTACATCCACAAAAAACACAAAGAAATCCTAATTTGTAGGACCGTAAATTAAAGTCCAGCCAAGTCGGATATTCAATAAACGAGCTCAAATTTATATTCGAACTCGACTCATTTTATAAAAAAAGAGAGTTGAGTTTATCAGTGTGCAAAACAAGTCGGGTTCACACCCATAATGTGTTAAGTAAACTCACTCACGGTCAAACCCTCTTAACCTCTTTTAGAGTAGAAAAGAGCATCAGTGAACCAACCGGTGTTTAGAAATTAAGGACCCCCAAACTTTAAAAGAGAGAGAGTGAGATTCCAAAAACGTTAAAATGTCAACAAAAGTGTATTATAAATCCAGAAAAAAGAGCAAAACAAAAGTGCAAAACTGCAAATGACTGTAAGAGGGGTAGATTGAACAACAACATGGTGGACATCAAGTCCATGTTTCGCACGTACTTAAACAACCATCCTATTTTTCCTGTAAAAAGGTGTGAGAACCACCCTCCGTCTCCACCTAACTCTACCTAATGAATTACACGATTTACAGTTGGGAAACAACTCATAATACCACTAAAATTACTTACTTCCTACCCACCATGTCTTCTCCATGTATGCATGCCTGGATCATGCAATATTACTTGCATACATATTGCTATGTATTCATGTGTTCCCTTCCAGCCCAACATCAGGCGGCCTACCAACCCTAAATATATACCATTCTACAACCCTAAGTATGCTAAACATGCAAAATTAAATTTACGATTTTGACTAGTGTACTCTGTTAATTGGCGAGGGAATGTATAATAAGGTATCAAGATTGATTTCCTACATTGTCTACAAAACTTGTAATATCTGATTACGTCGACATAGAAAACAAGCGACTGAGTACCCTTTATACCTAGATTACAAGGTCACAAGAATTTGAAGTTAAATTGAATTTATGTTTAACGGATGAATTTCCGGTGGAAGTAGTTATGTTTTGAAGACTGTGTATAATTAACAGGTACCTATTACATAAAAAAGGCATAACATTATTCATTGCAGTTGCACTGCAGAGTGCAGACTATCAGAAATCAATGCAGTCGGTAATTTTGGCGATAAGATCCAAGTCTGGTAGAACATGAAAGCCTTTATATGCACTCTCCATGAAACATAGCTCATCACAGGTAACAATATCATCATAATCTAATGTTATCCAACTCGCTGCGTCGCATAATGAAACCAGAAAAGAGAGGTACCTAAACTTGAGCTTTTATGGATCATAATTGGTGGGGGCATTGTCAACAGAACTACTATTGGCTGATCTGTCTTCTTCTCTACAAAATCTCTCTCAGTATCTATGGATGTTTCTCTGACTTTCCCTGCCCATGTTATCTTTAACAGTCATCAAACTGGAAACTGTACATTTGTAATACACATAAACAGCTAGCTTATCTCTTTCACTCGCATTTCCCTACCACTTAATCTGTCCATATATTGATTGCTAGTGGTCCATCAACTATTAATATAAACCAACCATCTGAGCTGGTTGGCCTTCTTTTCATAATTCTGTTCAATGTGTCGAGGCATCGAACCAGAAAAGGTCTAGTTTGTTTGAATTCACGTAGCCTAGACGCTTTAATTGCCCCGGATTATTATTTTTCATATTCATATACAAAGCATTGTTGTAAAGTTTTGCTTGTAGATGTTAGAAATAAATAGCATCTGACATGAGAAGTTGTATTTATAGAGTTGAATGCAGACTACTCATGAAATTCAGTAGCTCTGTTGTAGGTGAGTCCACAACAGTGATCAGAGTAATATGACCAAAACTCAGTCAATTAATCTCCACTTGAATACCTATGGCAGATCATGACTGGGAGAAGTTATTGATAAGAATACAACTGAAATTATCCGTTGCTGGCATAACGAAACTTACCAGAACTCGAAATTGTAAAATGTACAAACTTCCTTGAGTACAATGCTAACGTGAATCTGATTAACTTGAAAGAACGAATGGCTTAGCTTACACAGCTATTCGGTCTGCACCTTCGTATCTGTTAAATTCTGCATAATTTAAAAGAAGTTTCGTGTCAAAAGATAATGTCCTGACCTATAACTAGTAGTTTCTTGAGACGTAAAGTAACTAAATTACATGAAAGAAACTAAGTGACAGGTCTCGCCAAGAATTGCTAGATGCTAAATGGCCAAGAATTCATCATTTCTACGGAGAGTATAATTATTGGGAGTCTGGTCCTTGGCTTATCGAAATCTTTAAAGGGAAGTAATTAATCGAATGGCACCAGCATGTCGATTTCATTCAATAATTCAGAATACTATACCTTCATTTCCATAGCAATACAGAAAAACTACATTAACAACAGACAGCCAAATTCATAAAACAGTAATTTACGGGACTAGTCATAAGGACAGATTATATGCATGCTTACAAGAAACATCAGAAGAAGATAAGAAGAAATAATGCTTAATGTCCTTGCTCTGATAAATCAACTGTCTAGGTTTTCTATATACACAAGCCTATTAAGAAACTTCATAATTGTCTTGAATTAGGGACCATTCTACAGTTCTGCAAAACAACATAATGGCCATTAAAATGCAGGGTAATTTTTTACAGAATCCGATGACTGTTAAATTTAACTAAAAGACACCAGAGACAAATACAAAACTACACAAACAGATACTCTTGTTGATAGGCACTTGGCCCCTTTATAAATTTGAAACTGGGATCCCTTTTGTTCCCCTAATGCAACCACAAAACGACCACATTTATCAATCGATGTTCATGTAAACGTTAAATTATACCCCAAGAACATTAGTCTGCTTTATCCTCCTCATCAAATACAACTGCTGAACATCAAGGGCTTCATGACAACCACAATCTATATTAATGTGAATTGATATTTTTCCTCCTTGGAGACAAGGAATCACAAAAATCTAAAAATCAGCTAATGAATCAACTTAAAGCTACCGACAACACAGATCAATCTCAACTACTTATAAGAATTACGTGTTTTATAGGAAGCCGCCAATTTCTTTTCCAAAGTACAGGTTAGAGTTGATAAACCATTCTTCTTCAAAATTGAATCACTCGAGTTTTCTAAGGATTGGATGAAATAATAATCTACTATGGTACATAAAAGGCGAGCGAAATATAATATAAACTACTCTAGAATACCTCTAGAAAGTGCACATACAAATTTGAAAAAAAATCAGAGTTTAAAACTTTGGGTTTCTTTCATAACAGATGTGTTTGCAGCTCACTTTGCAATAGTGGTTCAGATAAGACATTAGCATTTGGAACATCACTGGCCTATTATATAATTTAGAAAAACCGAGTATAGATGCCCTTTCAGAAGAATTACAGGAACTACCAAAGCAATTAGATGCAAAATTTTGCTAACATGTAATTTTGTTACACTTGCTAAAAGGAGTGGAAAAGTATGTTGGTGTGCATTCTGCAACTTAGTCCACAGGTGGTCTATCTTTCTATTCAGTGTAATTTACAAGGAACAGATATGCAAAACAAAAGCATAATTCCGAAAAGAATAAACAGCCAAAAAATTAGTGTTTTTTTCTCACTTTTGTGCATGTATGAGTGCAGATTTAGGCATCTAACAGTAATATCCGCTAAAGAAAACCTATTTGTATCTGTGTTTTACAATGCAAAACTTTTCTCCAATATCAAACAATTTAGATTGATATAAATGAAGCAGCAACAGGCTCAATGAATAGATAACATGATAGTTACTATTAAAACACATTTCCTAGGTTGCTGTCCATAGTCCATGACGCTTCATTGTTACTACAATATCAAATGAAGAATTCTATTCTTAGCTTATAGCTAGTAAATCACACAATTGCCAAATCTTTGTTATTTTGGAAAAGCATCTAAGATAATCTATTGACTTCGATGATCAGGGAGCTTATAAGAACTATAGTTTTTCTTTCTGTCGGGTGTAAATTTCAACTGACAGCTAAAAAATTTCCAGAAGGTAAGCAAAACAAAAGCAGAAGGATTTCGTCATTACTTTAAACCGACTTTTATCGCTTGTTGCTGCTGAATTCACTCTTCCCTCCCTCGTAAAACATATGCATAATCGCTTTCCAAAAAAAACATATGCATGATCAATTGATCATGCATATACTATGTCTATGTGTAAAATCATATCGGACACCTTTTCCTTGTTCTTCCTCGAACAACTTTACCACATGAATCCATTGAAGACGTGTGAGCCCCCAAAGTGAAGTGACTACAGAAGTAAATTCGTAAGCCACGCACAGCTACATAGCCAAAGGACTATATAAAAAAAAGGCCATTCCATTTCGACAAAAGACCCACACCCAAGTTCCATTATCCCGATCATAGTTATCAGTTATTCTTGATACCTCCCTATACATGTAAGGAACTCAGGGCATAGGTAATACAAACAGAATTCACAATGTTAGTTATCGCTAGATCCACTAACAGTAATGGTGTCATACGTGAATTCAGTTGGTAATCAAATCAGTAACAACTGTAATTATGGTACTAAAGTTAAGAATGCTTTCTTAGCATAATTGAAAATCAACCCTTGTAAATTGATATCAAACATAAAGGAATCTGTCTTATAGCAAAAGTGTGTGAATGCGCGCACGCGTGAGAGATCAAAGAGACTAGGCAACATGAATTTTGTTCTGTCTCGCATGCTACTATCTTTTTTCCAGATTTCTTGTTATTAATATCATTCACATGTAACTGCAGCTCACCATGTAATTTAGTTCATTCTTTGTTTTCTAAATTTTTGCAATATTTACTGTAGACACAGCATCACATTAGATCATGATGATATATAAATAGAGGAGGCTACTACACACACAGACACACTGGATCAATTAAGTGTATCTAGTCTCTCAGGCTTGCTGAACTTTGAGGGTTTACTTTAAGGGCAACAGGCCTATACGAGAGCAAAAGCGAAAGGCGTGTTTTAGTTATACTATAACACCTTTAGGAAAAAAGTTGGGATCACACCTGCATTTCTATTATCACATCAGGACCACAGTAGAATGGGGTGAACAAATTAAACCAGATATGTAGCACAAGAATGAAGAATCAGGACACCCTGTGACTAAGATCGGTTTTCCCCGTCTCACAAAACCTAAGTAGCAATATCCACCTATCTAACCAATGTGTGCATGTGGGATGAGGGAGAATCTGAAAGAACCTTGGATAGCATTTGTGAGTTCTAATAACTCATCTTGTAATAAATTTAAGGGTTCTAGAGAGTGAAAAGTCATTACTACTCAAGAATTCAGGGAAGTTACTCATAAATAGACAAATGGCAATATGGAGGAGGCTCTCTAATGTACAAATATTCTTGAAGAATGGTAAATTAAACCGTATCCCATTCCCAATACTAATGAGATTCAACCAGAACATATAATGGCTTCCCCTTCAATCGGTCACGCCCCTGAAACATTAACAAACATTAAGAACTTAATGAAAATCCTACAGAAAATAATCATATGGATAAATATTGCATTAGTTGATTACAGATGAACTGCTGACTCTACCAAAGACTACTTTTCATACCCAAGTGTAACATAATTTTCACGCATAGAAAAAACAATCAAAAGAAACATTCTTTTTTGCATCTGATTCAAGCTCAGACGGTCATGGGACAAACTCAGCAGAAGTAATTTACAAATATATAGCAAGTTTGACTCGGTGCAAATTGTGCTAGACTTATATATACAAATCAGCCAGCAATATAACCTTTTAGTAGATTAGTTAACATTAGGGAGAATGATGTTCCAACGGGGCTCTTTCAAGTTTCAAGAAACAAAGGTAATCTGTTTCATAGTTTAACTAAGACACTTCAAAAGTGGGCATTGTGGTAGGCAGGTTTGGCCTACAGAAAGAACCTCTCTAATCAATTTACAAGAAGTTGGCTTCTGTACTTTTGTTATCAGTACGTATTCTAGTCAGTATTAACTACAGTCTTACAGCTGCAGTTCAGAAGGCTCAAACACTGGATGATACTGTGACTCTGTGAGCACTGAGCAGTTTAGCAAGTTCTGAAGGAATTGCTGTCTAGACTCTCACAAGCAATAAGTTTCCATACCAATCTCTCTATCAAATCTCTCGTATTATTATCCCTTGGTTTTTAACTCGCCAGTACCCCACTATTTGATTGGCATCAACAAATCAACTAAATAGGGGAATAATTCCAACATGATACTTTACCCAATAACTATGTGTTGTGGAATGAAGACAAACTTTTACATCCATTTAGCTCCACAATTCAAGAAAAGTTGATTCTAATATAAATTTGATTCAATATAAAGGCTGGACTGAAATTGTCTATTAACCACTATAGGGACACAGTGTTCTAAAAAGCATGAATCAGAATTGTTCGGTGGAGGGACCTAATCGGATAATCGGTGATTAATCGGATTGATTAATCGGGGCATTAATCGGAAGAAATTTATTTAATAAATTAATAAAAAATAATTCTATTTAAATGTCATTAACCTTCCATAAGATTTACAAAAATAAAACCACATATCATTAATTCAGTATTAATGTTTTAATAGTAAGATTTATAAAAAAAACTACTATCACGAGTCCATAATTTATTTAATTAATTTATACTAATTAATTACTACTGACTACTCACTAATATTACTTGTTGATAATTAGATGTTAGATATATTTGATAATGTCATGGCTAATATGATTTATGTTTAGTTTTCAGATCTTACTTAAACAGGATAAATCAGTACTTACTGGAAGTCAGGACTTAAGGATATCAGTACTTATATTATCAGGAGATAATCATCAGAAGATGGATATCAGAACTTAAGTATTGAAGGACGTTCAGATAAGGACAACAGCTGATTAAAGGAAAGAAGATCGAGATAAACATAAGAAGAGATATGCATGAAGAAGGAATTCTATGAAGAATAGAATATTTGGAAGAAAAGATATCTGATTGATATAGCGATTATCTTGTAACTGTGTAGTATATAAACACAGACATAGGGTTTACACTAAAAGTGTTATCATATTCGAGAAGATTATTCATTGTAACCCTAGCAGCTCTCGTGATATTTGTTCATCACTGAGAGGTAACAGTTCCATACTGTAACAGAGTTTATTGTTTCAATAAAATTTGTTTTATGTTATTTGAGTTATTAAAAGTTCGATTTGATTGTACTTTACATTGTATTCACCCCCTCTACAGTGTGTGTGACCTAATAAGTGGTATCAGAGCGTGACCTAACAAGTGGTATCAGAGCCTATCTGTTAACGCACAAACAGTTTAAGATCCAAACACAATCATGTCTGACACAGAAACTCCAACTAAGCCTACCAAAACTGAAGAACCTCCAAAGACACAAATTCAAAGTCGGTATGAGACAATCAGAGTTCTCATACTGAGACCATCTGAATATGTCATATGGAAGGTGAGGATGACCATGTTTCTGGAAGTTACAGATCCAGAATATCTTGATAGAATCAAGGAAGGACCTCACAAACCAACCAAGCTCGCGGTTGCAGTTGCAGGTGAAGCAGCAAAGACTGTACCAAAGAAGAAGAGTGATTATACTGCTGAAGATATCGCATCAATTGCTAAGGATGCTAAGGTACGACACTTACTGCATAGTGCCATTGATAATGTAATGTCAAACAAGGTAATTAACTGCAAGACTGCAAAGGAGATATGGGATGCTCTGGAAACAAGGTGTCAGGGAACTGACACAATTAAAAAGAACAGGAAGACAATACTCACTCAAGTGTATGAACACTTTGACTCAAAGGCTAATGAGTCATTGACTGATTTATATGATAGATTTGTCAAACTCTTGAATGATTTGTCACTGGTTAATAAGGAGTATGATCTTGAAGATTCAAACCTTAAATTCCTGTTAGCTCTTCCTGAATGCTGGGATTTGAAGGCAACAACAATAAGAGACAACTACAATCTTGATGAAACAACTCTTAATGAAATTTATGGAATGCTCAAGACTCATGACCTTAAATCCCCCAAGGCAGCTACCTCAAGGAAAGACAAGGGTAAAGCTCTTTTCAAAAAGTCTGATACTGAGTCATCAAGTTCTGAAAGTGATGATGACTCAGATTCTGAAAGCTTGCCTGAAACTGATGCTGATGAAGAGATAATGAAGCTGTGTGCTCTTATGGTGAAAGAGATCACAAAGATTGCATACAGGAAGTTCAGGAAGGGAAAGAAGTTTTCCAGGAAAGGCACAAGTTCTGATAAGAAGAATTTCAGAAGATCTGAGGGCAGAGGAGGAAAGTCTGATAGAGGAGATTATACCAATGTCAAATGCTATAACTGTGGTGAGAAAGGCCACATATCTCCTGATTGCAAGAAAGTGAAGGGTGACAAAGGCAAGGCTCTTGTCACAAAGAAGAAAAGCTGGACAGACACCTCAGACTCTGAAAGTGAGGAGAATTATGCTTTGATGGCAAATGCTGATAAAGCAAGTGCTGAAAGCAGTTCTGAAGCTGTTGAATCAAAGGTACCTCAGACTACTTATGCTTTTCATACTGATGATACTAATGAGTTGAGAAGATATCTTAAAACCATGTTTGTTAGTTATAGAGATCAAATTTTAACATGTGAAAGATTAACTTCTGAAAATCTTGCATTTAAGAAAAGAAATGATTTCTTAGAAAAAGAGTTAGTTATGTTCCATCAAACTCAGAAGGATAGAGATGATGCTTTTTATGTTAGGGATGAAGTGCTAAAAATGAATGAATCTCTAAAAACTGAGTTAGAAAAGGAAAGAGAGATTATCAAGACTTGGACTAACTCTGGCAGAACAACTCAAAATTTGCTAGGTAGTGAAAACTGGAAAGAGGGCTTAGGTTATGGAGAGGATAAGAGTGATAAAGGAACTGTAGAAGTTAAGCCTGTTATTGTTCAGCAAAAGCCAAAGTTAAAACTTGTTAAGTTTGTAGCAGTAAAGTCTGATAATGAGAAATCAGAAGTTAAAGAGGGATTAACTTCTGACAAACTTAAACAGGAAAAGACAGCTGAAGTAAACATAGGTTTAATGACTAAGAAGCAACTTAAGCATAAGCTGAAAGATGTTAAGAACGCAAACAAGGTAAAATCACCTAGGAAAAATAAGAATGGAAAGGAAGGTGTGAATAAAAGCAATGATTATAAGCCTGTTCCTAAAGCTCCTAGAAAAACGTGTCATAACTGTGGAAGTTCTAACCATCTGGCCTCTTTTTGCAGGAAGAATAAGAACATAAACTCCTTACCTTCAAAGTCAGGAGTTAAGAGTCAGTCTGTTAGATATAAGCCACAAAATCCTTGTTTTCATTGTGGTAGTTTATGGCATTCCATTTATACTTGTAAGGAATATCATAGTTTGTACTATGATTATTATCAAATAAAACCTTCTTTAAAGAAAGTTTCCATTGTTCCTTCTAGTGTAAATTCTGATTCAAAGTCTGATAAGAAAAATGTAACATAAACTCTGATGCTAAAACTGCTGCAAATGTTAACAAACTTGATAAAGCCAAAGGATCCAAGCAAGTCTGGGTCCTTAAAACTAATCATTAGTGGTCTTTGTGATTGCAGGGCAACGGGAAAAACATCCTGGTTCTGGAAAGCGGATGTTCAGGACATATGACTGGAAAGAAAGCCCTGCTATCAGACTTTGTGGAGAAAGCTGGCCCAAGTGTTTCTTATGGAGATGGCAACATTGGAAAAACATTGGGATATGGCAATATCAATCTTGAAAATGTCATCATTAAAGAAGTAACTCTGCTCTCAGGACTTAAACACAATCTGCTGAGTATAAGTCAAATTTGTGACAGAGGTTATCATGTTGATTTCTTTGAAGAACACTGTGAAGTTGTGAGTAAATCTAAAGGCAAAGTTGTTCTGAAAGGATACAGGCGTGGTAACATTTATGAAGCTAAGCTTTCAACAAGTACTGATGGTTCTGCAATCTGTCTGATGAGTAGAGTATCAATTGAAGAAAGCTGGAATTGGCACAAGAAACTCTCACATTTAAATTTTAACAATATAAATGAGTTGGTCAAGAAAGATCTTGTGAGAGGACTGCCAAAATCAGTATTTGCTCCTGATGGCCTTTGTGATTCGTGTCAGAAGGCCAAACAAAGAAAATCTTCATTCAAGAGCAAGACTGAATCATCAATTCTTGAGCCTTATCACCTACTACATGTTGATCTATTTGGTCCAGTAAATGTCATATCTATTGCAAAGAAGAAATATGCTATGGTCATAGTGGATGAGTTCACCAGATACACATGGGTGTATTTCTTGCACACAAAAAGTAAAACTGCATCTATCTTGATTGATCATGTCAAGCAACTGGATAAATTGGTCAAAGATTCTGTGAAGATCATAAGGAGTGATAATGGCACTGAGTTCAAGAATTTGATTATGGAAGAGTTCTGCAAAGACCATGGAATAAAGCAGGAATTCTCTGCTCATTCAAGCTGCACGTACAATGCTTGAAGAAGCAAAGCTTCCAACCTATTTCTGGGCTGAAGCTGTGCAGACTGCTTGTTTTACTCAAAATGCAACACGCATTAACAAGTAAGGAAAGACACCATATGAGATGGTGAAGAAAAAGAAGCCAAATCTGAAGTATTTTCATGTATTTGGATGCAAGTGTTTTTTTCTCAAGACTCATCCTGAACAGCTATCCAAATTTGATCTAAAAGCTGATGAAGGAATCTTTGTTGGATATCCACTTTCCACAAAACCCTTTAAAGTCTATAATTTGAGAACAAGAGTGGTCATGGAATCTATCAATGTCTCTTTTGATGACAAGAAGATTACTGGACTTGAAGATTTTATTGATCATGATCAGCTGAGATTTGAAAATGAAAACTCAAATTCTGATACTGAAAATCCTGACAATCTAAGTCCTGATACTGCAAACTCTGATGGATTAAACTCTGATATTATTGAAACTGTGATGACTATGTCAAAGGAAGATGTACCTGTGCAGGGGGAGCATACTCAAGATCTTACCACATCTCAAGAAGCATCAGAACATACAACTGGTATTGGAGCAACTCCTGAGAGATTGAATCAACTGGAATCTGTATAAATGGTTTACCATACCTACTTGAAAGAACACATCTTGTTGTACTTCATGACAGATGGTAGGGTTTATCATATAAGGCAAAATGTCATTCCATTGAAGTATTTTGAAGAACTGGAGCATGTACTATTCTTACTTCAAGTGAATGACAGATTAACAGAAAGTGCTGCAAACTATTTGAAGGATCAGATTCAGAGACAGAAAAGGCTTTATTCTGTTAAGTCTGACAGCACATATCTTACAAAGTACAGAGATCACAAGGGTGATATAGTTGAAATGAAGCCCAACACTGCTAAGATTATAACTACCTTTCTGGGTTACAGGGCTGTGGAATTCAATCTTGAGTCTGATAAGGCATATTTGATCAGACTGGATCAGAATATAAGAAAAGCTAAGATTAATAATCTCAGGGCTGCAATCTTTTAAATTGGTGAAGATACTGCAGAACTTAAAGATGCTAAAAGGAGGATGATTGATGAACTTAGATATGCTGAGAAGTGTTTGTTGAAGAACTATCTCAGAACAACTCCTGACATCATAGAGATCAGAAGATGAAGCCAAGTCAAGATCTACAACTGATTAAATTCTGATATTTGTACAGACTGAAGCTGTTATCAGAAGTTAAAGATTGGTAAAGTTTTAAGGACTGTAAGTTGTAGTTATCTAGTCTAATTCTCATGCATTTGTACTTAATATTTTTTACATCATCAAATATCTGTTAAACTTGTATATTATGCTAATTTACAAGTTGAGGGAGATTGTTAGATATATTTGATAATGTCATGGCTAATATGTTTTATGTTTAGTTTTCAGATCTTACTTAAACAGGATAAATCAGTACTTACTGGAAGTCAGTACTTAAGGATATCAGTACTTATATTATCAGGAGATAATCATCAGAAGATGGATATCAGAACTTAAGTACTGAAGGACGTTCAGATAAGGACAGCAGCTGATTAAAGGAAAAAAGATCGAGATAAACATAAGAAGAAATATGCATGAAGAAGGAATTCTATGAAGAATAGAATACTTGGAAGAAAAGATATCTGATTGATATATTTTAAGAAGCATAATTATATTCCATATCAATTAGCGATTATCTTGTAACTGTGTAGTATATAAACACAGACATAGGGTTTACACTAAAAGTGTTATCATATTCGAGAAGATTATTCATTGTAACCCTAGCAGCTCTCGTGATATTTGTTCATCACTGAGAGGAAACAGTTTCATACTGTAACAGAGTTTATTGTTTCAATAAAGTTTGTTTTATGTTATTTGAGTTATTAAAAGTTCGATTTGATTGTACTTTACACTGTATTCACCCTCTCTACAGTGTGTGTGACCTAACATTAGAAATTACTACGTACAAATTCACATCGTATAAGAATATACGATTGTTTCTCTGTGTAAAAGAGTCCATATGTTAATATATTATTATTATTAATTATTAAATGTTAAATGTTAATGATTATTTTAAAAAAAACTTTATTTTTTAAAAAAATATATTTTTTTTATTAATTTCAAACTTTGACCGATTCGGCCGATTTTTGACCCGATTCAGCCGATTTTTTCCTAACTGCCCGACTTTTGACCGATTTTTCAAAAAACCATACTTTGACCTGATTAACGATTAATCGAGACGAGACCCGTCCGAACTCCGATTAATCGGTTAATCAGCCGATTTTTAGAACACCGATTATGATACACAAGAGCTTAAATTCCATGACTTGGTGTATATAAAAATGTCTTTTCCTCTTTAATACTCAAAATGAGTAGTTTCAATAGCAAGTAGCAATAGTAGAAGTCAAAAATTCATGCAGAATAATTTTGCGTACTAAAATTATACTTTCTTTTTTTTTTTTGCTAAATACTAAATTTTACACTTGCAGTATATGCGAATCATGCATGGCTGTGTATGCACTAGACTACTCTCTCATGAATAGATCTGCATAATTTTTTTCTGATACATGCAAGCCCACTTGAATATAACCAAAACATAATCCTAAACTGACTTTAATATCAAACTGCTAAACTTTTCTAAAATAGCTAACATGATTTGTGAATTATAGTGCTTTAGCGGTACTGGGTAATCAAGATGGTTTTAAAGATTAAGATGCATATCATCATATATATGTTGTGATCAGAATGCCTAGCTGCTATAGCTTAGCCTGCACTACTATATGCTCATAATAATTGGTTAAATATCTTGCCAAAGTTTGAGTGGAGGTTTTTTGAGGCTTATTACCATCCTTTGACATTGTATATGTAAAATAACAGTCTCGTGATCTAGACACCCTCAACTATACCCAGATAAGCATGTGAGTAGTAGTGGTTGGTTCCAAAGATCAATGTGACAATAACATATTCAGATAGATTTACATCCACGTCAAGGGAAAGATACCATGCAGCAGGTACTAGGGAAGTTAATATCAGGTGACAAAGTCAAAGTGTAAAGTTATATCATCATTATTGCTGCAGAAACAACCCGCCGTCTGTATAGCCAGTATCTTACTCGGACTCGGGTATGAAAATTAGTTACACACAGACACTGTACTATGTTTGGACATTGGTATGGGGACAACTAGAAGGCAGGGCATATTATTAAACAATTGTATTAGATTAAGACATTAAGTTTCTTGGCCAAAATTAACAAAAAAAAAATCAGATTAATCATGATTCCATGACTCGGTGACTCTACCATTATCTATACCTATTACCATTCTATAGTCCATACATAATTGACCATTCTTCTTGGATATGAGAAGATATGTTTTATGCAGCAACAAGAATGGCAAAAGAATATGATAAACAATTGGAACAGAGAGGGTATATGTATATAAACATATGTTGGGTTGTCCATGGCATTAGTGGTAGGGTTGAATATTGGGTTACAAGTGTGTGCGGAAGTCTGCACCCTATGAAAGCCAAGTGAATTCGGATTGCAGCAACTTCTCAAGCTGATTGAGCGAAATACGATAAGATTTCTCTCTTCAAGAGAGAGGGGGAGCGAGGGCCGGATACATGTGAGTATGCATGAAGAGATTGCTTTAAGAATATACGTGAGGTAGGTTTTGGAGTTGATACGAGTCAAATTACACTTAATAACGTGTGTGTGGGTGCGCGCTCACGCATGTTTCAACATGAAACTTTCCTACAGTAAAATATACAGTTTTACTAGACCTATGGGCAGGCATTTTAAATAAGACTGGTGGTTATGAAGTAAAATCGGTAGCAGATACACAAGAGAAAACTAATAAGTAAATCTTTGAGAGAGAAAAGACTCACCTTCAAATCTGGTAGTTCAATCAGACATGCACATTCAACAACTTCGGCACCAGCACGTTCTGTAGAAAGGGAAGTTAGATTTGTATGCATTATCAGTGATTTCTATAAGATGTAAATAACATTTATGCTTCCAATTACTAAAACATGTTTTATTACATATAATATGCAATGACGATTCAGATCACAGGGCTTCTTAAAAAGCTTGAGCCGGTTTAGAAGGACAAGAAAAAGAGTGATCAAATATTAAGCATTGTTCGTTTACAAAACATCAGTGAGCCACTTGATATATGTACAATATATGTGCACCAATCCGCATTTTCTATGATTGGGAAAATCAACAAGGAGTTGCAATTGTCTGTACTTTGTGTGAAAAGTAACAACACTAGGTAAACCCTTATCATTGTAATATATACAGTAGAATGAGTGCTGAAAATAATATGAAGCTTAAACAAAAGGTTGATTATCAGACTGGTAACTGCAATTGCACAAATATACATCAAGTAAAACCCTGGTTTCCAAACGGTCTCACTCGACTAATTTATCTCAGTACATGGGACACTGTTAAAACCTCTGTTGAAATGGACAGGAACTTAAGACAGTTGGCAGCCTCCTTTGTAAGAGGAATTTTGCATGTTTTTTGACACAAGCACAAGTCAGAACTGAATTTAATACAAGGACTTGTGATATCAGGCATAAAATTAATAATTCAAACCCACTGCAGAAAATTACACAACAGAGGTAATGAATATAGCAGGCACGCGAAATAGAAAATTCGTAAGATAGACACCGGTTTGAAAAGACAAATGTATATCAGGAGACCCAACACCTCCGTATAGTGGTATCTCCCTTGCTCCCTTTACGGGGGATGTCCAGGGTTTGAACCTTGTCAAAGACAATGTGTGTGTGAGTGTGTGTGACTAACAAAAAAAATGTATATCAGGAGGAGAAAAGACCACTCAGATTCAGTGGATATGACTGCATGGAGAGGAAGAAAAAATTGCAGGGTAGGTGAAAGTAGTAGTAAAACATCAACATTATTATTGTAATGGTGGGTACATGTGTGTGTCATTTATTGAATAAAGAAGCGATATCAGTGACCAGTACAACACTTTATAAAATCTTTTTTGTCTCTTACTCCCTGTTACTTTTAGTTTACTTGAAGGACATACCATATAGATACCACTTCATGGCCACTTAAGGCAGGGTGCCAGTGGTTTATGTTTCCATTTGTTCTAACTAAAATTAACAGTGTTCCTTGGCTAAGATGATTGCGTCAAGTCAAGCCATTTTGAAACAAATTATCCGCATGATGTTGTGATATATGTGCATGCCTTATTTATTTTTTGATAGTCATGCACATATATCACAAAGTATCCAGTTTGATACCTAAAGCTTAAAAGTATCAAATACTCTTAGCTGACAAGTACACTCAAGTCATTTTGAATTCTTATTCATAATAACAATTAAAACTCATTGTGCACCATATGGCATGATGCTCTATTGTTGCAGAATTTTTCCGACTGTTTAGAAAATTTAATGTATTTTTTGACTGTTTAGAAAATTTAATATATAATCAAGTCAAATGGCATTATATAATCATACTAAAGCATGGATAAAGCGCATAAAAACTTGACGAAAAAAGCTAATAGAACATGCATGATAGTAGCAGGTTTACATGACAGACTGCAGCTTCCTAAAATATAATATAAAATAACAATGACAATGACAATGTCTTCAACTTGTGAAGCACTGAAGATTTGGAAGAGGGACTATTTAACCTTAATATAAGTTTTAAACTGAATACGGTCAGGGCATTGCCATGGCCAAATTACCAAAAAAATAAAAATCTCTAAAAATTATGGTAAACAGATTAGTTGTTAATAGGAGTTTAAGAAGTACCCAGTAAATTCATAGCAGCACAAAGGGTGCCTCCAGTAGCAATTAAATCATCAACCACCAAAGCTCGTTCATATGGTTCAACTGCTCCAATGTGCATCTCAAGACAATCTCTTCCGTATTCTAGAGTATATTCTTCTGACATAACTTTGCCTGTGGTCATAAAATGATAACGTGATAACCAACAAAACTTTATGAAACGCCATGTATGATATATTTGATACATTTGTTACAACAATCAGAACATAAAGAGTGAATTTAGAGTATATTTAAGTGCACATTTTGAAAGAGCACAGGAGCATAGACATCAAGCATGTCTTATTTTTCTACATAACGGTATAAAGGGATTTACTACAGTCTGCAAGATGAAAGATATACCAGGCAACTTTCTTGGTTTTCTCAAAGGAACAAATTTTGCTCCTATTGCTAATGCTATAGGAGGACCAAAAATGAAACCACGAGCCTCTATACCTAGAAAATCAAAAAAAAATCAACAGATTAGCATTCAGTATGAAATTCGAGACCAGCGTACTATTCTGTAATATACGAGACTTGTTGAGAGCATGCAATTCTGACAAGATCCCGTGTGTATATGAAGCCAAGAAAAAAGGCAGATGACTTTATCAATTTTGTTCTCGTGATTATCTGTATATTGTTTCCAAATCTAGTCATTTAGTTCTATTTGTCTTCTAAAAACCTATAATACCTCCAATGGATACAAAATTAAAACTCTATTATCTTGTACTATGCTTGTTATAAAAAACACTTAATTCTTAAGATCTCCAATATAGCATAATTATCATAAGAACACTATATTTATTCTTAAATAAAGTTAATGTAGAGAATGAGTTATGACTGCCTAGAATTTACCAATAAAGACTGCAAATGAACTGTGTTATCTCAAATATGTTTATCACACAAGCATTTGATTCTTATCTAAATGTAATTAAAAATTTTGAAAAGTTAAGCATGATTATGGCTAAAAACTTTACAAGAACAGAAAAAATTGAAAAATCACGAATCAGTGCTACTCAAACTGCATATACTGTATCACATTACACATATTAATGCTACTCAAGCTACATATACTATTAATCTATGTTACTCGGACTCGGCTAGAAGTGTTGACATGGACACGTGTCCAAGTATCGGAATCGGCGACTTTTTGGAAATATACATCTTTTTGGCCTAAAATAAGTGTCTAAGTCTGAGTGCCGAGTGTTCGACACGGGTACTCGAAGGTAAATTGAAGAGTCCGAGTAAAAAAGCTATTAAGTGTGAAGAATGCAATGAAATAATTAAAGCAGAAAGGCACTAAGAAATCATGTTCTTAACTTAATATGCATATGTTGACTATTGAAACCTGCTAATGGATATGTTATAAGAAATGCCATTATCTTTAGCAACAGGAAATTAAAGTTTCACCAACTGATTTATATTAAATGTAGGTGCCATAACAAGATAAGACATATAAAACCACGCAGGTACACAAATATGGAATACACTATAGATGCATAATGCCAAAACAAGGACCAATAAATCTTCATGAAAATTATTCCAATTTTTATATACAAATATATATGTGTGTGTGTGTGTGTGAAAATAGAATCTAAAGGTAGAAAAGCTTTCTAGCGAACATACCTAGGGTACAGTGAGCTCATAATATAAGTAATTTGTTGATCTATAGACTCTAGTACAAATGAGACAGAAAACATCATGGTTTACTTTGTGATAATATGCCTTGATCGGAATGGAACAATACATACACACTCTTGTCCCTGAACTTTTCCTTGCAATGATGGGTTAAATTTGCAGTTTACACAGATTGCTACAAGAAATGAGTGTTGAGAAATATGTTAATGAACTATCTTGAAAATAAAGTTCGATGCAGCGTCAAGAAACTATAAGGATTTTGGGTACAGAGGACAAAGAAAGCCACTACTTACAGTGGACTCCAGATTTGTGATAAAATCTTTCCAGCAATAAATTGATATCAGAAAATTCAAATGGCACTCAAAACTCATCATAAATCCAGGAACATTCCATGACCCGAAATCATAAACTAATGGAATCAAAAGAATTAGGGCCAATCCAAGACCCCATAATTACACAAGTGGGTCCACCTAAGGTGGGATGCATCACTAACCACCATTATTCACCCAAAATTAAATCCAGCACAAGCCCGGAAAATACTTTTTGCCTCTCATAATCCTCACGAAAATAAACTAATCCAGAAGACATTCCACTACTACTAAACCCACCCAACAAACACAAATCAGTATAAAGTCTGTAAATCTATAGTCACCTCAATGAGAGCATAAAAAACTCACTCAAAAAATATGCAAATTTAGATTCAAGACAATGTAGTATATGAAATTGAACCCAACGACGACACTGGGGTCCAAAACAATTTAACACTGAAATCTCCCCCAAAAAGTCAAAAAGTTGTGACACTATAAATTCCTATGTCACATACCTAAAGAACAAATTTTAAAAAATAAAAATACATCTATGTAAATTTGTATGTGTAGCCAAAAATTGAGAAATGTATAATAATCAATAGACACAAACACAGAGTACACACAATAATACTTGCAACATGATACACATTCTAACTGGAACAACAAAGACCCACTTTTGAGAAAAGGAACCCCACTTTACACCCTACTCAAATAATTTACCTACAAAAAAAGAGTGAATTTTTTCACTTCACTCCAATAAATTAGTAAAAAGATAAATCTTTACACTTGAACTCCAATAAACTATTAAATTACAGAGAAAAAGATTAAATATTTACACTTAACTCTAACAAAATAGTAAAGTACACATAAAAAGATTGGATTTTTACACTTAATTAGTACATTGAAAAGAAAAAGATTGAATTTTTACACATGAACTCCAATAAATTATTAAACTACAAAGAAAAAGATTAAATCTTTACACTTAACTCTTAACAAATAAGTAAATTACATATTAAAAGATTGAATTTTAACACTTGAAACTCCAAGAAATTAGTAAATTAAAAAAGAAAAAGATAGAATGTTTACACTTGAACTCCAAGAAGAGTAAATTAAAAGAAAAAGAAGGAATTTTTACCAGCAACAACAGAAATGTTCTTGTCTTTGTATCTCTCAACAAACATATCCACAGTGTTCTTGAAAGCCTTTGGAGCCTGTTATATCCAAAATTTGGCATTGGATAGACTCGGGTCAAACGCGGGCTGGTTAGAGTCAAACTCGGCGTTGCAAAAGGAAGGACGCGCCCAAGCCTGTAGGACGCGTCCACCACGATGGAGGTATCTAGCAACTGCGGTTTTTTAGCAATGAAGGTTGGGGTACGCGTCCAGAGGATTAGGACGCGTCCTGTCTCTATGGAATGTTGTGAGGAGTAGTTGTTGGAAAGATAATGCAGGTTTTATGAGGGTCAGGACGCGTCCGATGTCTCAAGACGCGTCCTCTGTGTGGTAGATGTATTTTCGAGGATGGGCTCAGGACAAAGCACGCATGGAAAGGAGCAATGAAGAGGTATTTTTACTAATGTATTTGTTGCAGGTACTCTTTGAAGAATTCCCTTCTTGAGACGGTCAAGGAGGGGGATGTCCGTGAAAAGCTTGAAGGCCTCCAGGGGTATGCCTGATGATTGAAGGCCTCCTCCTGTATTCAACGGGTGTCCTCGTTGGGGATGTGGGGTTTACCTTGGTGTGTGCTTTGGGAGCTCTGTTCTTGTATTCAATGGGTGTCCTCGTTGGAGAACTTTGGAGTCATCCTGCACTTTGCACCCAAGAGCTTGGGATCACCTGTCCTGCTATCTGGTGGGTTATCCTCATTCGGGGGACAGGGACGCGTCTGGCATTTGGGGTGAACCGTGGCTATACCTGCGTTCGTAAATCAAGGGAGATAGCTGTAGCGGAGTGTTATCCTTGCGCAGGGAGATGCACTATCCGTGAAGTCCTACGATTACGGATGAGCCTTGGGCCTTTGCGGTTGGGCCTCATAGTTGGACATTCCTAAAGCTAGCAGAAGATGGATATTGGATGGGCTTCTATTGGGCTTAGGAGTAAGAAGTCTCAATGCATTAGACTTCTTCTTCTACGAGAACTACGTCAGGCTTGATCCCTATATAAAGGGTACGTAGGCACATTGAGAGGGTAAGAAGTTGAGAGCTGATAAGAGAGCCACCACTTACTCTGATCAATCTCAGCCTAAAACAACTATAAACCACCACACACCGCTTAAGTTTCCGGTAAAGAACCACCGTCACAGATCTTAGTTCCGGCGAAAAACCTCAATCTTTGTTGTTACCAGATTCCTCCGTCAACAAATTGGCGCTAGAAGGAGGGGTGCTAATTAAGGTCGCAATCTTAGGAGGAAAAGATGTCTTACAATCGTGA
Organism: Apium graveolens; assembly: GCF_009905375.1. Classification (NCBI taxonomy): domain Eukaryota; kingdom Viridiplantae; phylum Streptophyta; class Magnoliopsida; order Apiales; family Apiaceae; genus Apium; species Apium graveolens. Next base: position 36,091,911 of record NC_133654.1, read on the forward strand.
TGGAAGTTCTTATGATGGAAGTGACAGCAGGTCAGAAGGGGAAGGCGGGGGGCGTTATACTCGCCACGAACCCTACGTTCCCAGAAACATGGCGGACCCACCAAGGGCTCCGGATGTGGGGGGGACACCTCCAGTTCTCATCAGCAACACTGATATATTGGAGCAATTATATCGCATGGGGGATACTCTTAACAGTTTTAACTCAAGACTGAACACGGTGGAGCGTCGAAGGACGAGGAGAGGTCGTCGTTTCCCCCGTCACGGTCATGCCTTGGGGAAAGCCCCTGTAGTTGAGGGAGATACCCAGGGGAGCGGGGATAACCCGCGAATCACTCCGCGGCGTTTGCAATATTCTGACGATGTAGAACCTATTGTAGAGCTTGCGGACGAGGACACTGAAGGCAGAGAAAGGCCTCACCTGGGCAACCAGGTAGTGCCACACCCGCATAGGTCTGGACGTACGATGGGCGAGCGTCGCCGTGTGGAGAACGCTCAAAGCCAAGACGAGGAAGGAAGGGATCTTTCAACCTTGAAGAAGAGGCTTGGCATAAGGTTGGAGGACGACGATTTGAGGATGTTGCTGGTAGAATGGCAAAAGGAAGGAAACGCCGGAGAAGCGAGGCCCCGTGATACGACGCGTGTGCCCCCGCATTCCAAAGGGATGACGGGATGCGGCACCGCGAGCACGAGCGTGCCCCTCCGCGAGGAAGGCCCGGGAATTTCTACCGGGGATATCAGAGGAATGGACGAGGAAGAATGGGATATCAATACGGAAGAGCCCCTTACAATGGTAGGAGAGGTGGCGCGCACTCCGCTGGAGAAGCCCCCGCTGTTATTCCCGTAGCTTCTCACAGCGTTACTGGTAATGGGTCTGGAGCGCGTCCTCATGACCCGGACGGCGGGCGGACTCAAGTAAGAATGCAGAATAATGATGAAATTCCGCGACACGGTCAGGATGAACCTCGTGTACGGGAAAACATTCAGAACCAAAATGGTAATATGCCACCGCCGCAGCCTCAAGGTGAGGGGCGGCGAGATCCTCCGCCGCACCCGGGGGGTAATCAAGGGGAATTTCAGCAAGTCGCAGAGCAACCCCAGCAGCCTAATGTTCAAACCATTCCTGGGGTAGGGACGTTTAATGTGAACGACCTCAAGCGGTTACTCAACCATCTTGAGGGAGGAAGAGTAACGGCGACAGCGCAAGCTCCTTCTCCTTTTGCTGTTGTTGTGAGGGAGGCGCAATTGCCCGCGGGATATCGGAACACAACCAACGACTTGCGTTTCCACGGGAACTCTGATCCTGTAGAGTTCTTGGGGCGTTTTAACATTGAAATGGATGTATATCAAGTACCTGATTTGGCTCGATGCCGTCTCTTGGCAGCCACTTTCAGAGAAGGTGCTCAGCAGTGGTTCCAAAAGCTTGGTCCAGGTGTAATTACATCCTGGGAACAGATGAAAACTTTGTTTTTGACACAATTTCAAGCCGCGGTGAAGTACACACCACCTGTTACCACGCTGGCTAATGTGAAACAAAAGGAAGGAGAAAGTTTGACTTCATATTTCAAGAGGTTTAACGCAGAATCTACTTTGGTGAGGGGTGCAACTGACGAAACGTTGAAAATATTGCTTATAGCTGGGTTGCGTGTGGGGACGGATTTCTGGAAACACCTACAAGGGAAAGACCCAGTGTCATTGGCAGATGTGCTCGCACAAGCGGAGTCGTTCAAAGCAATCGAGCAGTCGCTTGCAGAAACAAAAAAGAATGATGATACCTATAACTCCAAGGGGCGATCCAAGAGAAGGGACAGATCTGTAAGTCCGGGTTATCGGCGAAACGCCAGAAGCCCTAACAGGGTAAACGCTGTGAGCTCGCGAAGAGAATGGAGCCCACCATCGAACTACGAGAGAAGAGTCAGCAATTATACCCCGCTGGCGGCGTCCATTGATCATATCTTCGAGGTAAATAAGGACAGGGGAATCTTCAAGAAGCCCGACCGTCTAACTTCATGGCAAAGCAGAGATAAAAAGAAGTACTGTGACTACCATGAGTCTACTGGCCATGACACCCACGAGTGTCGTCACTTGCGGGATGAGATTGAGGAATTGATCAAGGCTGGACACCTAGGAGAGTGGATCGACAAGGTGAAGCGACGCAGGGGACTTGATGACAAGGGTAAAGATGAAAGACAACCCCCGCGGGCGGAGGATGTTGAGAAAACGGCGGAGGTCAAGTTTCAGAGGGCCGGCAGCATCAGGGCAATTTTTGGAGGACACCCTTTTGTTGGTGACAGTAATCGAGCACTTGAAAGAAACGCGAGAGAAGCGCGACATCCACCGCTCACTAACATCCACAGCTTGGAAGATAGACCCCCGAAGGTCTTTAAGGGGGAGTCCGCTGATATTACATTCAGGGAAAAAGAATCTAGGTGGGTGCATCATCCTCACAACGATGCGCTGGTGATTACCATGCTTATTGGGGCAATGAACGTACATCGAGTGTTCCTGGATAATGGGAGTTCTACAAACATCTTGTACTATAGCACCTACAAAAAGCTGGGTTTCCCAGATAGTGACATGTATTTCGAAGATGCGCACGTCTATGGCTTTACGGGGGAAGCAGTGAGAGTTATGGGCTCAGTCAGACTTCCCGTCACGCTTGGGGAAGGGGCTTTGTCGGTTACTCAAATGATAGATTTTAAGGTGCTAGATCAGGATTCCGCGCACAACGTACTGGTCGGCAGACCTTGGTTGCGTGCGTTCAGGGTGATAACCTCGATACACCACTTGATGATAAAGTTCCCGACGCCAAACGGAGTTGGCAGCCTGAGAGGGTCACAGTATGAGTCACGTGACTGCTATCACAAGGCTGTCAAGGAATTTCGCAGAAGAAGGTATGAAGGGAAAGGTCTCCCAGTTGAAGATGTAGAAGATATTCATACAAAACCGGGTGGAGAGGTCCATGCCCACTATTTTGTTGAAAACCCCGGAAAGGAAGAAACCAATACCTCTGGGAACTCTTTTGTGATGCAGGGACGTATTTCGAAAATCCGTAGTGTAGAAGAAGTGGTGGCGAGTCACACAGGGGGAATCATGCGGAAAGAGGTTAACGGGGAAAAGTTGGAAGGGAGAAGTGAGATTTTGCAAGGTCTCGGCGATAACTGCAAGGTTGATGCTCCTCAAAAGAAGGATGCGCCCTTGAATGAAGTTGAGGTTGATGCTCCTCCAAACGAGGACGCGCCCTCAGATGAAAAAGTGGGAATTGAAGACCCCTGAGACTTTGATTTCGATTTGGATCCCAGGATCCCTATGCTTATCGAAAAAACGGGACCGGCCGAAGACACAATATCTATTCCAGTTGATAAAAATGACCCAAGCAAGGTTTTGAAAGTGGGATCTCAGTTGGATGAGGAGATGAGAGGAGGTCTTACCCGCTTTCTAATTGCAAACCTCGATGTTTTCGCATGGAGTCATTCAGATATGATAGGGATCGACCCGGAAGTAATGTGTCACTGTTTGAATATCCACCCGAATTGCAAGGGCATACGTCAGAAACGTCGCCCAGTAAGTGGAGAAAGGGCGATAGCATTAAAAGAAGAAGTAGACCGGTTGTTGGAAGTGGGGTTGATCAAAGAATCGTTTTACCCCGAATGGCTTGCAAATCCAGTACTGGTGAAGAAACCGAATGGGAAGTGGAGGACATGTGTGGATTTCACGGATCTCAATAAGGCCTGTCCCAAGGATAGCTTCCCGCTGCCACGAATTGATCAGTTGGTTGACGCGACGGCAGGGCATGCGTTGTTGAGTTTTATGGATGCATATTCCGGATACAATCAAATTCCGATGTATGGCCCCGATCAAGAACATACATCCTTTATTACAGACAGGGGGTTATACTGTTACATAGGAATGCCTTTTGGCTTGATTAATGCTGGCGCGACCTACCAGCGGCTGGTAAACATGATGTTCAAAGACCAAATCGGGAGAACCATGGAAGTGTATGTGGACGATATGCTGGTGAAATCTAAGGTGACAACTGACCATATCAAGCACCTGATGGAGATGTTTAATATTTTGAGGAGGTTTCGTATGAAATTAAATCCACAAAAATGTGTGTTCGGCGTGGAATCGGGAAAGTTTCTCGGGTTCATTGTCAATCACAGGGGAATTGAGGCCAACCCCGCGAAGATCAAGGCATTATTGGATATGAAGTCACCCACTAATGTGAAACAGGTGCAGAGTTTGACTGGGAGGATCGCCGCGTTAAATCGATTTGTTTCAAAGTCGTCTGATAGATGCAAGGAGTTTTTCAAGGCGATTAGATTAGCTGGGAAAGACTTTGTATGGACGTCAGAATGTGAAGAGGCTTTCAAAAGAATCAAGGAGCAACTGGGGCATCCTCCCATGTTGTCAAAGCCATTGGATGGGGAAAACCTAATACTGTACCTCGCAGTGTCTGAATATTCGATCAGTGCGGTTCTGGTAAGAGAGGAAGACGGGCAGCAATCACCAGTGTACTACGTGAGCAAGCGGTTACACGACGCTGAAACTCGCTACACAAATATGGAGAAACTGGTTTATGCCCTGATTCTTGCGTCAAGAAAATTGCGGCCGTATTTTCAGGCCCATAGAGTCGAAGTTCGTACAGCATACCCACTGTGACAGGTCCTGCACAAACCGGAGTCATCAGGCAGAATGCTGAAATGGGCTATGGAGTTGGGACAGTTTGATTTAGAATATGTGCCTCGAACAGCGATAAAAGGACAAGCCTTAGCCGATTTCTTGTTGGAATTTGATTCTGAAATTGATGACAAAGCTTTGGTGATGCTATATCCACCTCAAGCTGAGGAGTCTTTGGAGGAGTTTCCACATCCTTGGTGGATCTTGCATGTGGATGGGGCGGTTAACAATGGAGGAGCAGGTGCGGGCATAGTACTTGTATCTCCGGAAGGCCACCACCTGATGAGTGCAATTCATTTCAAGTTTTATGCAACTAATAATGATGCGGAGTATGAGGCGCTGATTAATGGCCTGAAAATCGCTCTGGAAATGGGGGTGCGAAACTTAATTGCAAGAAGTGACTCAGAGTTGGTAGTGAATCAGGTGAATGGGGGATTTCAAGCGCGAGGCCCGCGAACAGAATTATACTTGAGATGTGTACAACGCCTGATTGGAATGTTCAAAGAAGTCAGATTGGAATGCGTTCCGCGGGAGAAAAACAGTAATGCGGATGCTTTGGCAAAAATGGGGTCGCAACAAGAGGCTGTGTTGTTAGGATCCATCCCTCTTGAAATCCAGGAGGTTCCGAGTATCCCAGAGATAGAAACTATGCAAGTGGATGAAGCTCCCAAGGAAACATGGATGACGCCCATTCTAGCTTACATTCGCAAGGGAACACTACCCGAGGATAAGTTTATGGCTCGTCGACTTCGTTATCAAGCCGCAAGATATGTGATATACGATGAAGTCCTATACAAGAGAGGGTTCAACCAACCTCTACTCAGGTGTGTTGAAGAAGAAGAAGGAAATTACATCCTAAGAGAGGTGCATGAAGGAATCTGTGGCAATCACTCGGGGGGTAGCTCGTTGGCAATGAAAGTGTTGCGTCAAGGGTATTATTGGCCCACAATGAGAGAAGATGCTACAAATTTCGTCAAGGCATGTGATCGCTGCCAGCGCTTTGCAAACTACTCGTCTATGCCGGCTACACTCTTGACGCCTATGGCAAGCCCATGGCCGTTCGCCATGTGGGGAATCGATCTTATCGGAGAATTGTCGAAAGCTAAAGGAGACGTCAAGTATGCAGTGGTTGCGGTCGATTACTTTACTAAATGGGCGGAAGCTACGCCACTGGCTACTATCACCGCAAAGAAAATCAGAGATTTTGTTTTCAACTCAATTGTATGTAGGTTTGGAATCCCTTACAAGCTGGTCTCCGACAATGGGAAACAGTTTGATAGCAAGGAGTTGCGACAGCTATGTGAGGAGTTAAAAATCAAGAAGGAGTTTGCGGCGGTCTATCATCCTCAAAGCAATGGACAAACAGAGGCTGTTAACAAAATAATAAAACATACCCTCAAAACCAAGCTGGAGGAACGTAAAGGGAATTGGCCTGAAGAACTCCCGAAGGTGATGTGGTCATACAACACTACACCGCGATCTACTACGGGAGAAACGCCGTTTATGCTGACTTACGGTTACGAAGCTATGGTCCCCGTGGAAGTTGGATCGGGATCACTTCGCAGAGACTGTTACGGGAAAGAGGACGCTGAGGTTAATCAAAGGCTTCATTTAGATCTCTTAGAGGAGACGAGGGAAAATTCTCAGCTAAGGCTAGCAGCATATCAGCAGCGCGTCGCAAGGTATTATAACAAGAAGGTAAAAGGACAGTTGCTGAAGGTGGGGGATTTGGTACTTAGGAAAGTGATGCCAAATACAAAGAACCCCCAACATGGAGTGTTTGGAGCTAATTGGGAAGGACCGTACAGAATAAAGTCTATCCTGTGGAAGGGGACTTATCACCTTGAAGACATGGACGGGAAGCTAATTCCGCGAGCTTGGAATGCGGAACATCTCCGAAAGTATTACCAGTAAGGCGTGGCTTTGGCCCCTTGCATATTTCTTTTATCATTTTGATTTATGCTCAGTTTATAGGCTAGAATTAAATAAATTCCTCCTAGCCTAGGGGGGTGGTGCATGTACCACTTACTTTGGGACTAGTTGAAGGGTCATTTTTCAGAAATAATTTCCCCACAGAGCATAGTAGTCGTGGGACTGGTGCACTTTTGACATCAGAGCGCATTATAAATAAAGTTTTGAAACAAACAAAAATCTAATATATTTGCTCAAACTGCTTGGTCTCATGACGCGTCCTAAGCGTAGGACGCGCCTTAATCTAGGGTTTTATATGAATGAAACACAAGAAAAATGTACTATTTCCAAGGACGCGCCCAAGTTATCTTGGTTGATGCTCCTTTGGACTGAATGTTACTATAATATTGACAACATAAGTAAAAAAGAAAAAGTGCTTGTCAAAGACGCGTCCTGCGGGAAGGATGATGTATTTTGGATCAAAGGTGAGGCGCGTCTTGAGTGATAGTTCTATGTGGATGTTGACTGAAGTAGTGGCTGCTAAAAGGATCAATAGAACTTGAGTAAAAATGTAACTAGGCAGTGTACTATTTCCAAGGACGCGCCCAAGTAAATATTGGTTGATGCTCATGATTTAAAAGCAAAAGCAAGTCCCTACCAAGGACGCGTCCTCCCTGAGATGAAATATTTTTAAGAAAACATTAAGGCATGTCAAACAGTTAGGACGCGCCCCGTCGTGCTTTGTGCCTTGGTTAAACACACAAGTACAGTGTAATGTCGTGTTCATGTACTTTCCAAGACAAACAAAGACGCGTCCAACTAGAGAGGACGCGCCCATAATGGATATTTGCTTGACGGGAGTAAAAATAATAAGTTAATCAAAGGAGACACGCCCTAAGTATGAGGCGCGCCCATGTAAAAAAAAAAGGAGAGTGCAAGTGGATGAAGTTCAAAAATAGTCTTTACAATTTGCAAGGCTTTAAAGGGCCTGCGCCTTTAAGGATAGTTTAGAAAAAGTACATGAAAAACATAGGACGCGTCCTAGGCAACAGGCGCGTCTTAGGGCTTGTCCTGGTCATTTGCAGGGGGAGGTTGAGTTTGGAGTGGAGCAGGCTCAGGGGACGCGTCCTCCTCCTCTAAGCCTAGGAAAATCCTCTTGTTTTTGATGGAGTCTGCGGCCCTTACCCTGAAATCGTTTACCCATATCTGGGTATCTGCATCAAACTTGGAGAATGTATACTCTGGGTCGTTGGCAATAAACCCAGAGCACCATTCCTCAAACCCAGCCTGGAAGCCGTGCTGGTAAACGAGCTTTTTCTCTTCTGTCCACCCATGCAGCCTATCATCATTCAGGATGTCGAGCTCCAGCTGCATGGTGGAGTTCAAGGTGATGACGTTGTCCACTTGTTTTTCCATTGCAGAGACATTGCCTTCCAGAACAGCTTTTTCTGTTTCTAGACGCGTCCTCTCTCCCTCCAGGCGCTTGATTTCAGTATCTTTTTCTTGTGTAAGCAGGGCAATGTGTTTTTCCAGAGATTTGACCTTGTCTTCGGCCTGGCTCTTTGCAGTATCAGTAACTGCAAGACGCGCCCTGAGCCTTGCCGCCATGTTGGCACTCTGTCTGGCATGAAGGTGAAGCTCAGCAGCGGCCTTCACCATGGTTTTTTCTGTTTGTTGCTCTGTTCTGAAAGTCCAGCCTCTGACTTCATCCTCTGAAAAATCCCCAACAGAGGACGCGCCCAGGTATCTAAGAACGAAGGACTGATCGTCAGGAATGATCTTTTGGCGTTTCGAGGGCGCGTCCTCCCCCTCCTCAGGAATTTCAAACGCGGGAGTCTCTATTATCTTTGGAGGAGGAGAAGGAGTTGCAGCAGGAGGTGGGGTTTTTGCCTTTGAATCAACCTTTATGGGAGCTTGTTTCCTTGCCCTTAGTTTTTTGGAAGCCCCAATTGCGAACCCTTTGGGGAGTGAGGCCATATCTGTAATATAAACATTGAAAGGAATTAGTTAGGTACAAGGAGACGCGTCCTAAAAGTAGGACACGCCCATTTCATGATATAAAGGACTACGTGCATGTCAGATATAAATGAACATAAAGATAAATAAATGTATGGTAACGACGCGTCCTAAAAGTATGACGCGTCTTACCTAAGACGTTTTCTATAATAAGGAGACATGCCCGGGGGGTAGGGCGCGTCCAAGGTGATAGTGCATATATGAAGTAACTTTTATAAATTATGCTAAAATTAAAGGGAAAAAGTGAGCATAAATACGATGCGTCCTAACGCCGTGACGCGTCGTACGTACAATGATTTCTTACCATGCTCTAAATCCACCTTCTTGGTGATGTCTGGCTGAATAATTTCTGTGGCTTGGAACCCTTTGGACTTTTCAGAAGCAGTAAGGATAGGTTTCCCATTGTGGAAATCTCGAAATTTGCAGAGGGAACCCACTCTTGGGGACAAAGCTCCTATTTTCTTCAAGTTCTCCTCGGTGATCATGTCCCTGAGGTTGAAATGTTTTTCAGCATACTGTAACACCTTTTCTGCTCTCTTCTTCTTCTTTCCTGCAAGCTCTTTCTGGGTCCTTTTATCTAAGAGAAGGGAGGATAGGTTACAACAAAGAAGACAAAGAAAGGGGTATAAAAGAAAAGGCGCGCCCTGATAAAGGGGACGCGTCCTGAATGTTGGACTCACTTGGTTCCAAGTTAAAGCGAACGCGTGTCCTTTTGACATCATAAATATAGAAGAATGGCTCCTTCCAGTCTCTTTCGTGGCTAATTTTACCTTCATTGAATCCCTTGTTGTTCAACCATTTGTTGACTACCAGGAAGTGGTACCCGGGAATTGATTTCCTGATGCTGTAAAAGAAGCTGAATTCTTTCATTGAGGACGCGCCCAGCCTTAAGTTATGGTACATGATGAACAGAGCCCAAGCTAGTTTGTATGAATTTGGTGATAATTGGACTGGAGCTACGTCGTACCATTTTAAGATTTTCTTAATGTATGGATGCAAAGGCGCGCCCACACCCAAAGAAATTAACTTTGGGGTAAGCACCATTCTGGGGATCCTTTGGTTCCCGACATTGAAAATGTGCGGCCTCATGGTTCGAAGAGGGCGCGCCCAGATTCCCTCCATGTCATAGTACTTCATGTGCCATTGAATTTCCCAATCGGTTGCCGTCGAGTCAAGAGCTACGCATGCCAGCTTGCCTTCTCTTTTTCTTCTAGCATTCTTCTCTGCCTCAGTTAGAGTGTCAAGCCTGGTCCAGTCACAGTCCACTTCAACATCTGAGGGATTCCAATGTTCCAGAGGGGAGTCTGATTTCTGAGGGGATACTGGATACGTTTCGGGGTCAGGAATCCTCCTTTCGAATTCATTCACGCTGAGAGGTGACGCGTCCTGAGAGGGAGCCGAGCCTTGAGAATTTGACGCGTCCTGGGAATAGGACGCGTCCTCGCCTGAAATGGCTATTTTTTGGGGTTTTTGGCTTGTGGTTAAAACAATTTCGTCGTCTGTCCAATCTTCAATGGCAGCCCTAGTATCGAGAACCGGAGTTCTTTGCCTTTTGACTCCCTTCTTCTCCATTCTTGAAAGTATGGGAACATGATCCATGGAGTCAGAACTGGAATTGGACATTATTGAGGTTTTTGATTTAAGGGAACAGAAGACGCGTCTTTCTGCTCTAAGGAAGGAATTCGTCCTGTGGATGTTGGGAAAGTCGGGTTTAAAAGAGATCAGGTGTGGGGAATAGGTTCCAATACGCTTGTTGAGTGCTTTAAACGGGTGAAATGGTGAAGAAGAAGACGCGTCCTCCAGCTGCAAAAGAATAAATAACAATTTGAGGACGCGTCCATGTTTTTTTTAAAAAAAAAAAAGAGGGAGAGAAGAAAAGGAAAAGAAAGATGGAAGGATATTTGGAGGGCGCGTTTTGAAAATCTACCGCAGGGGGGGTGTGCTACAATGATGCGTCCTAATAAACCTTTGGTCCTATGTTACCTTTGTTTGGGACAACTTGAACATGTCTTAAATTAGAAAATAGAGGACGTGCCCTAACAGAAAGACGCGTCCTACATGATTATAATAGCGGAATGTTAATCGACTGTTAATTATTTGGGGGAAATATGATGAAATCCTAGAAACATGTAGTTGGGAGATCAGGGAAGCAAAATATGTTATAGTTACAGATATATACACATATACATACAAGGAGAGCTAAGAATGGTGCATGGAAACTTGAAGCATATGAACGGGTTTTTACTCATTAAACTCGATTTACTTAATTAAATAAGAAGGTAAAGGAAGATTTGTATACCTTATGAGTTGGCGGTTGGATTGAGCTAAAGAAGTAGGGAAATGGCTGGATAGATCACCGGAATTTGGACCTCGAAACTCCTGCTTGAAAAGGTGGCAATGGCGGTTGTATGAGAGAGAAAAAGAGATGGTAGTGGTGGTGTGGTGCAACTAGGGTTTTTATAGAAGAAGGATGACCCTAAGGATGACAGCTGCGCACCACATGCAGAGGGTGAAGTTAAGACGCGTCTTCCCGTCGTGACGCGTCCATATATTTTGAGCCAAATTTCGCTTGAAAAGAAATTCCAATTTTGTTTTTAACTGCAAATGGAATTTGGGGGGTAGTTGTTATATCCAAAATTTGGCATTGGATAGACTCGGGTCAAACGCGGGCTGGTTAGAGTCAAACTCGGCGTTGCAAAAGGAAGGACGCGCCCAAGCCTGTAGGACGCGTCCACCACGATGGAGGTATCTAGCAACTGCGGTTTTTTAGCAATGAAGGTTGGGGTACGCGTCCAGAGGATTAGGACGCGTCCTGTCTCTATGGAATGTTGTGAGGAGTAGTTGTTGGAAAGATAATGCAGGTTTTATGAGGGTCAGGACGCGTCCGATGTCTCAAGACGCGTCCTCTGTGTGGTAGATGTATTTTCGAGGATGGGCTCAGGACAAAGCACGCATGGAAAGGAGCAATGAAGAGGTATTTTTACTAATGTATTTGTTGCAGGTACTCTTTGAAGAATTCCCTTCTTGAGACGGTCAAGGAGGGGGATGTCCGTGAAAAGCTTGAAGGCCTCCAGGGGTATGCCTGATGATTGAAGGCCTCCTCCTGTATTCAACGGGTGTCCTCGTTGGGGATGTGGGGTTTACCTTGGTGTGTGCTTTGGGAGCTCTGTTCTTGTATTCAATGGGTGTCCTCGTTGGAGAACTTTGGAGTCATCCTGCACTTTGCACCCAAGAGCTTGGGATCACCTGTCCTGCTATCTGGTGGGTTATCCTCATTCGGGGGACAGGGACGCGTCTGGCATTTGGGGTGAACCGTGGCTATACCTGCATTCGTTAATCAAGGGAGATAGCTGTAGCGGAGTGTTATCCTTGCGCAGGGAGATGCACTATCCGTGAAGTCCTACGATTACGGATGAGCCTTGGGCCTTTGCGGTTGGGCCTCATAGTTGGACATTCCTAAAGCTAGCAGAAGATGGATATTGGATGGGCTTCTATTGGGCTTAGGAGTAAGAAGTCTCAATGCATTAGACTTCTTCTTCTACGAGAACTACGTCAGGCTTGATCCCTATATAAAGGGTACGTAGGCACATTGAGAGGGTAAGAAGTTGAGAGCTGATAAGAGAGCCACCACTTACTCTGATCAATCTCAGCCTAAAACAACTATAAACCACCACACACCGCTTAAGTTTCCGGTAAAGAACCACCGTCACAGATCTTAGTTCCGGCGAAAAACCTCAATCTTTGTTGTTACCAGATTCCTCCGTCAACAGAGCCAATAACAGTGTAGTTATATCTTGAAACATAATCCCTGCAATAAAAAAAACCCATCAAACTTACATACATATGTAAACATTTATTTATTCAAAAAATAATAATAATTTAAAATTTTGAAAAATAAAGAAAAACCTGGTTTGGGAAAATTGGGAACAACACGAATTGTGGATTTGATGTGAAGGATGCGAGGATCATCATTGCAACAAGCTGACATTGTAGTGAAATAGAGTGAGCTAGCCAAGTGTTCTAACTCACTCTATATAATAATATATATGTATGTGTGTATAGTTGTTTATGCCTGGGAGAGACTGTGTGGAGTGAGGGGAGGGAAAATAGAGTGGGGAAAAGGAATTTTATAGAGGGGGCAAAGGAACGAGACTGAAATTAACAAATGAAATAGTTGTTTAAGAGTAAATTTAGATATTTTAATAAAATTATTCGGATATTTCAATTCTTTTATTATATTATATAAAATCTCTTATAAGTAATTTTTTCAAGATTAATTTTTTGGAATCAAAAAATTATTTCAAAAAACGAACTACAAATTACTAATATTAGTAAATTTCTTTGATCAAATTTTTAATTTGATTCAAAAAATTATATTTTTTATCAAAAGGGTAATTTTCAAATAGAGTCAATGTTATTAAAATAATATTGATAATTATAATCTAAGCGATGAGCATTGGGTAATCGGGATATCTTTATTTTTCTTTAAAAAATTAAATATATATATAATATTTATCAAAAAATTATATAAATTTTAATATTTATTATTTTTTGTTTTGTATCAAGTTTTAAACATTATTTTTAATTAATAAGTATTTATAATTTAAATACAAAATAAAATAAGAATCACATGAATTTAAAATGAATTTTTTAATTAATAAAATGAATATGAAAATTTTTAAATACATATTAAGAATTTTAATGTAGGAGCCCCTAATTTTTTGCAAAATTTCTTCCACTCCCTGAATCGTGTATGTGACGCCCTCAATCTCGGAGTTAGAAAATGAGGACTCACACACCATTAAATTAACATTAAATAAGTATAAACCCCGATTAACTATTAATAGAATCTAACAGGATTAAGTTTGAGAAAAGATTACAACTACCAACCAGATAATATATAATACAACCCAAAATAATATTTAATTTACACAGTCGATTCCGACTTGGAACCGACAGATTACTCATTGTATCTTTACAAACTCTTCAGCTAAAACGCTTACTCACACAACTGGTACTACCTGCTCTGGCATTTGGAAGCCTACGACACAGTAGGGGCCACTAGGTACGCTCTTACAAGCAGTGCGCCTAAGCCTGCCCCTCTTCTCGCTTAACTGTCATGGTTAGAACAAAGCAAAATATATGAGCAAAAAAATTCATCAAGTAACTATATGACAATTATATAATGCAACAATATCAAATAACCAAAATTGCTTTTAAGGCTAACTACTTTACTTCTCTAGGTGGCAGAATTCTGTCTTTGGGCTATGAAAAGGTTATGAAGAAAGATTTGGACTCTCATGAATCAGGGCTCTCAAGAATCAGTGCTCAAGATAGGATGAAAGCCGACATTATCACAAATCATTAACGGAATCTCAAGGATATTTCAAGTGGAAAGCAATAATCTACTCAACTCTGAGAATCAATTATATGACTGATAACAATATCAGAACAAGAATCAGGGTTCTCAAAGCTGTATGTTAAACAATAACACAATCAACTCTTCTCAAATCATTTAAAATCATTTCATTTTCAAAGAAGCAATTGCTAAGGCAAAGTATTCAATATCTTTTTATAAAGTGATAGGGAACCCTTGATTGGACTACTTTAACTTTCATAAATTATAATACGGGTGATCAGCCTGTACCGACCTCCATCTAGTCGTTAAGGTACCTATGGCATAATTTAAGCCTTAAACTATACTAGCCCCGCTAGTCTCTTATATGACTAGACTAGTCACACTAGTATCTTACGTCTCAATCCAATCCATCAGGAATTCATTTGGAAAACCTTCTGTTGAAAAAGAAAGGTTTTACTAAGTTCATTTTATCATTACCAAGAATATGAAATCATTCGGACTCTTTCAAGTCGAAACTCATTCTTAAGTTCAATTTCAAGTTTCAAAAGAATTGAATGAATCAAAAGTAATCAAAGATCAATACTATGGTCGAGATCAAATGATAATCAAATACGTAAGTTAGGGATTCAGAACAATTCTGAAAATCACTACAGAATAAGGTTTACAATGAAGTATATAGGTTAATCAAAACAATACGCAAGGGAGTTCATAAAGGTTCTTATAAGGTTAACGAGAATTCAAGATATCCAAAGGAAACAATAGGTAATCAGGATATGAATCAACATGGTTACTATAAGGGTTTTGAACAATAATCATATCAAGTCGTTACAAGAATAATATCAGGGTGTTTCAAAGGATCAATAACAGGTATGGCACAAGAATCAATAGGGTTCAAGAATCAACAACATGTTATCACAAGTGTTATAAGGATCATTACTCTATCATGGTACCAACAATATTCTCTCTATAAACCATTTTTATAAGTAGGCAGAGTTATTTGTCTGAATTCGCTTTCCTGTTTTACGGGGTTTGAGCTACTGCCACCTAGAACACCTTTCCCTTTTCTAGCCTGAATGCCTTCACGCTCCGAATCTACAATTTAAACATAAATCCCTTATTAGCAACTTATTCAATACTCGACGTTGCTCAGAACGTCTAACGATTACCCCTTATCGCAATACCCTAACAGTATATACTTGATCATATTCACATAGCACGTATACGATATACTCGTATACTTTAAATCAAATAGTCATCAAATCACCTATTACGACGCAATTATAACACATAGCATGCAATTCCTTATACCCAAACTTTATACTTCAGTTATAATAACGATTGTACATTCCTATATCAAAACGACTTATTCTCCCCTTCTTAATCCATAAAATTCGAACTGAACTAAACAATATATTTAATACTTCTTATTATTAGGGATGGCAATCGGGTCGGATCGGATCGAGTATTACAAAATTCATATCCAAACCCGAAAATTATATCCATACTCGAACCCGATCCGAACCCGAAAATGAATATCTGAACCCGATCCATCGGATTTCGGATCGGATTCGGGTTGGATATTTATACCCGAACCCGAAACCCGAAACCCGAACCCGAACTCGAAATTTGAAAATTTGTATAATTATTGATATTGTAAGTGCTTGGGATCGAACATGTGACTTGTAGAGAAAGAGTTTTAACGTGTCATCTTCAACCACTACACCACATCATTAATTGTGTTATTATATGTATAGCTAATATTTAAAAAATCAACTCAATTGAACCTAGTTTTTAGATTTATTACTAAAAATGTTTTGTTAACCTTATAAAACTTATCACCCGTTTAATAATTGAATAATTATATTTTATTAAACTTTATAATTAGTTAATTGTTAACATCAATATAAAAATATATATTCTAAAAATTATATAATGATATGTATAATGTATAATATATATTATAATATTATAATATGTAATATATAAAATTTTAATATTTTATATATAGTTAATATATATATATATATAATAATAATTCGGGTTTTTTCGAATTTCATGTTCGGATCGGGTTCTGATAGAGTTTCGGATTTCAAATCGGGTTTCGGGTCGGTATACCTAATATCCAAATCCAAATCCAAAAAAAATTGGATTTAAAAATTAAATCCATATCCAAATCCAAATCCAAAAAATCGGGTTCGGTAAATCCAAAATTTCGGGTTTCGAATCGGATTAATTTGTCATCCCTACTTATTATCTTAAGATGCACTCATATATCTTTACATGCATGATTCTAATTTAACATCCGAGCCTCATTACAACTTAGATTCAAAGAACGACTCCATAACACCTATTAATCACCAAAATTCGAATCAACAAGTCACCCAAAACAATGCACCATTCGGCCCTAATCAAATACCACAACATGCAAAGACAATTTCACTAATTGAACTTATTTTAAGTCAAATTTAGCAAGACCGATCCTTAGTATCACCCTCTTTTGAACAAAAACTAACCAGATTTGCACTTAAACAATACCATCACATGCATTTATCAAACTAAGTTCACAAATCAATAAAATCAAAATAATTCTAAGAACAATCATTAACAAGTCATTTACATCCATCGAAATTAACTTAATTCTTTTTAAAAAATCAAGAATCCCTTCGGTTTTATAGAAAACACCACATGCAACTATCGAAAATAAAGTTTCAATATTATAGAGTTCAGTTTATACATCATTACTCACCACCGGTTCACTGGAGTTCATCACCGGTGGCGGTGGTTTCACGGTGGTGCCCCCATTCGGGGGTTTCCAACCTTGAACCTCCGATTTTTAACCCAAAAGTACAGCAACTAACACATTCATCTCATAATCATCATATAATTGACAAAATTTCAAGTCAAACAATGAAAGGAATCAAGAGTTGAGCTCTCGGCTCAACACCGAACACAAACACACACGCACACACGCATGCAAGCACCTACACACACGCACATGATTTAAAGTATATATATGGAATAAGCATGGAATTTTATGGAAAAATCCATTGAAATCAATGGGAGAAGAGGGTTGTACCCCGAGAGAGAGAGAGAGAGAGAGAGAGAGAGAGAGAGAGAGAGAGAGAGAGAGAGAGAGAGAGAGCACGGTGAAGAAAGAAAAATAAAGGGGGAGGGTGGAATTATATAATAAGGGGCAGGGGTATTTTGGTAACTAGCAAAGTTCTATTCTTTTCTATTCTCTTTTCTTTTTATTCTTAAGCTTAAAAACGAATTTAAATATTACATAGCCCTCTCATAAATATGAAAATGAAAGGAATATCAATTTTAAAATATAGAGTTCGAAATTAGCTTTCCAACCATATTTTTAAAATAATTTTTGAGCGTACGATTCATTTAATACAGGTTTTACAAGATTGCGCTCAAAATTGAATTATGGCTCGATAAGATCATTTTAAAATACACCGATCACCAAATAATTTCATCCATCATCTTTAGAAAGTCTGTAGGACTATTTTTAAGATAACAAAACAAATTTAATGTCTTAACCATACTTGGATAATTTTATAAAAATATATACAGGTTCAATAAACCTCATTTTAAATCTAATAAATCCCTTAAAATCATTTAAAAATAACCAGAGCATATAATTAAGCATATTTTTAAGCACTAGCACGTATTCACATATCACGACTCATATCATGCCACATTCGATCATAAGATTTCCCCTTTTAATTAATATTCACTTTTCGCGTAACGGGTCGCGTCCTATCTGACGGCCCGACGCTGAGCGTTTTAAACTACGCTTCTCAATCATCCTCTTTATATCAGCTGACACGTCAAACTGAAATATAATATTTATTTAAACATTTCCACTTCACATAATTCACATAATCACGCTTTATTCACATAATATATAATTACAACACAAAAGTATACTTTATTCACTTAATCACGTCACGAATTTCTCGGTCGCTACAGTGTAAATCTCAATCCCCGCCTCCTTTGATGTGGGAACTGAATTCAATCCTTGCCTCACTTGATGTGGGGACTGAATTTGGATCGGGAAGAAAAAATACCCATTGTTGATCATTCTATGTATAAAATGTTTAAAATAGTTCTTACTAGAATCAGTTTTTCATAATTATTAAATTCATGTTATCTATCTTCTAATCTCTATTTTGCTATTAAATACATTAACATTTACAATAATTCGTATCATTTTACAATCAAATGCTACATCCGTCCTGATTTTTATTGTCCATAATTATCATTTTCACTCGTCCCGTAATAACTATCCACATTCTATAACTATGGTAAATGATGATGTGTAAAAGAAAAGAAATAAGGTGAATATTGTTATCCCAATTCTATTCTATGCCAATTATTAATGAATAATTTTAGAGGTACCAAAACCTCGTTTGTTTTAATGTGACCCACCTATATAACTTCGAATTCCTTGAAATAAAAAAAAGTTAAGATGTTTGGTTTGCTCAATTTTAGATTAGGCGAGGGAACTCCAAGTTCGAAGGTTTTTGTTGTTTCCTTAGTCCACCATTGTCACAACTCACAAGTTACATAACTATCTAATATAAAAATATTAATTACTTATCAAATTTAACTACATGAATTATTGTTGCATAACAATAAACCAAACACAGATTTTTTAATTACCTAGAAATTTATAATTGTAACTTAGTTACGGGGAAGTTAAAGTTCTTATGTAATCACGTAATTGACGAAACAAATAAGGCCCAAATTGGCATCCAAAATTGTTTTCAATTGTCACGGGTAGTGGTTTCATTACCTACAATTCAATTAATAATAATGGACCCCTGCATTCACATAAATTATCTCGATAATATCCTCCCATTTGTCAAGGCACCAATGTCTCATCAAACATTTATGCCGAATTCTCGAGTTTACTAAACAAAGAAAATATAAAAAATCAGGAAGGAAAAAAAGAAGAAGATATTTTGTATATAATTTTCTTTCTTTTATTCCCAAGTTTTTGAATAAAAGAAGAGAAATAGAAATTGTGTTGAAATATTCAATATTATTATTAATGCAATTTATTTCTTTATAATCTCGGTTTTGGAAAGAATATGTTGGTGTGAAATTGATTAATATTTAACTTCACTTTTTAATTTTTTTCAAAAATTTCAAAATCCGTTATAAAAAAATAATAAGCACGTGTTTTTTTCATTTCTGTCCAAATTTTAAACTCGGATCCATAATGTTAATGAGCAAATTTAAGGTACTTGATATTTTAAAGAAGTATATGATATGATATAAATTGTCAGGTTTATAAAAAAAAATATTATCGAGTGATAAAATGATGAAAAATATAACTTTAGGTTCTAAAAAACATAATTTTAACGACCAACATATGTACTAGCTATTAATAAACTCTATACAGTTAAATATTTTTAAAATAATAAGGTTGTGACTAATAATAAATATTATTTTAATGAGTTTATTACTTTATCGGAAGTAAAAATACACTGTGTCCATTATGTTAGAACCGGAGAAAAATATTATTTTAGAGATATTATTACTTTATCGAGTATTATATTATCGAGGTTCAACTATACTACTTTGTTTAACTTGCTACCACAAAACAATATTGATGATGTAATTTATGTATTGCTTATCTAATTTATATATGGCCAATATAAATATGTAGAATGATTTATCACAATAATTAATTATTATGTTTTTTTAAAATTTTAACTAAAAATTTTAAAAAATACTTTATTTAGGTTATCTATTTCTATAATAATTTTTCTTAAATGCATATGAGTCGCTTCTAACCTTTTAGAGGAGGTCATTTATAATCCAGCGCACACTAAACCAAGTGCGATGTACAACCGCACGAATCAACGGTTCCTCTCGTACTAGATTGAATTAATATTGCGGCACTGTCATCAATAAGGTAAAACTAACATATCTCTATAATTATGTAAAATTATACTTTAAATTTTTTTTGTTCGACAAATGTGATTGATCAAATATAATCCTCTATCTTTTTTGCTAAAGGAATACAAAGCCGCAATTCTAAATTTTTTATATATCTCTAAATATGCCACTTACATGATAGGTAGATGTCACATAGATTTGTTATCATAGATTTGTTATCTAATAATTTTGTACCATTAGAGTTGTTTTTAGATATAATTTTAACTAATATATTATAGGTGACACCATTCGAGCGTACATTTTTTTTATATATAATTAATCATGTAAGTATATATCACGAGTCAAACTCGTGATCTCTCATAAAAGGGACACGAACTCAACCAGTACACCGGCAGTTTTATCGGCTTATCGTCAGAGCGTGTACTTTTCTCCTATAACAAAATTTTACATAATCACTTTGTTATTCTATTTTAGTTAACAAGTTTTGTTATCATCCTTGAATATTGTTTAACAGCTTTATAAATACATGGTTAAATCAAAGGTAGTAATTTATACCCGATCAAAACTTATTCTGACACATAAAAATTTATTTTTGACCAAAATAACTTTGACCTTTACCGGTTAAAGTTGTCACATATTTCAATAAAATGAATATTTTATTTTATTATTTTTACTCAGGCCTCATTACAATAAAATGAAATTATATTGGAAAGAAAAGTTGTTCGAAAATGGTTTTGACTCTATTTTATTCCAAAAAAATGAGTAACCGGTTCTCGAAAAGTACACAAAATGAATACTCAAAAAACTAATCAAGTATCATTTTCTAATGAATTTCCCCCTCATATGTACTTATATACTAATTTAAAACAAAACTATATAATAATACTTATATATTAAAAATACACTTGAAATAATAAAATTTAAATACAGCTTACTTGTTTGATAAATATTAACTGAATAATCAAACATTAGTTTTAATAAAAAATCACATATCATTTCTAATAAATGTGAATATTTTAGAAAAAAGCTAAAATATATATAATTTTACGTTTGATCATCTTTTGAGATAGTTATAAAATAAATTAATAAAAAATTGAGAAAATCAAACTCGTGTTTGATCGAGTCAAATCGAGTTTTGACTGATTTTTTATAAAATTATTTTTTAATCCTATTACTCAAAACTTGAATCAGTCAAGGGGTTAAAAATAAGTACTTACTAGTGATTTTTAGAATACCGCTCATAAGAGATGCCCATCTCTAATTTTTGACAAAATTGTACTATTCATATCTCAGTTAATTTATTTTTGCACTTTAATGGCTCAAACAAAAAACATGCCAATTGTTTGGCTAAAAAAATCTTTTTAAACCAAAGGGGTGGTGGGTACAGATATTGCCAAGTCTCATATACATATATTGCCAAGTCTACTTTGAAAAATACGAGCTCGTACTTTTGCTTTCTCATATATATGTAACGTACAAAAATCATATATTGCACGTGCCACAAATATTTGTAGTTATATGACACAGGGATGAGAGATCACGCAAATGATCTCAGGTAAAGCAAAAGTACCAAATATATGGAGTATCGGAAATGGATAAAAGCATGCACGTATACGTTGGATTGGAGAAAGAGAATCTATAAAGACATAAAGCTGTTCGGATTTTTTTCAGAGTTCCAAAATAATACCGCATCTATTTATGTCTGACTCATTAATTAGATAAATAAATATGGGGTTTGCGACGAAGATTAAGAAAAAATGAATTTAAAAAAAAATGAATAAAATTGTGAGATTAATTAATATTTAAGGTATAAAATGAGTCTAGTAAAAAAATGTAGTGCATGTGGTTCTTTTTATATTTTAAAATTTTATTATTTTTGAAATGCATAAATCTGGAATATTATTATACATAAATGAACGGACAGAATGAGTATATTTTAATTGGTATATAAATCGGGGACTCGATTTAGAGTATTCGAAAATTAGAGGTCAGTCAATTTGGACTTAAATGAGTAATCCATCAATTACTTGAACATTAAAACAAGTATTCAAAATATCGTATGGATGAAGACGTAAATGAATTGAACCGATTTTACTAAAAAAATCGTAAATTTTCAAATTTATTCCAAACATACTCACAAGCAACAGTAATCCTCCGTGATGTTGTAGGGTGGAGGACAAGGAAATGTGGTTATATACTTGTGTTGTGTGTACAGGGGATGAAGTTAGTGAAGATTTGATGAAAATCAAACTAAAATTATTTCATTCAACTATACAACCTCTTACCACTATATTATATTGTCACATATGCTTTTTATCATATACATAATATGTAAGTGTGCTATATAAATATTTTATTTAACCTTAAAGATACTTACTTGAATTTCGCAAAAAAAAATATAGTTAGTTGAATATTTGTACAATTAATTTTTAAGAATTAAATTATAGATATAAAATTAGGCATAGTACACAAATGGATTATTATCTTATTTATTAATCATTTTTTAGTTTGAAAATATATCTCATATATTTTTAACATATTTTTTATTATAAAAAGTAATTAAAATGTACATATATAATTTAAAAAAAAATATTGAAAATAGAATCGCTTATATATAAATAATTTATATTGGTATCACATATTTAGATAAGTTCGAATTATAATGAGTCAATACATTTTAGAACTTGGCCCATTGTTAAAAAAATTTGAAATTTGACTACATGACATGGCCGAAAAACATCGTCACATTATACGTTTAGTAAATTTAAATTACAAGTTCGCCGAGAATATCTTACCAATAATGTGAATTTTTTTAATATTTTATGTTAATATAAATTAATGTGTTTGGGGTCTTTATAAGATCAAGTCAATTGATTATTTATATTAAAATTACTAACTTCACTCGTAACATATTATTATTTTTGAAATTTGTCCAGATTTTAAGAATATTTGAAATTTGAAATGAGATCTCACGAGATTTGTTAAAACTACGATGATATATTAAATCGATTTATTTGTCATTTTCCACTTTAAAAAACTAGCTTTTTTAAAAAGAAATCTTTTAGATAACAATATTCATCGATCAAGATAATATTGTACAAATATTTTAAATTATTTTAATATTTTGAATTATTCAAATAAAAGTTATATTTATACTATATTGTATCATTTGATTCAATGCATTTTATATTATTTAAGGAAAAAACATATATTGTTCAATAATTTGAAGGATTTAACAAGGTCAACTGATATTTATAAAACTTTATCGAACTGATTTTTTTTAATTTTTGGAGAATAGTATAAAATGTTATCAAATTATTATATGAAGAAATATCAGAGTCGTAATGAAAGAAACTTAAAAATAGTTTAAGTAACGATATAATTACAATTTTTCTTTCGAATTCTTGATAAAAATCATGAATATCAATAATAAGTTTTAAAAATATATAATTCAATTTTAAATTACAGCCATGATTGATACTCGGTTGCGTAAAAAATAGATATGGATTTTTTTGTCAGTGATAATGTGAATATCATATATAAATTATAGCAATTTATTTATTACATAATTTTAATTTTTGAATAATTTAAATCCATGTTATTTAAATAATCAATTGTCTCACTATATGTTAATAATGATTATACATGTACATAAATCAGATATTTAGCATATAAATAATTGAAATCATCATAATTTACTAATAGATGTAATATACAATAATTTACATGCTAACACACACATACTGTTAGGTAATGAATCACACACAGAGGGGGGTGAATATATTTTTCTGATTTTAGGCTTTTCTTGAAAGTTAATGGTTGAACAAAGTAAATTAAATCATGTATAGAAAAGTTTTAATGCAGAAATTAAACTTGCATAAAATAAAGAACACAAATCTTCAAAACTCACTTAATTTTTATATTAAAAATTAAGACTATTTTGTTACAAAATTTCTAAACTCTTTAATGTTAAAGATCTCAGCTTCTTCTTGAGAGTGATACAAGAGATTTTATCTAAATTATTACTTCTAACTAGAGGACCAGTGTTAACTTTATAACTCAGTTAACTGCTGGTTTACACAGTGTATAATAAACATGCTATTAGCTTTTCTAAACTGTCACTTGTCATTTCTCTTTATAGAAAAGCAGATCTTTCATTTCTGGCTTAGCATATCTTTAGCATCCTGTGTTTACTTTAATCTTCCTCTGTCAGTTAATCCTTGCCATTGATCTTGCACACTCTTCAAACTGCTTTTTGTAGACTTGTCAATCCAGCTGCTGGATTATTTGTTGATTGTTTATCTTGGATATTGAACTGATCTACAATTATGTACTTTGAGACTGTACCTCGAGATCTTCAGTTTGAATTAGTAGCACATTTGACATCTCGATAAGTACATAGGCTTATCGATATTTCTAGCACTCCATATTGAGTTTGACTTGTAGAGGTCTTCAGCTTGTCGAGATTTCTAGTCTTCAGATCTTCACTATGACTTATCGATAACTTTGAGTTCTCTAGTGAAGGAATGACTTGTCGATATCACCAATCTTCAGTTCTTTATTGGCTTATCGATATCTTCTTGAGTTCTCGAGTAGCTTTCCTGACTTCTTCACTCCCGGTGGATATTTCTCATCCGTCGAGTAGATATATAGCTCATCCGTCGAGTAGATATTGCTCATCCATCGAGTAGATGTTGCTCATCCATATATAGCTCATCCGTCGTGTAACACCCCCAAATCCGGGGTCGGGGATCCGGGTTGTCACGAGTTCCATTTCCCTTAATAACACCCAATCTTAATAAATAATCAACTATTCTGTACTGTGACCCCACCATAAACACACACACCACAAGTTATAGTCTCAGAGTTGAATATCCAAAATAATCACAAGTCGTTTTATTCCACAATTATATGCCAATACACCTTAAAAGGGTTTCTGAATAAATTTACATTTTCTTTGCCATTATTACAATTGATAAAGATACATAAGTCTGGTACATCAAAAGTTGAAAGCCTAGCCTATTGGTAGTTCCTACCTCAGCTACAGCGACATCAACGCTTCAAGAAAACTGCGGAACGTTTCCTAACCGCTTGCGAATTGGAAGCTTGGTTTTGTTCATCTTTTCTATCTGTTGTTGTGTGATGAAAGAAGAAAGCAAGGGTGAGCAGCAAGCCCACCAAAATAATATGTATAATGATTAATAATATATGAGCCTTCTCATAGTACTCATGAAAGTCTTGGTCAAAAGAAATGAACCAAGTTTGATATCTTAATGCGATGAAGTCGCAAAATATTCAGTATATATACATATATACTTTTCAAAATATTGGAAGTCCTCTTCCATGCATAATATAAACAGAGTTCCAGTTTATAACTGTATAAAACTATCGTTGCAAGGTGATCTCATATATCTAACCTTGTCACAACGTTTTTATGAAAATCTTTGACATGCATAAGATAATCATTTACTAGATATAAGTTTAAAAGATGAAGTTACAAGATACTCCAATATACTTATATCTTTTTCCAAATACTACTTGAACTACCACCGTTCAAGTTATAATTAGTTCAAAAGTTCATCACATAGATGAGACTACAAGATAATACTTGAATAGATTCAATCTTTAAAATATCATCAAAATAAAATGAAGTTATGAGATACTTCATTTGATGCACACATCAATTTGAAAACTTGACCCTGCCAACACTCAACAATCGCCCACCCGTAGCCTTTCTATCGAAGTGCTCTGGGTAGTGTTGCAGAAATATCCAATTGGATGATGAACTCATTACGGGAGTTTGCCGCGCCAGGAAGACCACTTAAGATGATCAGTCGTAGTAGTGCAACCCCACCATTTTCTACAAGTAGAGGAGAACCTGTCGGATTTACTTGTCAACCGAACACTGGACTCCTAAGGAATGGACCGTCTTAGCGGAACTTCCAGGCCATTATGGGCCAATATAATAAGGCTGGGCCGGCGCCACTCGACCACTTACGCCACTCCTAGTTCAGATGAAATCCATGACTCTGAAACGTAAAGCTCGTCCCCCCTTTTCCCAAGTAGAAACTTGTTGATACGGCTCCACCAAGAAGTCGTATCTAGTTGGAAAGGAAAACTCACCGATATTTCCCAGACGATGCCTGTTAATGGATTAACTTGTTCCAAGAATTTTACTTCCCGAGTGTTGGGTAAGTAATCAAAATTCTTTTATCAAGACAGCAACCTTGTTGCGAATATAAAACACACCACAGAACCGGATCCCTCAGGTTTTGAACGAGTATTTAAATCCCCTTCGAAAGGAGGATCTTAAATATAAAAATGAGTTTTGGGATCCGCTCTAACTTTTAAAAATCATTTTGAAGACTCGCAAAACATTTTTGAGAATGTTCGGAGTGATGCTGATTTAACAAAATAAATCAGTCCCGATATATTAGAAAATATCTGAATATTATTATTTAAATAATATTCCCATAAAGAATAATCTTTATAAAAATAATGGAAGTAGAAGTTTTAAAACTTATACTTGAAATGAATATTAAATAACCAAAGACATACTTATACGAAAGTACTATCTTTATTTGAATAATCAAAAGTGAGTTTGATTATCGACACCTTATTCTTTAATAAAATAAAGAATATATCTCAGTAAATAATCGGAGTCATAGATCCTCAAATGAATATTCAAAATAATATTCAATAAATAAATAAGC
The DNA here is from genome assembly GCF_009905375.1 of Apium graveolens. Lineage (NCBI taxonomy): Eukaryota > Viridiplantae > Streptophyta > Magnoliopsida > Apiales > Apiaceae > Apium > Apium graveolens. The sequence goes on from NC_133654.1 coordinate 36,118,503, forward strand.
TGAGTCATAAGCCCTCGAATGAATATTCGAAATAATATTCAATAAATAAATAAGCTGAGTCATAAGCCCTCGAATGAATATTCGAAATAATATTCATTAAATAAAATAAGGTTATGGAATAAACCTTATTCGATTAATAGTTTTGAAAACTATAATCATATATATATATATATATATATATATAATCTACTCGGGATCCTCGACTCCCGGTTTTAGAAAATATTTTCACCTTTGGGTCCCTATACTAAGGGTATATGCAAATTACCGCTATTCTCTAGCATAGGTATTATCAACTGAACCAACATATATATATTTCAAGAATATGAAACAGGCATGCATATATACCATATCACATGCTACAATATATAGCAAGAATTTGCTAAATAACCATTATGCATCTATCACAAGATAATGCATGTACAAATGTATACATCACAACAACAGTATAACGGATAGAAAACTTGCCTGAGTGCTCCCGGATAGACTTAAGCTTAGAGTGGGTCCGATAACCTATGAACAACAACATAAGTCGGAATTAAACCCCGGTCGCTTAAGAAACTAGACTTAAACCATTTAGAGTCCTAACGTTCGCTTTCGCGCTTAACGATTCACTTAAGTCGCTCGAGTACATCTCGGCTCCACCATTTTTAATAAATTAACCATTAAGGGTTTTAAGGCGATTCTTTTGCGAGTGTCTTACCAACTTCCTAACACACTTAACATAATTGTTTCATACTTCAATTAGTCCTTTAAGATCTTTAACCTATGTTTCGAAGTAAGGCGAGGGGTAATGATTCGTTCGCGAAATGTCGTTACTTAAAAAGGCCGTTTCTCCTAAACCGTACATCGGAATCAAACGAACCACATATCAAAACGAAGCTCGTAACATGAACTATCTAAACATGGCAATGGTCAAAACCTAGCAGGGAGTTCTCGGGTCCTAATGTTATGAACAAAAGCAGTCTAAAGTAAATCGGACATTACGACGGCTATGTTTACGCGATTTCCCAATTTTATACCATTCCAATTCAACCACCAATCAATCCCAATTCATTCATACAATCAACATTCATCCAAAACACACTACAACAGTCCCAACACCTCAAGTTCTTCCAATTTATGTTATTCTTATCATGAACTTAAACTATACTTAATTCCTTTAACAAATCAACAAGATTCAACATTCATACCACTACCACTCCAACCCAAACTCTAAACAAACAAGCTTCATGCTTCACATATACTATATTACTCATAACCATTCCTAAATACTCAAAACTAAAGCTAGGGTTTGGAGTTTATACCTTTTTGAAGCTTCTTAATCAATGAAAGATCCTGGGAATGCCCATGGAAGCCTTGATCTATGCTTAAGCTACCTTGAACTTTCATAAAAAAACAAGAAAACCAAAGTTATTTCTTGAAGGTTACTATTCACCATCTTCTTCCTTAATTTATTGGAAGAGATTGTGAAGGAATTTGAAGTTTAAACTTATAGGATATCCATATCTATGTACAAGGAACCTTAGATAATTACCTTGTGATTTAACAATGCTTGGAACTTGATTTTTGATTTTTCTTCCTTTGAAAAAGAAGAAAAGCCGAGAGCAAGATGATGAGAATGAAATGATTTTGTGTTTTTTGATTTGTTTGGCTTAGCTTGGTTGTTTTTTTTGTTTTGTTTTTGGTTAATTACCTTAAAAACCTTATATTTGTGTGGTTATAAACCAACCACACCTCCTCCTTCCCTATGTCATGCTTGTATCACCTTATTGTGTCATCATCTCTTACTTGCCCTCTTTTCATTGGTTGGATGACCTCATCATCCCTAACCTCCTTGATTAACCTCCTAATTGTTTGCCTAGTGACCGCTGATCTGTTATACGGTTCGCTTAACTTTCGTTTTCGTTTATCGTTTGAGGGATCATACCCGGGATCTTATTACTTGGGTTTCCTTAACCTTTCTCAATACATTATAATCCTTTTATGATCCTCTCTTATAATCCTTTAATTTAAATCCTTTTTATCCTGTTACCTTATACTCAATTCTTTCCGTATCTAGTGGATTTCCGGGAAAAAATCAAAGTGTTCGGAATTGGATTCTGACGATCTTTACATACAGTTATATACCATATAGAGTACTAATAAAATCTCAGAATATCAATAACAGAACCCCTACATAGTGTGGCATGAAAAGTTTTCTCATTCAGCAAAAACACTATTCATAAGGGTTTCAAAAATTTTCCAAAAATTGGGGTTATTACAGTCTCCCCTCCTTAAAAGGATTCCGTCCCGGAATCAGATAGAAAATGAATAGGGATACTTTCTTAGCATTACACTTTTTAACTCTCAAGTAAATTTTCCCACATTGTGGTCCTACCACCAAACTCCGCCTAGTTTGATAACCCTTCTCCTAAGCACTTGTTCCTTTTCACTCTATAACCCTTCCTGGTTGCTCCATATAGGTTACGTCTGGTTGCCTGTCTATGCGCTCATATGCCCCTATTTATCTGGCATCCGAATTACACTTCCTTAACATTGATACGTGAAACACGTTATGACTTGCTACATGTTCTGGGGTAAGGCTAGCTCATATGCTAACTTCCCAATACTTCTTAATATATCCAAGGGTCCGACAAATTGTGGACTTAGCTTTCCTTTCTTTCCGAATCTCATCAATCCTTTCCAAGGGATACCTATAACATTACTAGGTCCCCTATTTCATACTCTTTGTCCTTTCGAGTCAAATCAGCATACTTCTTATGTCCATCTTGGGTTACTACCAGCCGTCCTCTGATTAGATCTATTATATCCCTGGTCCTTTGGACTACTGTGGGTCCGAGCATCTTGCGCTCTACAACTTCATCCTAACATAAGGGAGATCGACATTGTCTTCCCTCAAAAATCTCATAAGACGACATCTCGATACCTGACATACGATTTATTATCGTGAGAAAACTCAATCCGCGTTAAGTGATCATTCCAAATTCTTTCAAGTCTATTGTACAGACTCTCATCATAGCTTCTAGCATTAGAACTTTTGCTTCTCAATACCCATTCTTTTCCAGTTCGTAATCGCTACTACCTTCCGTTCCTAATATTATACTGGTTATACTTCTGCTCGTTAGCGTTCTATAACCTTTTAATAACCACGTCAACCTTAGTATCACGAATGTGTTTCCATTCCGAATACCACCATAACTTTACTACTCCTTTTTCAGCTGTTTCTATTTTTGAAAGCTTGATCCATCATATAGAAGTAAAAGAATTCATTGAGAGATCACTATGATCATGAACACTTGTTACATTGCATAGTTAGTACAGAAGGTGGCCAGCCTTTAGTACTTGATAAATAATTAAACAATAGCTGGTATCCTACTCGGCTTCTATCACATAGATAGATAGTCATTCAGCAATACCTCCCCTTCTGGAAGGGTTGTTCTTCTCAGTTTATATGAAATGAAAAGAAGAGAAAAGAACGAATTGAAGAGAATTGTAAATAAAAAAATATATACTGCCACAAAATATCTGGCTTGGAACCTACCTCTGAACTATAGAGGTTTGTCATAGGAGAACAAAACATATATGTATTTATATCAACATCAAGTATTATAGCATCGTATTTCACATGCCTAAATATTTTTGCTATTCCGTCCATCATTCTATGGACCCATGCTCTTCCTCGAGCTTATACACAATCACCTTTGAAACTCCCTCGATATCGAAAATCGAATCTGGGATCTCATTCTAGACATCATCGTTACTAGAATTCTATGCTTGCACTGCAACCTTCCTCATATAGTAATACGACTCTCTTTTCATAAGAAGGAATAAATATTCAATAGGTAGATACTCTACTTAATTAGTCTATCAATGATAATCTTATACATTACCACGACCCGATTAGTGGTACTCAATCTCAACATCCATTCCAATACAACTCTCACGGTTGTAATCAGCTCATTACTCGCAGAATCATTGCTGCATTACTATGGTCCACCACTGACCTACTATCGTCATTCACTTTCCATGAAATCTTAATATCTAACCATACGGAGTCCATACATGTCGTATCAAATCCTTCTAAGGAGGTAACATAATCACCATTCATGATTCATGAAGAACACTCCTGATCCTGCCATAAATACATGACATGAAGCAGATAAAATTGCAGAAGAGTTTCAATCAAAGCAACGATAGCAGGTTAATACCATTCTTAATCGTATGCCTTAAATAGAAGACTTAACTCAAGGGTTCGTCTAGTCCTTTTTGAAACATGGTCCTGACTTATCTCAAGATAGTATCTTCTGAGATAGATAGCCAGCTCATGGCGAGTACACGAATTAAACCTTTACCAACTACTATTACGGTTGGGTATTGCACAGTCATCAGAAGGAATGTCAATCTTCCAAACCATAATACAATCTGCATAGCTTTAACCATCATCACTGTATTCCTTTGGCACAAGCGCCTATAATTATCCTCTTACCTTTAAAGTGTCGGCCACCTCTTTGGCCCTTCCTGATAGTAAAATTTCCTTACAGTCAATGTCATTTTAACCACCTCCAAATAAATTTTCTACCTCATTTCAATCACAGCTTATGTGAAGATGTTTTCCTTAAAATCTGATGAGTAAAAAAAAATCACCATTTTTCCATAAGTTATTGCCTCAGTCTTTAGAGGTTAATCACTGTCACGACTGACTCTCAATCATATTAGAACATCTTTAATCTTAGGTCCTAATTGCCTGGAACAAATTCGACCTTTACTGGTTCGATCCATACTTTCTCGTGGTTTAACACGTGCCCCACTTGGCATCATTATAATTACGTCATATTTCCTTTATCAACATTTTTATCCTTGAGAATTTTGAATATTACCTTTCTCCTTGTAAAACCTCTAAGGTTATCCTCGAATCGTTCCTCCTGTATTCCCTAGATACAGGGCATATCAAGATACCATTTATTAATACCAGAATCATTGTCTATATACTTCTGAAAAATTTCTCCACTGATTCTTAAAGGTTGTTATTACCTTAATCCTTTCCAATTCATACTGTCAAACTCATACTATCCCTATTAAGGGTGAAATGCCAACCTTTATGCATTCCCCTGGGATTCATTTTAAGTTACCGATGTTCTATCCTTAATTCCACCTTTAGAAAAAGTACATGCATCCTTCCATGGATAAATCAAGTCATATATCCCTGATGAGGGTGTCTTATTCGATCATTCCTACCTCGATAGTATATGCCTAATTTTACAATAACATCTGTATTCCAAATGAGGTCAATCAATATGGCCTCCAAAAGATAACAACGGTTATCCGCTTGTCTTGCCTAATTTGATAACGATAACAAGGATGTTCTGGAAGATATTGGTTGTGTTCAACGTGAACCTCTTCTTAATAATTCCTTATTTACTTTTGTAGTTTACCTCAACAGTCACCTCAATGTTGGGATATCTTTCATACATGGCGTCTCCCTTTCTGGGTATCAAGCCACCGGTCTTACACTTCACATTCTTGAAGGTCACTTCCTTCATCCAATTTTCCTAATTTCTTACTTCCTTGTCTCCTCAGTCTATCCGCGTCTCATTATTTATCCTTCGAACTATTTCAAGGTTTCCTCGAATCCTCCCAACTTACAGGGGATAAAATATATGTATCTCTTATGCCTTCAACCATCAATTTTAACTCATGGTGAATCACCCTCATCCTGACGAATGCATACTTTTCTATTTCTATTGCTACGAGTCTTTAGGGTTTCCTCATACCCAACTCCCTTATCATACCTCAAACTCTATTGCCTTTATATTCCTTTCCACTTCAGTTTCTTTTTATTTTCCTTTCTCTTATCCTTATTTCATGAACCAACACAACATAAGTATTGATTTCACACATCCCGTCATTCTGGATTCGTGTCCTCAGAATGAATCTTGACAACTTTTACAACTTAGATTCATAATTCATCATACTCATCCGCTTTTGTTCTAGCTCCAAAGCTTTTACACTATCTCCTTATCTTTGGGAATTACTTTCCCGAAAACAATTGACTGAACTTAAATCAGTTTATTATAATCTCTTGCTTCGTGCCTTCCTTGGCCTTTCACCAGTGGGTGGTCTCTCTCTCTCTTAGGAGGGTAAGTGACAAAAATAGTCTTTTGTAATTCGTCAATCATTCAGAATCTCAAATGATTCCTCTATTTCCTTTAGCCAGGCTCTTGCCTCGACTAGGTCAACCTGTTCCTTGGAACTCTGAGAGCTTAGAGACTTAAAGGTCCTGAAAGAATTTCCTACCGCATTGTTTCCTCAAGGTGGTGGTTGGGGATAATAGTCTAAGTTCTGTCTAGACAGGTCCATGAATTACCGTATAGGAGTACCGTCTCAGGTCTCCTTTCTTTACTCAACTTTCTGTTTCCTTAGTATGAAATGTTTCATCCTTCTCCCATACTTGGGGTTATCTTACACGTTAAAATCCTTGTTTTCCAGTTCATTATGTTATGGGCTCCTTCTTTCTTAATGGCAACCTCCCTGACTATCACATTCGGGGTTTGCCCTAAATCTTATTCCTCGAGCTATGGATTTCATCTAAGATCCAGTCCTTAAGCTCTTAAACGTTTGGAACCCAAATTCTGTAGGAATACCTCGTTATTCCCTTATCATCTTTCTTGGTATTAATCTCTTCTCCAGTCATTGACTCTCTGCCTTCATTCATCACTTTTTCTTGGCACAATATGATCTTTTTTGATAATTCGGGCTGTATTGCAATTTCAAACAGCGTTTCGGTACCGGCTCCGGTTACCTTCACTTCTATTTCCATTTTCTCAAAATCTCTTATAAACTCTCCCAAAGACATTATTATCTTGAGTCTCTCCTTTTTACTAAGGGCATCAGCCACCACATTGGCTTTCCCCGAATGATAAAGAATCTCCCAATCATAATTCTTGATTAGCTCTAACCGCCTTTTCTGGCGTATGTTGAGCTCTTTCTGCGTGAAAATGCACTGGAGCACTTATGGCTTGTGTAAATCTCACACTTCTCTCCATACAAGTAGTGCCTCCAATATTTAGGGCAAAACTATTACCACGAGCCCAAGCTCATGGGTGGGGATATCGAATTTTATATTCCCTTAATTGTCTTGACGCGTACGCGATTACCTTGCTGTGTTGTATGAGAAGCACCCTAATTCCTTATGCGAAGCGTCACTACACTTCACAAAATCTCATTTTACATCCGGCAACGCCAACATAGGGAACGTCACCAACCTTTGCTTCGGTTCTTAAAAGTTGTTCTCGCATTTCTCTGTCCATTCGAACTTCTCAGTCTTACGAGTAAGCCGCGTTAAAGGGGCTACTATCTTTACAAACTTTGAACGAACCTCTGTTAGTGACCAACCAATCCTCCTCTGGGAGTTGCCCTAACCATGGTCATCAATTCTTCGGTGGTCCTTTATTCATTCTTGTCAGGATCCTTCACGGGATCCTCCTCAGCAACAATCCCTTCTAGGACAACATCCTCAACCGTTACATCCTCAATATCAACATCATCCGGTCCTGCGTTAGGACGCTCTATGGAATCCACAATCCGATCTCCAATTAGTAATAAAACATCATTGCGCTGTTACTCCTCAACCTCAGGGTTCGGAGTCCCGCTACCATATACGATAACGAACTACGCTTCTATCACGATATTTATAAGGGTTCCCATAAGGGTTTTAACTGTCAGTACTACGTTAGGTAGTCCGACTATGAACTTGGCAAGAGTTCTTATTATCTTAGTGAACTTATTATCTTAACGTCACATCATCTCTGAGGTTTATAACGCTTAGTTCTGATACCACTTCTGTAACACCCCCAAATCCGGGGTCGGGGATCCGGGTTGTCACGAGTTCGATTTCCCTTAATAACACCCAATCTTAATAAATAATCAACTATTCTATACTATGACCCCACCATAAATACACACACCACAAGTTATAGTCTCAGAGATGAATATCCAAAATAATCACAAGTCGTTTTATTCCACAATTATATGCCAATACACCTTAAAAGGGTTTCTGAATAAATTTACATTTTCTTTGCCATTATTACAATTGATAAAGATACATAAGTCTGGTACATCAAAAGTTGAAAGCCTAGCCTATTGGTAGTTCCTACCTCAGCTACAGCGACATCAACGCTTCCAGAAAACTGCGGAACGTTTCCTAACCGCTTGCGAATTGGAAGCTTGGTCTTGTTCATATTTTCTATCTGTTGTTGTGTGATGAAAGAAGAAAGCAAGGGTGAGCAGCAAGCCCACCAAAATAATATGTATAATGATTAACAATATATGAGCCTTCTCATAGTACTCATGAAAGTCTTGGTCAAAAGAAATGAACCAAGTTTGATATCTTAATGCGATGAAGTCGCAAAATATTTAGTATATATACATATATACTTTTCAAAATATTGGAAGTCCTCTTCCATGCATAATATACACAGAGTTCCAGTTTATAACTGTATAAAACTATCGTTGCAAGGTGATCTCATATATCTAACCTTGTCTCAACGTTTTTCTGAAAATCTTTGACATGCATAAGATAATCATTTACTAGATATAAGTTTAAAAGATGAAGTTAAAAGATACTCCAATATACTTATATCTTTTTCCAAATACTACTTGAACTACCACCGTTCAAGTTATAATTAGTTCAAAAGTTCATCACATAGATGAGACTACAAGATAATACTTGAATATATTCAATCTTTAAAATATCATCAAAATAAAATGAAGTTATGAGATACTTCATTTGATGCACACATCAATTTGAAAACTTGACCCTGCAAACACTCAACAATCGCCCACCCGTAGCCTTTCTATCGAAGTGCTCTGGGTAGTGTTGCAGAAATATCCAATTGGATGATGAACTCATTACGGGAGTTTGCCGCGCCAGGAAGACCACTTACGATGATCAGTCGTAGTAGTGCAACCCCACCATTTTCTACATGTAGAGGAGAACCTGTCGGATTTACTTGTCAACCGAACACTGGACTCCTTCGGAATGGACCGTCTTAGTGGAACTTCCAGGCCATTATGGGCCAATATAATAAGGCTGGGCCGGCGGCACTCGACCACTTACGCCACTCCTAGTTCAGATGAAATCCATGACTCTGAAACATAAAGCTCGTCCCCACTTTCCCCAAGTAGAAACTTGTTGATACGGCTCCACCAAGAAGTCGTATCTAGTTGGAAAGGAAAACTCACCGATATTTCCCAGGCGATGCCTGTTAATGGATTAACTTGTTCCAAGAATTTTACTTCCCGAGTGTTGGGTAAGTAATCAAAATTCTTTTATCAAAACAGCAACCTTGTTGCGAATATAAAACACACCACAGAGCCGGATCCCTCAGGCTTTGAGCGAGTATTTAAATCCCCTTCGAAAGGAGGATCTTAAATATAAAAATGAGTTTTGGGATCCACTCTAACTTTTAAAAATCATTTTGAAGACTCGCAAAACATTTTTGAGAATGTTCGGAGTGATGCTGATTTAACAAAATAAATCAGTCCCAATATATTAGAAAATATCTGAATATTATTATTTAAATAATATTCCCATAAAGAATAATCTTTATAAAAATAATGGAAGTAAAAGTTTTAAAACTTATACTTGAAATGAATATTAAATAACCAAAGACATACTTATACGAATGTACTATCTTTATTTGAATAATCAAAAGTGAGTTTGATTATCGACACCTTATTCTTTAATAAAATAAAGAATATATCTCAGCAAATAATCGGAGTCATAGATCCTCAAATGAATATTCAAAATAATATTCAATAAATAAATAAGCTGAGTCATAAGCCCTCGAATGAATATTCGAAATAATATTCAATAAATAAATAAGCTGAGTCATAAGCCCTCGAATGAATATTCGAAATAATATTCATTAAATAAAATAAGGTTATCGAATAAACCTTATTCGATTAATAGTTTTGAAAACTATAACCATATATATATAAATATATATATATATATATATATATATATATATATATATAATCTACTCGGGATCCTCGACTCCCGGTTTTAGAAAATGTTTTCACCTTTGGGTCCCTATACTAAGGGTATATGCAAATTACCGCTATTCTCTAGCATAGGTATTATCAACTGAACCAACAGATATATATTTCAAGAATATGAAACAGGCATGCATATATTCCATATCACATGCTACAATATATCCCAAGAATTTTCTAAATAACCATTATGCATCTATCACAAGATAATGCATGTACAAATGTATACATCACAACAACAGTATAACGGATAGAAAACTTGCCTGAGTGCTCCCGGATAGACTTAAGCTTAGAGTGGGTCCGATAACCTATGAACAACAACATAAGTCGGAATTAAACCCCGGTCGCTTAAGAAACTAGACTTTAACCATTTAGAGTCCTAACGTTCGCTTTCGCGCTTAACGATTCACTTAAGTCGCTCGAGTACATCTCGGCTCCACCATTTTTAATAAATTAACCATTAAGGGTTTTAAGGAGATTCTTTCGCGAGTGTCTTACCAACTTCCTAACACACTTAACATAATTGTTTCATAATTCAATTAGTCCTTTAAGGTCTTTAACTTATGTTTCGAAGTAAGGCGAGGGGTAATGATTCGTTCGCAAAACGTCGTTACTTAAAACGGCCGTTTCTCCTAAACCGTACATCGGAATCAAACGAACCACATATCAAAACGAAGCTCGTAACATGAACTATCTAAACATGTAAATGGTCAAAACCTAGCAGGGAGTTCTCGGGTCCTACTTTTATGAACAAAAGCAGTCTAAAGTAAATCGGACATTACGACGGCTATGTTTACGCGATTTCCCAATTTTATACCATTCCAATTCAAACACCAATCAATCCCAATTCATTCATACAATCAACATTCATCCAAAACACACTACAACAGTCCCAACACCTCAAGTTCTTCCAATTTATGTTATTCTCATCATGAACTTAAACTATACTTAATTCCTTTAACAAATCAACAAGATTCAACATTCATACCACTACCACTCCAACCCAAACTCTAAACAAACAAGCTTCATGCTTCACATATACTATATTACTCATAACCATTCCTAAATACTCAAAACTAAAGCTAGGGTTTGGAGTTTATACCTTTTTGAAGCTTCTTAATCAATGAAAGATCCTTGGAATGCCCATGGAAGCCTTGATCTATGCTTAAGCTACCTTGAACTTTCATAAAAAAACAAGAAAACCAAAGTTATTTCTTGAAGGTTACTATTCACCATCTTCTTCCTTAATTTATTGGAAGAGATTGTGAAGGAATTTGAAGTTTAAACTTATAGGATATCCATATCTATGTACAAGGAACCTTAGATAATTACCTTGTGATTTAACAATGCTTGGAACTTGATTTTTGATTTTTCTTCCTTTGAAAAAGAAGAAAAGCCGAGAGCAAGATGATGAAAATGAAATGATTTTGTGTTTTTTGATTTGTTTGGCTTAGCTTGGTTGTTTTTTTTTGTTTTGTTTTTGGTTAATTACCTTAATAACCTTATATTTGTGTGGTTATAAACCAACCACACCTCCTCCTTCCCTATGTCATACTTGCATCACCTTATTGTGTCATCATCTCTTACTTTCCCTCTTCTCATTGGTTGGATGACCTCATCATCCCTAACCTCCTAATTGTTTGCCTAATGACCGCTGATCTGTTATACGGTTCGCTTAACTTTCGTTTTCGTTTATCGTTTGAGGGATCATACCCGGGATCTTATTACTTGAGTTTCTTAACCTTTCTCAATACATTATAATCCTTTTATGACCCTCTCTTATAATCCTTTAATTTAAATCCTTTTTATCCTGTCACCTTATACTCAATTCTTTCCATATCTAGTGGATTTCTGGGAAAAAATCAAAGTGTTCGGAATTGGATTCTGACGATCTTTACATACACTTATATACCATATAGAGTACTAATAAAATCTCAGAATATCCATAACAGAACCCCTACATAGTGTGGCATGAAAAGTTTTCTCATTCAGCAAAAACACTATTCATAAGGGTTTCAAAATTTTTCCAAAAATTGGGGTTATTACACGTCGAGTAGATATTGCTCATCCTTCGAGTAGATATTGCTCATCCGTCGGCACTCTCTGGAGTTCTCGAATGACTTCTCTATAGCATTAAATCTGTGACTTGTAGAGATTCTGACTTAGAATATTTTCTCCAAATAGATTTATTCAACTCCAAGCTTCTTCAAAATTCTTCTGAGGCATGATCTTCTTGATCTTCTTCCAGATAGAATCCTTAGGCTTGATACTATTTTAGGAAAAAGACTCTAGTCTGCTCCTTTGCATTTTTACAGACTTTAAGTGTTACAAGTACAAAATAAAAATTTAGATAACAATACAACTTACTTAGGGTTGACAGATTGTCTTAGTCTTGTTAAAGTACATGCATGTCTTTTACAACAATCTCCCCCAGTTTGTGAGAAGATTGCTTCACACAAATTCAGGCTTGTTAACAAGACTAACCCCAAGTTTAAAACTAATGGAAGATAAAATTAAAACATAAAGCTTGATAGAATTACAGCTTGTACAATATAAGATTCACCATGTTCCAAGATTACAAGAATCAGGTAAAGATAGTTTTTACATCTGCTTCTTCTCTAAGTTTATCCTTCAAGTGATCAAGAATTTCAAGTTCTTCTATGATGAGTGTTTCACTTAGAGCTTCCACAAGTTTTTGCCTTGCTGCCTTAGGGTAACCCTGGTCCAAATACTCTAAGCTGAATCTTGAGAATCCACCAACTTTGATGTTTAGAAATCTACCATTTTTAAAAATTCTGCTCATTCCTTTTGCTTTCAACTCTTCTGATCTTTTTATAAACATATATATTTATTCATCATGTTTCCTTCTTCTTTCTTCAGCTTCAGCCTTATCTTTTTTCTTTGTATCATCCCTTTCAAGCAACCATTCAGCCAAAGATGATCTCCAAGTCCTTGTAACAGTGTTCTTGTCTTTTAACAAACTTAACACCCTCTTAATTTCTGCAGGAGTCAAAGAATCCATTAAGTTTTTGTTTAGAAGAGTGAATGTACCATCCTTAAAATAGACTCTAACTTCTCTCAGGGATACAACCCAGATTTTAACAATTTCCTCAGCTGGATGTTGGAAATGGTCTTCATCTGAGGTGCACCAATTTAGAGGTAGAAAGTCAGATTCTTTAAAGCAATTACAGATGGCCCTTTCAGTGACTTTCACTACCTTTACAGGCTTGACTTTCTTAGGCTTTCTCCCAATATATTTGAGCTTGAATTTTAGTGAAGGTTTGGATAAAGGTAGGATTGTTATTTTCTTGAGATTTGTGAGGCTTGAGATGATTAGAATTTTTAGGAAGGAGTTGGTAGTTTGTCTGTAAAGAAATTTTGGCTTAGATGTTTGGGAAGGTTTGATGTTAGAGATAGTTGATATTGTGGGTTGAGATAAGGTTTGAGGTGGTTGTATTTGGATTTTTAAGGTTGTTTGAGTTCCTGAATCTTCATGAGGTTTTCTGCTCTTCCGCTCCCCTATTTTCTTCTTCTCTTCATCTTTCTTGTCATCCTCCTTCTTCTCTCCACCCTTGCTACCAGATGGCTTACTAGACTGACTCGGATTTGAGCCAGAAGGATTCAGATCACTCTTCTTGTGCTCATCATCATCCAAGTCATCACTGTTAAACTTAGTTTTGGGCAAGTTGACTTCTGCATTGTCCAGATATCTCCTTAGTACCTTTATCATTTCCAAATCATCACGGTTCTTGTTTTTCTTAGCTTTTAAGCTAGTTCCTAGGATTATGATAAGCTTCTCATTGCTTCTGACACATTGTTTAGGGATATTGAAAAATCTGAATTGTTTAGTGATTGGACAGATATATGCTATACCCTTGCTTGGCTGAAGATATGCTTCAGGAAAGGTAGCTACATGAATATCTTTCAGTGCAGTTAGTAGCTTGGTATCTTCACGAGTTATAACTCTAACTTTGCTGATAAAAATATCTAACTCAGATGCCCTCCTTGAGACAAGGCAATTGAGGGATACCTGCATACATCTATATGTCCCTGAGTCATTTGCATTAACTACTATCTTGTCTTCCAGAAAGTTATCCTTGTTGACTTTGATCACTCTTATGAAATTGATTGTCTTTTCCAGGGCCTTTTAATATGTGAAGTGATTGTTATTGAGAGAAGCTTTTAAGGTATTGATTAGTTCTTCAAACTCTCTGCTCAAACTAGGTCCTTTAGCAGACCTAATAAGTCTCTCTTTGTCAAGGTCAACTTCTTTAATTTTCTTTCCAGCACCCTGAACTTGATGTTGAGATGACCTTGATTGTGCCAACCTAGCCTCTATCTCCCCCTTACTCATGTTAAAAGGCATGAGAAGGGGAGTAGGGATTTCAGGCCTTACTTGTTCAGGCAAAGAAAGAAGTGGTATGTTGAGTTTACTCATGATGTGTCCTAAAGCTATAGAATTCTGCATTTGAAGATGCTTATGGGAATCCACCAGAGTTTGGATATCTATTTGTTGGCTTTTGACAAGAGATGTCAAAGCCTCAACTTGTGCAGTGAGAGAGGAGTTGAAGTTTTGTAATGCTGTGACTTGACCCTGTAGAGACTGAATTTACAGATTTGTTGAAGCGGATCCAGGCTGATAAGAGCTGCTAGATGTGCCAAAGTGTTCTTCTATAGCCTCTTTGATCCCTTCCATTAGCAAAGCTGAGGGCTTAAATCTGCTCTGGTGAAGTTGATCCAGCTGAACTTTGGTCTCATTTGAATGAGTAATTTGGTTCCAGATCATTTCATGGAGATTAGTGAACGATTGTTTGAGATTTTTGATTTCCTTCTCAATGGAGACAAGATCCATCCTGGTCATTTGCTCAGAAAAATATTTTAAATTTATAAGAGATCTGCTCTCGAGATGGTATGATCTTATCCATTTTCTCATTTACCAATTTCTTGATTCTGTCTTCATGGCCAGTAAGTTTGATTTCAAGAGCCTTACCAAACCGATGAAATGCTTTGAGCTGAACTTTGTATACATCTGTAATGACATCATAGACAGCTTCTGGATTCAAGTCTCTTGCATTGCTGCTCAGAATAATAACATATTCTTCTCGAAATATGGCCAGAACTTGATTCATCTCTAAGGCAAAGTTATCAGACAGCCATGCATCCATATTCCCATTTGGCTCAGCAGCATTGACAATTTTCTCTTTTTGCTCCTCAACCTCTTCATTATAAGCAAACATGATAGCTTGGTACTCTTGGTTGCTCATGTCTGAAGTTAGAAGATGTTGTGAGATATTGGCTAGTCCGGAGATCTGCTCTACTAGTAGATAATCTACAGAGGTTGGTTGAGAGGCAGATTCTTGTAGCCACTGAGAGAGTATGTGAGGTTGTTGAGGTTGAGAAGTGGATGGTTCATCAGAAACTCCTGTGACTGAGATCACAGTTTGACTCACAGATTGCTCTGTGATTTTGACAGTGTGTTGTCCTCCACTTGTAGTGGGAACCTCCAATTGAATTGAAGGGAATTTGACTGGGTTACTGTCATGTGCACCAGCCTCAAACCCTTGTGTGTCTTGCAACACACTGGCACTTGAATGTGTTATGCTTGCCTCCCCAATGACAGGATCATGGGCAAGTGTACTCCTAGCTTCAACTATAGAGGTAATTTATGCTAGGGTTATGAGGGGAGTTGTTACTTCATAAGGAACCTCCAATTGAATTGGAGAGGATTTAGATAGCTCCCCCTCAGGAGTACCACCCTCAAACCTTTCAATCCGTGAAGACTGTTTTGCACATGAAGGTGCATTAGAGGTATCCATGGGGTCTTCAGTAAAGACTGATGAATCCCCCATGTTTGTGATGGTGTCATCAAGGTCTACCCCATCATGTAGCCTCTCACCATCTAAATGAGGTGTCTGGGTGGTGAGCAAAGCTTCTTGAGCTAAGTCACTTGATTTTTGGTGCACTTGAGAAATGGATTCAAATGGAATTGAAATAGAAGAAATATTAGATAGAAGAGATTGTTGCTCAGTTGCGAGTGTTGGCAGTTCCCCCTGAATAGATGGGGGAGTTTCAAGAGATGTGCTCTCGCAATGTATGCCTTCCTTATTTCTCCTACCATACACTTGAATTGCTTCTTGTGCAGGCTGTGCAGACTCACTCCTGGTTGTTTTTACAACTACATCCTGTTGAGAGGAAGTAGAGGAGGATAGAGTGGTCAGCTCATTTTGTTTACTCCTTTTGGATCTTTTGACCAGAGGTGGTTCTTTTTCAGCTCTCTCCTCACCACTCTCAGTTATCACAACTAGGCTTATCCCCTTTCTCTTTCTTTTACTGACCTCACCTTTTTGGGAAGATGAGGTAGTTGGTTTCCTAGCTTCTAAAGGTTGTGAAATAATGGTTGCAGCATGGGAAGATCCCTGTTGGTAATCCTGTGTTTGTACTTCCACAGGTTCAGGAATCATAGCTGTACTAGATTGTGCATTGGATCTCATGACAGGCATAGGATAAGGATAAGTCCTAAATCTCTCCAACATAAATGGAGTGATTTTCAGACTTACATTCACCTTATTCTTTGTAATAAGTGAGCCAAATATTAATTTGGACACCTGCTTACAGTTGCCTATTTTAGTACTATCTATACCATTCAGTAGGTGTATGTCAACTACTTTATTATTTAAAGCGTACATAATAAATCTAGGAAAGAAAATTTCCTTACCTCTAGCTGTTAGAGGCATAACCATCCTAGTTGCAAGTTCTTCCAGGATCAACAGGCCAACATTCAAGTGTCTGTTGTGGGCAATTGAATACACCAGCTTTTGCACAACACTTGATATATTGTCATATCCTATTTTTCTACAAGTAAAGGCCCTTACTACAGAGTTAAAAATGAATGACCACTCCTTCCTTAGATTGGTTCGGTTTAAGCTTGACATGTTGATTCTCCCACCATAATTGATGAAGTCCATGAACTCAGTCATCTCATCAGGAGTTGGTACCTCCACCAGATTCTCAGTTGGCAGCCCCAAGGCTCTATTCACATCTTGGTCATTGAATTCTATTCGTTGGCCTCCAATTGTGCATGTCACGACCAAAGAAAGAGAGTTATTGTTAACATCAGTAGTCCAGAATTCATGCAGCACATCTAGATACAGTACTGGATTTGCAGTCAAAGCACCTGCAAGATAGGATTCAGACAACAGCTTTATAAACCCCTTGAAACTATCAGGAGCTTGGTTAACATCAGTGAAAGTAAGATAGTTGGTTCCTTTCTCTGGGATAAATGTCCTAGCAATAGTTTGGGCCATTGTTGATTGATTAGAATGAATGGGTAAGAGAAATTTCTGAGAAGGAATGAAAGACGAGAGAGAAAACGGTTTTGGATTGAAAGCTAGGTCACTTTAGATCTCGAAAGCTGTGAGTAATAGTATGTATCGAGAAGTCTGGGTATTTATAGTAAAAGAAGATGACCTTTTGAGAACTCAAAAAATAGACATTTGGAGTTTGTCTATCGAGAAGTCATTTTAAATTACTCTTATAGAGAACTCAAACTTGACTTATCCAAATGTTAAATAAATACTTAGTTTGTCCAAAAATTGGACCGAACTAATTCTAACTTTTACTTGAATAAATTCAAAATAAAATTAGAATAAATTTTCCAAAATTCTTTTACCAAAATAATTTATCAATTTAAATTATCTCAGTTCTGAGTCTTTGATAAGTCAAGAATTGTACTTGTAGAAAATTCTGTGAATGAACACTATTTGAGAACTCTACAAGGACTTATCGATAAGTCATTTTAAACCTATCGAGAAGTCACTTGAGAAGTCAATAAATTGACTTATCGAGGACTCACTCGAGAAGTCCTAAAATGACTTGTCGAGAAGTCAAAATATGCAGAGATTTCTGAAATATTTATAATTCATATTTCAGTTAATTTCTAATTTAATCAAAATAATTTTGATTTACTGGAAATTAATCTGCTGTAAAACATTAGCTGAGTTCTTGCCTTAGGATGAAGAATTAAGCGTTCCAATTTCACTTACAAATATAGTGAGAGTTGCTTCATCCAAAGGTTAAGTAAAACAAATGTCAGCTACTTGTTTTTCTGTTGGTACAAAAATGAGCTTAATGCAATATTGGGATACAGGTCTTTGAAAGACAAAGTTGACACCTTCTATCCAACAAAATCTGTATTTGTGAGTCCAACAGCTCCATAACTGATTCCCTTGGAATACCATGGTCCCAGGTTGAGCTTCCTTCCAGTATCTGAAGATCCTCTTACTCCCCCTGAGGTTGTGCAATCAAACCCAGGTGTATGAGATGAGTTGTTTATTTCTCCTGATACCTTGGTGTACAAGCAACAAATACCATCCTTATTTGTTGAGTCAAAATCTTCAACAAACAAGCTTCCTTTTTTTGCTCCCTTTAGAGCAACTTCACGGGTTTTCATGCTGATAACATTGCATTTTTCTTGTTGAATATGACTTGAGAGTTGAGACTATTGTCTACAATATGCTAATTCTGAAAAGATTCACTTCAAGATCAGCTACCAGTGCTACATTATTTAAGGACATCATTTTCAGAACAATCTTGCCATATCCCATTTTGAATCATTTGTTGTTGTCTCCAAAGGTCACCAATGGGCCAGCTTACTCCTCAAACTGTGATAGAAGGGCTCTACCACCAGTCATATGCCTGGAACATCCACTGTCTATGATCCAGATGACTTTCTTCACTAGCCCTGCACACAATGAGTCTTAAGTGTGTTTGGAAACCCAAGCAGTGTTGGGTAGTTTCTTCTTGGTAACTTGTTCAGTAGAGGTAGAATGATTAATTTTAGATAAAATAGAATTCAGTGATTATTGTGCATATTTTCCTTCTGATGTAGACTCATTTTTTGATTCTTAAAGGTCTATTCTCAGTTTGTGGCAACTCTTCATTACTTTCATGTTGCAAGGAATACAGTCAAACTTGTCACAGAATGAATAAGGATCATGAGAATTTGCTTCATTATATTTGCAAGCTCCTTCAGCTGGCTTGCTAACAACCTTTTTACAAAGGTGAGTTAGATGATTTGAAGAGCCACATTTTTCACACTTCTTTCTAGGAGTATTTGTAACATAAGCAAAATTATTACTTTTGTTTATCCCTATTTTCCCATTTCTATTTTTCTTTCTCTTTCTTGCATCATCAGTTTTGGTTTCTTGAACATGAGTCTTGGGACTTTGTTTGTTCATGAGTTTCTCTTCAGTATTGGAAGACTGAACTGATTCTTCAGTTTTCTTCTCTTTATCTTTATTAGCAATTTCTTGCTTGATACTCAATTCTTCTTCACTGAAGTTGACTACACATGCTTTGAATATAGGTGCATTAATCTCTTTCAAAAGGTTGGAGCATTCTCAGTCTTCTTGGCTTTCCCTTTGTCACCTATAGTTTTCTTTTTGTCACTCATGTCATCATAGTCAAGGCCAATAGCAATGTTTGCACATGGCTTATTCTTCTCATGATATTTTTCGACCAGTTCAGATGCATTTCAGAAAGATTTCATCTTTACTTCATTCTTTTCTAGCTTCTCCCTTAACACTACCTCAATTTCATTTGTACACTTGAGCTTGTTCTTGAGATAAGCATTTTCTTGTTTTAAAGCTTCAAGCTCAACCAACAATAATTCAGTTTCTTGCTTATCACTCTCGAGCTTCTTATTTATCCTTGTTAATCTGTTAACTTCTTCATTAGCAGCCACCATGCTTGTGTGAATGTGAAACACTTCTGTGCTCATCTTTTCAATAGTTTCCTTGTATTGATTCACGTTTAAATCAATAGTGGTAAGAGTTGGTGTCTGTGCTTTTGATGAGGATGATTCACCTTGCTCCAAATCCATTAAAGCATAGTTTCCAACTTCCTCATCTTCATCATTATCTGAATCATCCCAACTCTTTCCCTCTGCAATGTAAGCTTTGCTCTGTTACTTTTTCAGAAGAGCTTCATACTTTGCTTCCAGTTCAAGATAAGCTTTGTCTTTCTTCACCTTCTTAGGTTTCCTGCATTCTGTAGCAAAGTGGCCCAGTTCATCACAATTGAAGCACCTTATATTAGATCTGTCATTAGATCCAGTTTTGTAACCACTCTTGCTGTCAGAATTGTACTTCCCTTTCTCTTTCTAGCTGTTGTCTTTGTTGAAGGATTGCCCTTTATTTATGAAGTACATTGGCTTCTTTACTCTAATGTTAGAGAATTTTCTAGCTAGATAGGCCATTTACTGATCTAGCTCATCTAGTTCTTCAAAAGTGTAGAACTCATCCTTTTCCAACTCTAATATGACTTGCTCATGTGAACCATTTGTTCTCTGCTCACTTGTTGAGGTAAATAAAGTTTGGGATCTTAATTCATCATTGAATGTGTGGCTTTCATTTACAATTAAAGCACTTGAGCCATCCACAACATGTCCTTGACCAGAGCTCAAAGATTGCCTTTGAATAATCTCTAGTTCATATGTTTTGAGAATTCCATATAGAATTACTACAGAGTTATTCTGCTCAAATCTCTCCCTTCCCTGATTGCTGAGATTTTCTGTTCCAAATGGTCAGGGAGAGTAATCAAGAACTTTAGATTCACTTCTTCAGCTTCATAGTATTTGTCTTGAAGCTGCAAGTCATTTATCAGCTTGTTGAATTTTTCAAACACATCAGTAATGCTTTCCTTGGGCTTAGCCATGAAACCCTCATACTGTGAAATCAGTATCCTTATTTGATTAGATCTAACCTCCTCAGTTCATTCACATAATATCTGAAAGAGATATGTCCTACGTCCAATCATGTATGAGGATTTAGGAATAACTTTTATGTAGTCTGTTTTGATTTTATTGATATTAATAAAAGATTTGTTTTGTTTTTATTACGGGCTCTATCTATTTTAAGTGTTTGAATAAGATATACCACAGTTTAGAGTAAAGCTTTTTATGTATTGTGATGAGATCATAATAATGAGACCTAAAAGATGATAACTCTAAACTTAAATAGTTCCTGGTCGTAGGATTACTAACTGGTAATTAATAATCCGCAAAGATCGGTACATACTATGCTTGCTTCATTATGAAGGATGTCTGTTCTCATAGATATTTGTGTGGTGACACTATAGCTAGTATGTACGTGCTTATTATAGAATAAGTTCACTGAACATGACTCGCACAGCTAAACAACTGATGGAGTTCACTCACGTGTCCGCAGTTGTTCACATAGTAATAGTTGTACAAGTATCCTTAGACTTGAGGTCATCATAGTAATCTTGTGTACACTGAACTATGCTTTGGTTTAGTTCTTAGTCTCCAGGGACAATTATAAGGGCTCTACTGGGTATAGGAATTTGTATACGAAGATAGTGTATGATCAATAAAGGATCTATCCCTTCCAGTGAAGGAAGAGAATGTTCAATGCTGATCCACTTATGCTAGTTCTGGAATCTCTGGCCAGAGTGAATGAAATTAGAAAGGAGTTTCTAATTTACATTAAATAGAACTAAGCATAGTGAATGAGAAAGCAAGTGATTAAATAAGAAAGGCTTGACACAAGTTCCATGCCTTGTATTTAATCGTGACATTGCAGGGTAGAAGGAATTAATTGTATGGTAACTATTCACTGAATAGGTTCTTGGTATTCTAAGCAGTGAATTCGTATTATCCGGATAGTCGCGATATGCTGAGAAGTATCCCTCACGATGTAGAATAAATATGATTAATTAATTAATCATATTTAATGAGTTATAGAATTTATATAAATAATGATAAAATTGTTTTATTATTATTTATTTCTACTACCGGCTTAATATTGAACCTACAGGGTCACACCATTAAAGAGAATGATTTAATGGTGGAGGAATTAATTAATAATGCCTGATAATTATTTATTTATGAAATAAATAATTAATTGGCAAATTTAATAATTGATTAAATGAGATTTAATTGATTATAAATTAATTAAGAAAAGTTTCTTAATATTATTAATTAAGAATTTAATTTTTGGAAATTAAATCAAGTGAGAGAATTATTTCTAAAGTGTTTAGAAAAAGGATTAATAATTAAAAGGTGTTTTAATTATTAGTGAGAATAATAAAAGGGTTAATAATAATAATATTTTATGGGAAAATTTTCAGCTGAAAATTTTGCCTATAAATATACTATTATAAACCCTATTTTTGCCTAAACCCAAAAGATTTACAAAACCCTAATTATCTCCACCTCCTCCTCCTTCATTACACCGTTTTCTTGGTGGATACCGGTGGAGTGCTTCACACTTGAAGAGCAACTGCTAAGGATCTCCGCTCGTTGTTCTTGGATCGCTTTTAAAGGTTAGAAATCGATCCCTCGATTTTATTTACGATCTGTATGCATATTATATGGATTTTATATGTGTAAAATTATTTTACCATGCTTCTGTGATAGATAAAATCCTACAATGGTATCAGAGCATAGGTTGTATGCATATAGATCTGTGGTAAAAATTTCAGAATTTTATGTGCTTGTATGAATTAATTATGATTTTTACAAGTTATATCATGAATTAATTATGACTGATTAGAAATCGTTTCTCTGAATAATTTTGACTATAGATCTGGGTTCTACAAGTGTTGTAGATCGTCTGGGTATTTTTTTATAATTTTATGATGTATGGATTAATTATTATGAATTTTTGAAGTTGTATTAATTAAATTCATAATTAAATATATACATATATTTATAATCTGTTAATTATATATATGAGTTCTTTTGCTGCTGTGTTTTAATGGTGGCACGGAAAGAAAGACAGAACAGGGACGGCGGCACGGTATTCCGTGCAAGAAAGTGCGGCGACTGTCAGATCTGGGAAGAGGACCGCGCGTCTGGCATGCCCGCGTGGGGCTCACGCGCTGGTGTGCCACGCGCGGCGCGTGTCAGACACGCGCGGGTCAACAGTCAACCAGTACTGACGTCATGCTGACGTCATCAGATGACGTCATTTAGGGCGCGTGGCGGATGTCAGACACACGCCTGACAGCGTGTGTGCGCGTGTCAGCGCGTGGATTTGCTTCTTCGGGCGCGTGGCTGCTCAGAATGGGGCGTGCTTGGTGCCGTTGGATTCGTCTATTCAATTCACATCTAATGGTATATTATATGATATTTTCTGAAATTGTTTCGAACTGTTTATAGCTAACAGAAGTGTTTTAAAGCTATTTTTGACTGTTTTAATTGCTTTTAAATGCCTCATGTGATACATAGAGATGTATAATACTTAGACCAATATGCTACATGATTTAACATGCCTACCTTTACGTTTATTCATGCTTATATATATGATATTTGCTTAGTTTATCATGCGATGATAGATTTAGGTGAACTTAATTAACATAAGGCGTTTGTTAGACAATCTAGTATAGTGAAATTGTTTCATGACCTTAATATAAATATTATGAATACGATCATGAGATTCTTGTGTTTATGAAACACGTAATTGAATATGAATTTTCAATACTGAGAGAAATGTTGATTCTGTCAACAACAGATTTCTATCTGTAAGAAAGGGTTATTAAGTGACGCCTCTTGACAATGCTCCACCCGATCTGGGAATCATCTGATTATCGATTATTGATTTGAAATATTTAATTTAAAAGGAAGAATCTATTTATAATATGATTATGATTGTAACGTAATATAAACCCTCTAAAATTAAATAATATCAAGTAGTAATTGGCCAATGACACAACGGGCTTGTGTCGGTCATAGCCTTCCAACATGATAGAAAGTAGTTTTTATTTTTAAATCATTGTCGTTTCGTGCTACAGCCGAGGGCTTTGATTTTGAAATAAGATATACTTGTCTATTACATAGAGATGTGTACATTGAATTAGAATCTAAAGGTCGGTACGTGCCACAGCCGTGGGCCGTTGGAGACTGATTTAATTGTACGAAATGTTGGGTTAGACTTGACTTAGAATATTGAGTTTGTCGTGCCACAACCGTGACTCAATTATTCAAGAGGCTAAAGTTATATTAGGGAATAACATAAGATGTAATTGTCAAGAGTTGTCTGCCTATTGAACATCACATGACGTTTCGTGGTACAGCCGAGGTTGTGTGATGGAATGTAGGATCCCTATTCCCACTAGCATTATGAATGCTTAATTTTCACTTAGGGGTTGAATAAATTAGACTAACTAGTGGGAGACACTTATGAATAAAGACCCGATTCATATAGTGTTTTGAAATGGTGAAAAGTTCAAAGAATATAAACATGAAGTGGAGAAACAAACCAAACACATTATTATAAATCTTCAATCAGATCGAGGTGGTGAATACTTGAATGGAGAGTTTCTAGATTATCTCAAAGAAAGTGGTATAGTCTCCCAATGGACTCCTCCATATACTCCACAATTAAATGGGGTATCTGAAAGGAGAAATCAAACTTTGTTAGACATGGTTCGGTCCATGATGAGCTATGCGAATCTTCTAGTATTCCTATGGGGTTATGCATTGGAAACCTCAACATATTTACTGAATAAGGTGCCTTCCAAATCTGTTCCTCAAACTCCATATGAGATATGGAAAGAAAGGAAACCGAGTCTTAAACACGTTAAGATTTGGGGATGTCCAGCTTATGTCAAGAAAGTTGACCCAAATAAGTTGGAATCTCGATCCGTAAAATGTAGTTTTGTGGGATATCCTAAAGAGACTTTGGGGTATTACTTTTACACCGATAATCGGGTGTTTGTCTCCAGACATGCTACCTTATTGGAAAAGGAGTTTATCCTTGAAGGAAACAGTGGGAGCAAAATTGAACTTGATGAAGTTCAAGAAGCACAAACTACTACGGATCAAGTGGAAACACATGTTCAGACTGAACAACCTTCTGTGGAACAGCCAATTCGTAGGACAGGGAAAGTGACTCGCCAACCTGAGAGGTATTACGTCCTTGTCATTGAGAATGGCAATGAGTTGTCAATCATTGATGATGACGACCCTGTGACCTATAATGAGGCTATGAGTAGTGTTGACTCAGAGAAATGGCATAGTGCCATGAAATCCGAAATGGAATCTATGTATACCAACCAAGTATGAACTATGGTTGAGGCGCCTGAAGGTGTTAAGCCTATTGGGTGAAAGTGGGTATACAAAAGAAAGATTGGAGCAGATGGCCAGGTGGAGACCTATAAGGCCAGGCTCGTGGCAAAAGGATTCAAACAAAGGCAAGGGATTGACTT
Source organism: Apium graveolens (assembly GCF_009905375.1). NCBI lineage: Eukaryota > Viridiplantae > Streptophyta > Magnoliopsida > Apiales > Apiaceae > Apium > Apium graveolens. Next base: position 36,143,787 of record NC_133654.1, read on the forward strand.
TGATGAAACTTTTTCGCCTGTAGCCCTGTTAAAATCAATTCGGATTTTGCTTGCGATTGCTGCTTACTACGACTATGAGATCTGGAAAATGGACGTGAAAACGGCCTTCCTCAATGGGGAACTTGAGGAGGAAGTGTATATGACACAGCCAGAGGGTTTTCTTTCCAAGGGAAATGAACACCTAGTATGTAAGCTGCTGCGAACCATATATGGTTTAAGCCAAGCTTCTCGTAGATGGAACATCCGTTTTGATGAGACAATCAAAGAGTTTGGTTTTATCAAAAACATAGATGAACCATGTGTCTACAAGAAGGTTAGTGGGAGCGCGGTAACATTTCTTGTATTGTATGTGGATGACATACTTCTTATAGGAAGTGATATACCGATACTACAATCAGTCAAAGTATGGCTATCAAAGAACTTCACCATGAAGGACTTGGGAGAAGCATCCTACATTCTCGGTATGAAGATCTATAGAGATAGATCTAGAAGAATGATAGGTCTTACCCAGGGTACATATATCCAGAAAGTGCTTAAAAGGTTTAGCATGGAAAACTCCAAAATAGGTCTCATACCGATGAGCCATTGAGTGTCCCTTTCCGAAAAAATGTCTCCTAAGACACTTGAGGAAAGAGAGCGCATGAGTAAGATTCCTTATGCTTCAGCAATAGGATCTATCATGTACGCGATATTATGTACAAGGCCTAATGTTGCTTATTCAATTAGTTTGACGAGCAGATATCAGTCCAATCCAGGTGAAGACCACTGAAAAGCAGTGAAAAACATCCTTAAGTACTTGCGAAGGACTGAGGACATTTTTCTTGTTTTTGGTGGTGAATCTGAGTTGATAATAGAGGGTTATACTGACTCTAGTTTTCAATCAGAAAGTGATAGCAAATCCATGCCAGGGTACGTGTTTACTCTGAATGGTGGTGCGATTAGTTGGAAGAGTTCCAAACAGTCTACAACGGCTGACTCCACAGCGGAAGCAGAATATATATCTGTAAGGCATATGTCATAGCCTATTTGTACATTCGAGGATTTAACTCAACTCAAATAAGAATGTAATAAGTAAATAATGGATCTACCGTCAAAGAGATCTCGCAAAGTAATTTCTGTCAAAGGATTCAGAAAAAAGGTTCATCTACAGACTTGAGGAATTAATTCACTGGAAGAAGTTCAAGAAATTGATCAAGCCTCAGTGATATAAATCAAGGTTGTGGATTTAATCAAGTGACAGAGATCTCGTCAGGGTATCAAAGAATTACAAGGATTTAATCTGAAGAAAATCAATTATCAAAGTCAAGACATGAAGAAACGTCACGGAAGTTAGTCACTCATGAACCAGACAGTACATCGAGTGTCAATATTGAAGTGGTGGAATTGATTCATAATTCTCAGTGATTTTCAGAAGATTTTCAGAAGAATGGTTGTTGCTCAGGATTAGTATTAATTCTCTATTAATTAATTAAGTCATATAATTTAATTAAGAAAATAAATTATATCTGCAAAGATTAATTTATTTATTAATTGAATTAATTGATTAATTAATTCAGAATTAATATTAAGAATTTTCAGAAGTTTAATTGGATTAAAAACAGTCTTAAATCAGCAAGACAATTGAAAATGAACTAGCATGACAATCTGGATTGTCATACCGATTGTCATGCCAAGTCATTTCAATTATCATACCGAAAGTTACACTGGGAGGAGGATTGTCTTTCCAGTTCATTCTGATTGTCTTGCTAGTTCAATCAATAGTCTCACCGAAAATCTTGCTAGCTCAATGGATTGTCTTGCTGAGCTAAAAGGATTGTCTTGCCAATTAAATAAAAGGTTGATTGATTACAAAAGCAAAAGAAGCAGCAGAACAAAAAATATACAGAACACAACTCAAGAACAAAAACAAAGCAGCCACAGAAGAAATATTTTATCCTTCATCTGCAAACTTCAAGATCATAATTTCTAGTTTGTAAAGTTAAATCCAAACCATTAGAAATCTTTATCTTGTTCTTGTGTAACTATCTAGCGGATCAAAATTCCTAGAACTTAATCTCAAATTGCGTTTAGCATTTGAATCTTTTTATTGCAAAAATAGAAAAAGTTCATGTCGAATTTATTCTAGATTTGTGATAATTAATTTGAGATTAATTCCTTGTAATCGATACAGTTGTTGTAACACCTTTCAAGTTTAATAATATTCTTATTTAACTTGAATTTTGTTTGACATTTTTATTCCGCATTTAATTCGATTATTTGGTATTGTTTGTATTCAACCCCCCTTCTACAAACACATTGGGACCTAACAATTGGTATCAGAGCCTTCTGATTAACGAACAAATCAAGATCCTATACTTTTGTGATTTTTCAACTCCTTGAATTTTTATTTATTCAAAAATTCATAATGACTTCACAAAAAGTTGGAACCGTTAAAATTCCACTATTTGATAAAGAAAATTATATCATGTGGAAGAAGAAGATGCTCTTGTTTTTACAAGTTGCAAATCCCAAATATCTGAACTTGTTAAAGAAGGGTCTCAAAACTCCGATGGTTATTGAACCAGAGGTGATAGAAGATAATGTTGTGATTACCAAAGCTAGAACCTATCCAAAAGAGCCTGAGGATTTTTCTCCTGCTGAAAAAGAAGAAGCCTCCTTGGATGCCAACCTTCAGTTAATTTTAGTTGATTCCCTCGATCCCTTGATGAACAGACATGTGATGAACTGTAAAAATTCCAAACACATCTGGGAAACTATTGAGGTGATTAATGAAGGTACAGAGGAAGTTAGGGAGAACAAGTTGGAGATCCTAACCTCTGAGTATGAACATTTTAAATCTAATCCAGGAGAAGGAATTACTGAAGTGTTTGAGAGGTACAATGCATTGATCAACAACCTGAACATAAATGGAAAATATTATTCAATCAGGGAGGTCAACAAAAAGTTCCTTTTAACACTGCCAACTCATCTTGAACATAGAATCACTGCCATAAGAGAAGCTAGAGATCTGAGTGAGATTTCTTTGGATAAACTCTATGGTGTGTTAAAAACCTATGAGTTGGAGCAGATTCAGCAGAAGGAAGTCTACGGGAAAGATAGAATGGTCAGCACATCTACTGCTCTTGTAGCTGAAGGTCAACAACAACAACAATCTCAACAGTCGGAGAGAATGGTACAGTTTTCCAAGGCTGAGGAAAATGTGATAGTAGCAGAATATGATCCTCCTACTACAAATCAATCCAGCGATGATTTTTATTCCTTGGAAGAGCTGGAGCAATTGGAAGATGAGTCAATGGCCCAAATTGTCAAGAGATTCTCCAATGTCAGATTCAAGAGAAATCCCAAGTTCAAGTACAAATCCAACTACAACAGATTTCAGACAGGTGGATCTTCATCCTCTAACATCAGTAGTGGTGGATACAAAACAGGGATGGTTGATCGGAGCACCATTAGATGTTATAACTGCAATGAGTTAGGACACTTTGCCACAGAATGCAGGAAACCAAATCAAGTAAGAAAGAACTCTTATGATTTAAATCAGAAGTGTAACTCTGAAAGGGCTTACCTGGAAAAGGGAAGAAGCTGGGATGATACTGATAGTGAAGATGAAGAAGATGTTGGATTTTAATCGCAGCGGAGGCATGGTAAAACACTTTTACACACATAAAATCCAAATAAAAGCATATAAATCGTGGTAAAAATGTAGGGATCGATTACTAACCTTTAATATGCGATCCAAAAGCAACGTTCGGAGATCCTTAGCAGCTGCTCCTCAAACGCACTCCACCGGTATCCACCAAGAAAATGACGTTAAGGAGGAGGAGGAGGAGGAGGAGGTGGAGAGAATTTGGTTTTCTAAAACTTTTGGGTTTTTTGGGTTCGAATAAAAATAGGGTTTATAATAGTGTATTTATAGGCAAAATTTTCAGCTGAAATTTTCCCATAAATATTATTATTATTATCCCATTTATTATTCTTATTAATAATTAAAACACCTTTTAATTATTAATCCTTTTTCTAAATACTTTAGAAATAATTCTCTCTCTTGATTTAATTTCCAAAAATTAAATCCTTAATTAATAATATTAAGAACTTTTCTTAATTAATTTATAATCAATTAAATCTCATTTAATCAATTATTAAATTTTGCCAATTAATTATTTATTTCACAAATAAATAATTATTAGCCATTATTAATTAATTCCTCCACCATAAAATCATTCTCTTTTTATGGTGTGAACCTGTAGGTTCAATATTAAGCCGGTAGTAGAAATAAATAATAATAAAACTATTTTATCATTATTTATATAAATTCTCTAATTTATTAAATATGATTAATTAATTAATCACATTTATTCTACATCGTGAGGGATACTTCTCAGCATATCGCGACTATCCGGATAATATGAATTCACAGCTTAGAATACCAAGAACCTATTCAGTGAATAGTTACCGTACAATAAACTCCTTCTACACTACAATGTCCCGATTAAATACAAGGCATGGATCTCGTGTCAAGCCTATCTAATTCAATCACTTGCTTACCATTTACTATGCGTAGTTCTATGCAAATTAGAAACTTCTTTCTAATTTCATTCACTCTGGCCAGAGATTCCTGAACTAGCATAAGTGGATCAGCCTTGAACATTCGCTTCCTTCACTGGAAGGGGTAGATCCTTTATTGATCATACACTATCTTCGTGTACAAATTCCTATACCCAGTAGAGCCCTAATAATTGTCCCTGGAGACTAAGAACTAAACCAAAGCATAGTTCAGTGTACACAAGATGACTATGATGACCTCAAGTCTAAGGATACTTGTACAACTATCACTATGTGAACAACTGCTGACACGTGAGTGAACTCCATCAGTTGTTCAGCTGTGCGAGTCATGTTCAGTGAACTTATTCTATAATAAGCACCTACATACTAGCTATAGTGTCACCACACAAATGTTTATGAGAACAGACATCCTTCATAATGAAGCAAGCATAGTATGTACCGATCTTTGCGGATTATTAATTACCAGTTAGTAATCCTATGACCAGGAACTATTTAAGTTTAGAGTTATCATCTTTTAGGTCTCACTATTATGATCTCATCATAATCCATAAAAAGCTTTACTCTAAACTATGGTATATCTTATTTAAACACTTAAATAGATAAAGCCCGTATTAAAAACAAAACAAGTCTTTTATTAATATCAATGGAATCAAAACAGATTACATAAAAGGTTATTCCTAAATCCTAATACCTGATTGGACTTAGGACATATTCCTTTCAATCTCCCACTTGTACTAAAGCTAATCACTCTGGTATCTAATACCCATCTTGTCTTTATGAAGATCAAAGTGACTTTCATAAAGTAGCTTTGTGAGTGGGTCTGCTATGTTGTTATGTGTGTCAACTCTAATTCAATACAATACAAGAAATGTTACCGCGCTCCCACTAACCTTTCGTAGACACATGGTTTATCTACGTTTTTTTTGATAAAATCAAACTCTTTGATTGTCTCATCAAAACGGATATTCCATCTACGAGAAGCTTGCTTTAAACCACATATGGTTCGCAGTAGCTTACACACTAGGTTTTTATTTCCCTCGAAAAGAAAACCATCTGGCTATATGCCAGATCTCATAGTCGTAGTAAGCAGCAATCGCAAGAAAAATCTGAACTGATTTTAATAGGGTTACAGGTAAAAGGTTTCATCAAAGTCAATCCATTGCCTTTGTTTGAATCCTTTTGCCACAAGCTTGGCCTTATAGGTCTCCACCTGGCCATCTGCTCCAATCATTCTTTCGTATACCGTATACATAGATTCCTTTTCGGATTTCATGGCACTATGCCATTTCTCTGAGTCAACACTACTCATAGCCTCATTATAGGTCACAGGGTCATCATCATCAATGATCGACAACTCATTATCATTCTTAATGACAAGGCCATATTACCTCTCAGGTTGGTGAGACACTCTCCCTGTTCTATGAATGGGCTGTTCAGTCAGAACAGGTGTTTCCACTTGATCCGTAGTAGTTTGTGCTTCTTGAACTTCATCAAGTTCAATTTTGCTCCCACTGTTTCCTTCAAGGATAAACTCCTTTTCCAAGAAGGTAGCATGTCTGGAGACAAACACCCGATGATCGGTGTAAAAGTAATACCCTAAAGTCTCTTTAGGATATCCCACAAAACTATATTTTACGGATCGATATTCCAGCTTATCTGGGTCAACTTACTTGACATAAGCTGGACATCCCCAAATCTTAACGTGTTTAAGACTCGATTTCCTTTCTTTCCATATCTCATACGGAGTTTGAGGAACAGATTTGGAAGGCACCTTATTCAGTAAATATGCTGAGGTTTCCAAAGCATAGCCCCATAGGAATACTGGAAGATTTGCATAGCTCATCATGGACCGAACTATGTCTAACAAAGTTCGATTTCTCCTTTCAGATACCAATCTGGAGGAGTCCACTGGGAGACTATACCATTTACTTTGAGATAATCTAGAAACACTCCATTAAAGTATTCACCACCTCGATCTAATCGAAGAATTATAATACTATGTTTGGTTTGTTTCTCCACTTCATACTTATACTCTTTAAACTTTTCAAAGGCTTTAGACTTGTGTTTCATCAAACACATATCCGAATCTAGATCTATCATCTATGAAAGTAATGAAGTATGAAAATCCACCCATGGCTTGCGTAAACATTGGTCCACATACATCTGTGTGTACCATTCCTAGCAAATTTGCAGTCCTCTCTCCATGTCTACTAAATGGAGACTGCAATGCCACTATAAAGTGAGATTTTCATCATCCCTTTTCTTTTATTAGTTTGTTCAATCTGAAGTAAATTATGTCACATATATACAGACCATTATTTAAAGCACCACGTCCATAAAGAATATTATCTCTAAGAATAGAACATTCATTATTCTCAATAATAAATGAAAATCCAGCCAAGTCTAACATGGGAATAATATTCCTCACAATCGAGGGAACAAAATAACAATTATTTAAAACAATAGTCTTGCCCGTAGGCATATGTAAATGAAATGATTCTACATCTTCAGCAGCAACTCTTGCTCCATTTCCCATCAGTAGAATCACCTGCTCTTCCTCAAAAGTCCTACTTGTCCTTGGTCCCTGCAATAAATTGCAGATTTGAGAACCACAGGCGGTATCTAATACCCAAGTAGAAATTTGATTTAATGACATATTCACTTTTATCATGAACATACCTGAATCAGAAGCGGTAGTCTCACTACCCTTCTTCTTCAATTCTGTAAGGTAAACCTTGCAGTTCCTCTTCCAGTGCCCCACCTTGTTACAGTGAAAGCAAACAACTTTGCTCTTGGGGTCTTCAGCTTTTGGTGGAACCGGCTTTTCTTCACCTACTTTCTTCTTCTTGGAAGAGTTGCTCTTTATTTTCTTAGGATTGGAACCTTCACCAATTAGAAGAACAGAAATCTTCTTAGGAGGAAAATTCGATTCCGTAGTCTTCAACATGTTGTGGAGTTCAGGCAGGCTGACATCCAACTTATTCATGTGAAAGTTCACAACAAACTGCGAGAACGAACTCGGAAGTGATTGCAAGACCAAGTCTTGGCTCAGCTCCCCATCCATGGCAAAACCAAATTGTCCAAGACGTTCAATCAAATTGATCATCTTAAGTACATGGTCATTCACAGATGATCCCTCAGACATCCTACAACCGAACAGCTCCTTCGATATCTCATATCGAGCTGTCCTCCCCGCCACATCATACAACTCTTGTAGATGCATTAGGATAGTGTGAGCATCCATATGCTCATGTTGCTTCTGTAGCTCAATGTTCATGGAAGCTAGCATGATGCATTGAGCAACATTTGCATCGTCTACCCACTTACGATACATAACATGTTCATCATTATGTGCATCACTAGCAGGTTCAGTAGGCTTAGGTGAGTCAATCACGTATTCCAGCTTCTCAATCCTGAGAACAATTCTCAAGTTTCGAAGCCAGTCAGCATAATTAGGACCAGTCAATTTATGAGCATCCAGTATGCTCCTGAGTGATAGTGCAGAATACATAATGTATATTGTAAATCTGTAAATGACAAACACATAACAACACTTAGCAAATATTCGATTTCATTTTAAAAACACTATATGAATCGGGTCTTTATTCATAAGTGGCTCCCACTAATTTACCTAATTTATTCAACCCCCTACGTGAAAAATTAAGCATTCATAATGCTAGTGGGAATAGGGATCCTACATTCCATTACACAACCCCGGCTGTGGCACGAACCGCCATGTAATGTTCAATAGGCAGACAACTCTTGTCAATTACATCTTATGTTATTCCCTAATCAAAATTTAGCCTCTTGAATAATTGAGTCTCGGCTGTGGCACGACAAACTCAATATTCTAAGTCAAGTCTAACCCAACATTCCGTACAGTTGAATCAGTCCCCAAAGGCCCACGGCTGTGGCACGTACCGACCTTTAGATTCTTATTCAATGTACACATCTCTATGTAATAGACAAGTATTTCTTATATCGAAATCAAAGCCCTCGGCTGTAGCACGAACCGACAATGATTCAAAAATAAGAACTACTTTCTATCATGTTGGAAGGCTATGACCGACACAAGCCCGTTGTATCATTGGCCAATTACTACTTGATATTATTTAATTTTAGAGGGATTATATTATGTTACAATTATAATCATATTATAAAGAGATTCTTCCTTTTAAATTAAATATTTCAAATCAATAATCAATAATCAGATGATTCCCAGATCGGGTGGAGCATTGTCAAGAGGCGTCACTTAATAACCCTTTCTTACCAGATAGAAATCTGTTGTTGACAGAATCATCCTTTCTCTCATATCGAAAATTCATATTCAATTACGTGTTTCACAAACACAAGAATCTCATGATTGTATTCATAATATTGTTATTAAGGTTATGAAACAATTTCACTATACTAGGTTGTCTAACAAACGCCTTATGTTCATTTAAGTTCACCTAAATCTATCATCGCATGATAAACTAAGCATATATCACATATATAAACGTGAATAAACATCAAGGTAGGCATGTTACATCATCTAGCATATTAGTCTAAGCATTATACATCTCTATGTATCACATGAAGCATTTAAAAGCAATTAAAAACAGTTAAAAACAGCTTTAAAACACTTTCGGAAATATAAACAGTTCAAAACTTTTATATAAACTAAAATTGATCACTCCATTAGATCCGTCTCGGAAAAACGAATCCAACAATATATTGCACGCCCAAAACGGAGTTACGAAACTCCCAGAAAATCAATTTTAATGTGGACAGTCGGGCTGTAACGCATTACAGGAACGCGTTACAAGCCCTGTAACGCATTCCGGTGATGCGTTACAACCCTTTTAACCAATTAAAAGGTCTAACGCATTCCGTGAATGCGCCACAGGGTGTAACGCATTCCCGGAATGTGCGACACCCCCTTCTGCGTGCTCTGCACGCGCCTGTCCCTCTACTCTGTACCTTTGCCTGTCTTCTTTCTTTATTGTCGTACCTGTTCTGTGTCTTCTCTTTTACCGTGCAGCAATCAACACAGTAGCAACATCATATGCAGATGTACAGATATATATATATATATATATATATATATATCCATACTAACAAATAATAATATATATATATATATGTTTATTTAATTACGAATTTAATTACAAGATCTTCAAAAATTCATAATAAAAAATCTATACATCATAAAATTATGAAAAAAATACCCAGATGATCTACAACACTTGTAGAACCCAGATCAATATTCAAAATTATTCTGAGAAATGATTTCTCATCAGACAAAATTAATCCATGATATAACTTGTAAAAATCATAATTAATTCATACAAGCACATAAAATTCTGTAATTTTTACCACAGATCTATATGCATACAACCTATGCTCTGATACCATTGTTGGATTTTAATCGCAGCGAAGGCATGGTAAAATACTTTTACACACATAAAATCCAAATAAAAGCATATAAATTGTGGTAAAAACGTAGGGATCGATTACTAACCTTTAATATGCGATCCAAAAGCAACGTTCGGAGATCCTTAGCATCTGCTCCTCAAACGTGAAGCACTTCACTGGTATCCACCAAGAAAAGGACGTTAAGGAGGAGGAGGAGGTGGAGAGAATTTGGTTTTCTAAAACTTTTGGGTTTTTTGGGTTCGAATAAAAATAGGGTTTATAATAGTGTATTTATAGGCAAAATTTTCAGCTGAAATTTTCCCATAAATATTATTATTATTATCCCATTTATTATTCTCATTAATAATTAAAACACCTTTTAATTATTAATCCTTTTTCTAAATACTTTAGAAATAATTCTCTCTCTTGATTTAATTTCCAAAATTTAAATCCTTAATTAATAATATTAAGAACTTTTCTTAATTAATTTATAATCAATTAAATCTCATTTAATCAATTATTAAATTTTGCCAATTAATTATTTATTTCACAAATAAATAATTATTATCCATTATTAATTAATTCCTCCACCATAAAATCATTCTCTTTTTATGGTGTGACCCTGTAGGTTCAATATTAAGCCGGTAATAGAAATAAATAATAATAAAACTATTTTATCATTATTATATAAATTCTCTAATTTATTAAATATGATTAATTAATTAATCACATTTATTCTACATCGTGAGGGATACTTCTCAACATATCGCGACTATTCGGATAATATGAATTCACTGCTTAGAATACCAAGAACCTATTCAGTGAATAGTTACCGTAAAATAAACTCCTTCTACCCTACAATGTCCCGATTAAATACAAGGCATGGATCTCGTGTCAAGCCTATCTAATTCAATCACTTGCTTACCATTTATTATGCGTAGTTCTATGCAAATTAGAAACTCCTTTCTAATTTCATTCACTCTGGCCAGAGATTCCTGAACTAGCATAAGTGGATCAGCCTTGAACATTCGCTTCCTTCACTGGAAGGGGTAGATCCTTTATTGATCATACACTATCTTCGTGTACAAATTCATATACCCAGTTGAGCCCTAATAATTGTCCCTGGAGACTAAGAACTAAACCAAAGCATAGTTCAGTGTACACAAGATGACTATGATGACCTCAAGTCTAAGGATACTTGTACAACTATCACTATGTTAACAACTGCTGACACGTGAGTGAACTCCATCAGTTGTTCAGCTGTGCGAGTCATGTTCAGTGAACTTATTCTATAATAAGCACCTACATACTAGCTATAGTGTCACCACACAAATGTCTATGAGAACAGACATCCTTCATAATAAAGCAAGCATAGTATGTACCGATCTTTGTGGATTATTAATTACCAATTAGTAATCCTATGACCAGGAACTATTTAAGTTTAGAGTTATCATCTTTTAGGTCTCACTATTATGATCTCATCATAATCCATAAAAAGCTTTACTCTAAACTATGGTATATCTTATTTAAACACTTAAATAGATAAAGCCCGTAATAAAAATAAAACAAGTCTTTTATTAATATTAATGGAATCAAAACAGATTACATAAAAGGTTATTCCTAAATCCTAATACCTGATTGGACTTAGGACATATTCCTTTCAGAAGATGAGAATCTTGCTCTTATGGCTATTGATGGAAAAGCTTCATCGTCAAGAAAAGAGGTAAAATTTACTGATGCTGAATTAGTTTATCATCTAGGAGGTTCCTTAGATTGTGCTCGTCGTGATAATGAACTGTTAAGTCAGCAGATCAAAGACCTTGAGAAAGAGGTCAATGAATTAAGACTTGTGCACATTAATCAAGACAAGTTAAAAGAACAAATATCTTTTCTAGAGAATAGAGTTGACTGTTATAGACAACTCAAAACTATTCTCAAAGACAAGATCACCGGTCTTGAGACTAAGGTTAGAGCCTACTTCAATTCTTGTTTGAAGGCTAAAGAGTTCTATAGTAAGAAAGCTGTTAATCAAACATCTGGAATAGGTTATGATTACAATGCTGCTATTGGAGAATTAGGCATAAACTCCCCTCCTCATGTCTGTGCTAAAGGGAGGGAAGTACCACATGTGCTTAAGGGTGTTGATGAACCCCTCTATAAAGCATTAATTGCTGAACCATTTGATGCGACCTCTTCTGTTATTCAAGAAGAAATACGTGCTGAAGATCATGCTAATGAGAAGGTTATTTCCGACTCAAGTGTGTCGAAAGTTCCAGTCAAAGTTGTGAAAACAACTGAGACTAAGTCAGACACACATGAGTTGGATAACAAAAATGCCATGTCTACCATACATAAATTGCCTGCTATTAATCACTCTCATAAAGCATGTGGTGTTGCTAATTGTATGTCTTGTGCTTTCAATTTGATGTATGCTTATTTTAATGGTAAGCATGTTTCTAATGATAAGACTACTCCTCGTCAGCATGTGAATAATAAGAAGAATGATAGGTCTAAGACTGCTAGTCCTTCTAAGGCTAGAAAGGAGACATTTGTGCCTAAGCCTAAACAGAAATTTGTTAAGGCTGTTTATAAGGTCAAATGTTCAGTCATTGAGAAAGTTGAGACCATGAAAGTTAAAAATGTTGTTTTGCCTGACAAAGGACAATTCTACAAGTATGCCGGGCCCAACCAAGTTTGGGTTCCGAAGAAGGTCTAATCCATTTGTAGTGCAGGGCATTAAACAGGTGTAACCGGTAGTGTAGATTCTTGACAATAGATCATCAAGACATATGACCGGAGATAGAGCCCTGCTATCAAATGTGGTTGAGAAAGCTGGCCCCCTGGTTACCTTTGGAGATAACAGCAAAGGTTTATCTGAGGGATATGGCTGTTTGCAAGCTAGGAATGTTATCATTGTAAATTTGTATATTGTGCTAGGTTATTATCAGAAAGCAGTATCTAACATATAGCACCAGTGACGAGACTTGAGAATATTACGACATATCACGCACCTGATGCACATTACACTTGGAATTGGACTCTAGTAAGATGTGTACAAGTGTACTCCTGGTTGGTGAGTCAAAAGAGGAAGTCAGTGCACCTCAGTTCATGGACTTTGCCGCTGCAGATCTATTGGACTATGCAATCTCTTCTTCACAATCTCACTTCAGGTTGGTATGAACTAGTGTACCACTCAAGCAATCATCAAGAACATGGTATGGCACTCTAACTGAAGTTACAGTTTAATATGAACTAGTAGAGTCGTCATATTAATAACTATCTTATCACTAGGCACAAACATATTGTTCTATATGTGTAGACAGTTTTAGGAAAAAAATCAAACTTCTTTCTACATTAGTGATTTCTTATTTCATTTAAAATCCTTTGAAATCACTATTGTACATCATTTCTCTCAAAAGATTAAATGTATAATTTTCATTCATTATATATCTTAAGTACATTTTATCTCTCTATTGTACAGGTTCAGTCTCCAATGACTTTCTTTCATTGACAGTCATGAGGTTGAAAACCCACAACATCTATCCCAGACTGTAAAGACAAACACAGAAACAGAACCAACCAACACTCTCTTACCACTAAACTGAAGTATGAGTGAGCGTGAGGGAGATAATGCCTTAGTGCACCACATAAGGAAGGTTCTGAAGTCAACCCAGCAGCTCTATCTCCTACATAGATGAGTAGTATTTAAACCGATATAACTGCTAGCCTCCATACATCTTCTCAAAAAGATGTAATGGCTGAAAAGGCTCAAAAACAGTTACTAGATTCATTCTCTCAAAAGGGTGTGTCTATTGAAATTTTCCTGTCGGCCAGGGTATCCGATGTAGTGTCACCACCTCAAATATAAACAATTCTTGATGCACAAGGAAAGGTTACACACACAAAGGATGAGTTGACGAAAATAAAAGTTTCGACCATTTTAAGGTCAGATTCGGTTGTTCAAGGTTCGTTAATGGACCAATTGCCTTTACAGGTGTTAAGAGAGGATACTGATCCAAAAGTCATATGTCAGTGGTCAGTGTCTACCTCCCCAGGCTTAAATCCCCTGGATGCATCTGCGGATAGTGGATCTGACATAGGTGCAGATCGGAAACTTGTTGACAATGATTCAGATATTACCTGATGAGTCACAAGGAAATGTCTTCACAGACATTAGAAGGGAACCTTGATCTTTATGCTAAATTCTTTGGATCATTGTTTACCTTCCCAGAATTCAAATCTGGAACCCTAAAAGGGAAACTAGCAACTTGTAAATTATTGTAATAACCCCAATTTTTGGGAAATTTTTGAAACCCTTATGAATAGTGTTTTTGCTGAATTAGAAAACTTTTCATGCCACACTATGTAGGGGTTCTGATATGGATTTTCTGAGATTTTATTAGTACTTTATATGGGATATAAGTGTATGTAAAGATCGTCAGAATCCAAATCCGAACACTTTGATTTTTCCCGGAAATACACTAGATACGGAAAGATTTGAGAAAAAGGTAACAGGATAAAAATGATTTAAATTAAAGGATTATAGGAGAGGATCATAAAAGGAATATAATATATTGAGAAAGGTTAAGGGAACCTAAGTAATAAGATCCCGGGTATGATCCCTCAAACGATAAACGAAAACGAAAGTTAAGCGAACCGTATAACAGATCAGCGGTCATTAGGCAAACGATTAGGAAGTTAATCAAGGGGATTAGTGGGGATGATGTCATCCAACCAATAGAAAGAGGACAAGGAGGGGAGGATGACATCATGAGGATGACACAAGCATGACATGGGAAGGAAGGAGATGTGGTGGCTTTTTAACCACACAAAATTAAGGGCAACTAGGTAATTTACTAAAACAAACACAAAAATCAAACCAACCAAGCCAAGCAAATCATTTTTCATCAAAATCAAAAAGAAACCAAGGCATTGTTCTTCATGCTCTCGGCCAAAACAGAACCAGAACACTAAAACTGTTGTATCTCCTTCATTTCTCACTCAAATATTGTGTTCTATAGCTCATTGGAAAGGTATTGAGATGGCCTACAACTCTTGTTCACAAGTTTCATCCAAATAATCATGGTAAGACCCTCATTTTTACAGTTCTTTAAATCGGATTTTTAGAAACTTCAAAGCCTAACTTTGTGTTCTTGATTTCTTTGAAAAGATCAAGCTTGTAGAAGGCTCCCTAAGGCTTCCTAGCAACTTAACACCTCCCAAGGAAGGTATAAACTTCAAACCCTAGCCTTTACTTTATTTGTTAGTAAGTTTAATGGTTGGTGTTGTGAAATGAGAAGCATGGATTGTGATTATTAGTAGTTTGGTTTGATTTGGAAGTGTTTTGGTAATTGAAGCTTGATTATAGTTCATAGGTCTTGATTGTGGTTGTTTGAGTTGAAAACCTTGGAGATTATGGACTGATGTGGTATGGTTTAGGTGAAGTTTTGTTGTATTGATGGTTATGAGTTGGTTGGTGGTTATGTTAGGAATATATGTGCATTAGTTTGATGATATGTTTAACAAAACACTTAAGTAGAAATTTAGTGTCTGTAGCCTCAACG